>NC_067156.1:68393606-68693606 GCF_903995435.1 Acomys russatus | reverse complement strand
GGCCCAGGGTCATGTTCACTCTGGACTCTCCCAGATGTCTCTGCCTCTGGCTCGGCTCTACGTTATCTATAATAAACACTCTCCCCCTCCATGCCTAGGAGCAGTCATATCCTTCCTCTTAATTTAGGAGCCATGTGTCTAGGCTACTTTTCCCATCATTGTGACTAAGCATTGATCAGAAACGATTTAAGAAAGGAAAGATTTGTCCTGGCTCATGGTGCAGAAAATCCAATCAGCCCGTGAGTGTGGGGACGCACAGCGGTGGGAGTGGCTCTCAGCTGAGGCAGCGCAAGTGTGAGGTGACGGGTTACACTGTGTCTGCAATCAGGATGCAGAGGGACCTGGGCAGGAAGCAGGGCAACACTGTAACACTAGTGACATACTTCCTCCCACATGTCCCACCCCTACAGGTCCCATAATCTGCCAGAAGAGCCTCCACAGCTCTGACCAATCATTCAACATAGAGGCCCATGGGGAACATGTCACCTTCAAGCCATTACACCATGAAAATAAAAATGAGAGATATTTTAGAAATTAACAAGACTAAGTGAATACTCACGTATTTTCAGTACCTCAGATTGGTTGAACATGAGGTCAAATCTCATACTCTACGTGAATATGCTTCCCAATAACTAAATATGCCTCTGAAATACAGAGACATTGTGAAGCTAGGGACTCTCTTGGAGACATATGAGGACAGCAGGGTGGGGGAGGTAGGCCCAACTATGCAAGTTGGATGACTGATCAAGCTAGGAAATCATTCATATGTGTGCAGGACTGGTCAGGAGACACACAACCCCTGACCCCCAGGCATTGAAAAAGAGAAAGATAGGCTCATGAAAATCAGTCATGGAAAACTAATTCCCTGTCTGTTATATTTCCTTAGCCTGTAGACAATGGATTGCTCAAGTGTGGGGCTCTTCCTAAACCAGAAATACCCCCGGTGCTGGATAGTCTTGGCACCATTAAACCACTGTTTTATCTCTTCAGCACTAATGGCACAAGAAACCAGCAACTATCAGAGCACGGCGATGAACATGGTATGTCAAAGCATTTGAGAGAGCATTGTGCCAAGTTCCATGGTAGGTAGATGTAGCTCCAAATTGAAGCAACTCAATTTTTTTTGTTGTTGTTGTCATTAAATCTGGGTGAAGTTTTAAGTCAGATATTTGCAAAGATCTATTATGATTCATTTTAAGTGCAAAGACAAAAAACCCAAATGCTTAAAAAAATAATAATTACAAGAGCAAAAAACGAACACACGTTTCATAATTTTATTAGTGGGATAGAAAGAAAGAAGTGAGGGCAGTTATCAACTTTTCTGTATGAAAAGCAGAAGTTGGTTTTAACTGCCCATGGACTGAAGTAGAGTGTACCAGTCAGCTAATGGGGAAGACCCCTGAGAGCCCCGCCCTGCCCTCTTCCCGGTACACTCAGGATGATCCGCTCAATTTCAATTGATGTCTTCCTTGACTGGTGTTACTGTTTCCAAGAATGTGTCTAGTAGTGCACAGGAAGGCTGAAAAGGGTCTGGAGGAGCACCCACAAGAAGTAAGCGTGTCCTCCTGAGATAGGGATGCCAGAGACTAACACGGCCAGCTCCAAGTAACTGGAGACTTTAGAAAAACAAAATGTCAGGCTCAAGAGATGGCTCAGCTGCTAAAGGCAAGGCTCACAACCCAAAATGTAAGAAAATCAAGAAGTCTGTGCTCCTTGGGAGATTTTCAAGTCAGTTTTTCTTTTTATCGACTCTTTGGAGAGAAAGTTTGCTTTTCATGGCAAGTCAAAGTCGGTCGCCACCAAGCCACAGAAACTCTCTCAGAGGGTGTGGCCCCTGGGAGGGATCACCATACACCTTTGTCAGGGGCACTGTGGCAGGAAGCCATAGGTGTCATCAGAAAGGCATATCCTTAGGAGCACTTCCAGCCCCAAGATTCCACAGGTCGTGACCACACATGGATCTTAGATGATTGGACCTGGACAGAAGGTCATGCGCATGCCCACAGCCTCGTCCACACTGGAGGAGGTGGCTAAGGCTCTCACGATGCCACTGAGGCTGGATGAACATGAGCCGTTCCTGTCAGATTTCCTCACCGTGCATAAGACTAACGGTTGAATTCAGAACTTCAGAGAAGATTTCAAAAGCTTCGGAGTCCTTCATTGTTGAATTAATTACAGGCCTGTAGTAGCCGCACAATAGCACCACTCCCCCCAGTAAATATGAAGCTGGTAACTTTTCCCCTTATTTGGTTAAAGAAAATGGTTTTATTTATAGTTTGCACCAGAACTGGGAAGAGAAAACCCTCTTAACTTCTTCTGGCTTTCTGTAGTGGTATCACGATTTATATGGGGAGATGGCCCTGGTAACTTTTACATTCAAAACTCGAGGTATTTTATTTTGTATCCTGATGAAGATCAGTAGCTGCGATATGAGTGTGTAGGTTCTTATTCTTATTAAATTTCTGGCGTTGTGAAGAATTTGCCCCCATGTGTTTACAGCTGTGTGCATCTGATGAGGTGATAGAAAGGTGACTCTGCAATAACAAACTACCCACAATAAGGTTGTTTCTTATACAATTTGTCCAAGACAGGTTGGCTGCGACTGAGCTGGCACAGCCTCCTCCAAAGTCCTCCCCGCTGGTTCTGACAGCGACCGTCTTCCTCAGAACAAGCCAGGGCAATCTCTCCTTTAGAGCGTGTGTGGCATGCACACCAGACCACATTTATGCACTGCGGCCAGCGCAAGTCTTTCTTCGGGGGCTTCCCCAGCCATTCTTTTCCCACTGTAGGTCAGATCTTAGATCAACATGAGATTTGCGCAGCTCAGTCTCTCATTGAACCTGAGCTGACCTACTGAGATAGGCTAGGTGGCCAGTGAGCTCCCCAGATCTGCCTGTTTCTCTCCCACCACGACTCCCTTCCCCAGGACGTCTGGGTTATAGGACCCTATATCTCTATCCTGTCCTTTATGTGGGTTTCAGGGGCGAAGCGCAAGTGCTCGTGTTTGTGCAGCAGATAGTATAAAGGTGACTCTACCTCACCAGCCCATGCCTACACAATATGACACGGAAGAACAAAAATGTTATTAATCTTGCTGACTGTCAAACGTGGGGACCTCTACATGGAGACAGGTTGAGTCTATGGATGAAGCCTCTCTGTCGTTTTGAGCATGAGAGGTCTCTCCAGCTTTCAGCATCTTCTTTAATCTTCCTTCCTCTTCGTGGGATCATTCTTCAATTGCTGAGCTGCTGGGAAGGATGCCGTCTTCCCAGTTTCTTTCTCAGAAACTTTATTTTGTTGTTCTATAGAAAAGCTACTTGCTGTGTATATTTACTCTGGATCCTGGCACTTTGCTGAAAGTGTTTGTCTAAGAGTCTGGTGGTGTCTTTAGGGCCTTGGAGGAAGTGATCACACGGAAGGCTAATGAGGGTAAGTTGACTTCCTTCCTGTCTGGATCGCCTTTATGTCTTCCTCTTGCTTCACTGCTCTTGCTAAGATTTTAAGTATTATACTGAATATGAGCAAAAAATAATGAATATTCTTATATTATCCTGATTTCAGGAAACTTGTTTTTGGGTTTTTTGTTGCTGTTTGTTTTATTGTGTTTTGTTTTGGGGTGTAGTTGTTGTTGTTTGTTTGTTTGTCTGTTGCTGTGTTTTGCTTTGGCTTGTTTGTTTTGTTTTGTTTTTTAGTTTTTCCCAATTTATCATAGTTAGTTAGAGGTTCACCAAGCATGGCACTTATTGTATTGGTGTCGGTTCCTTCTGTCCTAGTTTCTTCAGGGCTTTTATCATGAAGCAAGGGGGAGCTTTGCCAAGGCTCCTCTCTACAGCTACTGAGATGACAGTGTGATTTCTGCCCCCGTCTCTGTGTTCTGTACAACCTTTTGTTGGTCTGTATGTGCTGTTCCAGCCTCGTGGCCTGCAAATGAAACCAACTTGTGTGCATCTTCTTGAGAACTTTGGCCCATGCCTATCTTGGGACTCGCTCTGCAGTTTCCTTCCAGTGTCTGGTTTGGGTGTTACAGTATTGTAACATGGATTTGGTGGTTCGCCTGCCTTTTGTATGCTACAGAGGAGCTTAAGATGTGCCATGCTACCCCTTCCTCTTTGAAGGTCAGTACAGCTCTGGATTTTCTCCGTCTGGTCCTGGGCCTCTGAGAGATTTGATGTTATTGCTTCAATCTCATTGTCCATTGTAACTATGTTTCAATCACTCATGTCCTCATGATTTTATTTTGCCAGTGTGTATCTAGAAACTTATCTATCTATTCTATATTTCCCAGGTTCTTTAGAATGTACATTTTCAAAGTATCCCTTAATGGCCTTGTTTCATTGGTGTCTGTGGTTGTAGTCCTCTAACTTTGCTAATCTATATCATTTGCATCTTTCTTTTTCACTAGTTTGGCTAAGGATTTGCCCACCTTCTCAAAACAAAGATCCAACTTTTGTTTCATTGGTTCTTTGAATTGGTCTTTTTTCTTTTTTCGTTTTTTTTTTTTTTTTTTTTTTAGTCCCCGTTTCATTTATTTCTGTGTCAATCTTTATTATTTATGTTTTGGGTTTCAGCTGATTTTTTTATTTTTTAAGACCATGAGGTGCATGATTAAAGTATTTATTTGAGATCTCTCAGATGATTTTTGCATGTATACGTGTATGTGTGTGTTATGCATGTTCATGTTGACAGGGTATGTTTGGTGCATTTTGCATGTGCATGTGTGCATACATGTGGGCCCAAGGTTAACATCAAGAGTCTCCCTTGATCACTCTTCACCTTATTTTTTCTCAGTTGAGCCCAGAGCTTAACCATTCAGCTAGTCTAGGTGGGTAGCTTGTCCTTGGAGCTTCCGTTTTTACCTTCAGTGCTCACTTAGCATTTACATAGGTTCTATTGTGTGAACTATGTGCCTCACATCTGTGTAACAGGTGATTGATCCACTGAGCCATATCCCCCAGACTACTCTGATTTTTAATACAAGATTCATGCCTAAAGTGATTTCTCTTATAATTGCCTCTGTTGTCTTCCAAGGATTCTTATGAATTGTTCCTTCCTTTTCATTTGAGTGCAATTTTTTAAATTTCTTATTTTATTTCTTTTAATGAGCCACTGCTATTTGTATGGTTCACCCCCAGAAACTACAATAACGACCTACCTGGCAATATATGCCCACTGATACAATAGTGGTGTGATTCTTCTGTGAGTGACTAAATATTTTCTGATTTGGAATGAAATCCAGTTCCACTGGAGGAGCTAATGCCTGATACTTATGCCTGCTCAAGAGCTGATGACCTAGGTAGTCACAGAGCCCAGGGGAAGACCTACTACTCCCCCTGTGTTTGCTAAGTGGAGATGGTATCAAATTGCCTCCTGATTGTTTTTGCTTATATCCATAGATTAGTGTGGCTCTCAATCTTCAGCTGAGAAGTCTCTTTTTACAGTGGATAGAAGCAAAGACCCACAACTGGTTGAGCAATCAGTCTGAAATGGGATATCTATATTACCTCTTCCAAGGCTTGAGGAACAGCTCAGAAGTTGAAGCAGAAAGAAGGAGGTTTCAAACAAAACAATGTCTTCTAGACATGACATGGCCATTGGACTCACATAGTTGCATCCATGGTTACCTGCATGATGCCTGCACAGGGCTGGGCTTTCCACTGTTTTGTTATGCAATAGGGAGGGGATCATGAGCCCTGTCCTTAACTGAGGGACTGTACATGGATGATTGGTGCTGGGAGAAGAGCCCCAATGTAGCCACTGATAAGGCACTCATGCTCCAGTAAATAACCCTCAACTCATGCTCCTGCTAGACACCATAGTTGCGCCATTAAAGACATTTTTAAAAAGCTTGTTGGAAAGGATAAGGTCTTTGGCAGTAGAAGAATAAAAATGAGAGAGAATAATTGGGGTCTGTGAACATAACCAAAACTCAGTATACACACATATGAAATTGTCAGAGAATTTTTAAAAAGCAAGTATACGTGTTTGCCTAATATCTTGCTATATTTTCACAGTGTTGTACAACAAATAACCGAAAGGCAGAGCAAGAAGGACACAGCCCTGGTCTGATGTCATCTCCAGATGCTCAGGGTAAAATCAGGAAAGTGCTAAAGGGGACAGAGAAATCATTGTTGATGACACATTTTTACCTACCAGTCCAGCATTGTATATCAGCCTAATAAAACGTGCCAATACTTACCAGCACTCTAAAACATGCACCAATAACAAGTAGGGGCCCAGGACATAATGCAGTCATTGATGAGAAATGAATTTATAGCTCCTGGGGGACAAAAATGATGGGACACCTCACCGCGGGCAAAGCTGGCTCTGGAGGAACTGAAGGTTGTTCCCCTCTGTTAAGCTCCGGATAAAAACAGCATTGATCTTGATTTTAGTAATAAAGTAGCAATCCCAATTTGTATAATCAAGGAACAGAAACCAATCTTCAAACTATTACCTTTCTGACCCAACGTGTCCTGTCCATCTCTCTGTCTTCTGTCTCTCTTTGTCTCTCTCTGTGTCTCTGTCTCTCTCTCTCTCTTTCTGTCTCTGTGTATGTGTGTGCATGCATATGTGTGCCTGCGTGTGTCTGTGCGCGTGTGTGTCCATCCTGTTGATAACTAACAGACAGTGGTTTTGTTTGAGGTCAGAATTAAGTACTGTTGACACTAATCCTTGACCTGCTAAGTCACAACCCACATCACATTCTTTTTCTGTGTCTTAAAGCAAATGATAAGTAAAACCTCTGGCTCTTGTACTATAGCCGTTAATGGCACCTGGATGCCTGAACCCCTTCACTTCTTCAGTGAAATCTTCATGTTTGTACCTACCTGAGGAAACCACAGCTTCACACAGGGTGATCCCCTTCTCAGGGCATTTCCACTCATGACAGCAAAGTCCATCCACCTATGAAATACAAACAGATAAGGCCATACCTTGCTTCCACATGCCAGTAAAGTAGTACATTAACTTCCCCACCATCCTTGAAAACCCCAATATGTAACTAAGTGCTAGCATCACACCCTCCCTTCTTAAGAACCACTGAACTTAGCTTCAGAGGCTGAGAGTAAGTGCAGTTCCACATTTTTCCCAATCACATTTCAAGATCTCTGCTCCCAATACAGCTAAACTAACTTGCACCTGTGGCCACTGAACGTTAACTTCCTATGTTTTCAATTAGCTTTGCAATTATCCTTATGGAATAGATTATTTTGTTTATGTCTTTCATCTTAACACATGCAAAACAGACAACTGTATTAGTCCTGTTTGTGGTTTTGCACTGCAGCAGTTTCAATATCCAAAAATCACCACTACCAGTAAAGAGATTAAACTATTCCGAAACCATGGCACTGTGACAGGCCTCTCTTGGAATTAAAATTGTAGGATTTAAACGGTGGAAAATAATAGCAAATAAGAATCATAGCTCATTTTTATTGAGGCCAGAAAAACTGTCGGGGCCTCACTTTTGTCTCTGGTGAGCTTCCATAGTCTTCATCACCGTCTCTTCACTGCCATACTCCCTGGACTTTGGGTAGGGTGGCTCTCTCAGCTAGTATGGAAGCAGGGTCCCTGGGCGTTTGTTCGAAACTTAAAGCAGATAACTGTATTTACACTTTCCGGTATGGAAGGGTTACAACACCCTGCAGGAACATGGGCAGTGATTGGGGAGGCTGAAGGGACGATTGGTCAAGAGTAAAAGCCAAAAGGGATAAAATCATGCTACTTTCGGGAAAACACGGAGCAGCTAGAGATTTCCATATTAAATGACTTCAGTCAGTCTCAGTGAGAAAAGTAGAGAGTGTTTGTGACAGTGCAGCAGAGACAGAGGTTTCTCCACCTCATATTCTTGCTGAAGCCATTTTAGTTTTGACTAGAACTTGACTGCCTTGATGGAAAAATCTCATGGAAAATTATTCCACTCTATTCTGGGAAACTGAGAAGAAGACGCCTCCACTGATTTATCCTGGCTCCTGTTAAACTGCCTGCTTGTACAGGCCTCCGCTCCACCTAACTGATTATCTTAGCTTCTGTTAAACTGCTTGCTTGCACAAAACCTCCCCATGCAACTGCCAAGCAAGATAACAGGATGTGGTTTTTCCTTTAAAAGCCCCCTTGCTCTAAATGTTCAGAGCTACCCTTGGGCCCTGAGTACTTGAGTGTAGTCCCAGCTGGCTGAAATAAAGACTCTCAGTTTCCTATATACTGTGACTAAGTGGTCTTCTTTCCACAACATTTTCCTCACCTTCACTGGCACTAAAGTTTATATCTGTACATAAAATAGTGTGTGCCTGTATGACTTGAAAGAAGTGAAACTGACTAGGGAAGTGAAGGCACTAGACAGATGTGTGACATTTGGCATATGTGTACACTGTATACCTGTATTAAAATGCCATCGGGATGAGTTGGAGAAAGGGAAAGATTATGATCAAAATACACTATATAAAATTTTTCAATAGTAACTTTTAAAAAGAAAAAAAGAAACCTTGTGAACCCCAGCACCACACCCAGTGACTGTACATCAATCAATAAATATGGAGCAAGAACCAACTGAATCAAGTGAAGGAAACACACGTTAGCTTCAGTATCGTGCTGTGACGTCAGAACTAGAAAGGAGTGTGGCACTGGGCGCTTTTTGCTGTTTTGTGAAGCTCTTTCTGCATAGCAAGCTTCAAAGCCAAGAAGAGCAAGTCAGATAAAACCTCAGGACTCCAGCTTCTCTCCATGAGGAAAAGAACCTGGTCCTCAGCCACAAGTGAACAAAGTGTAACATCATATGTAATCATATGACACCTGAGGCTCTTTTACCAGCATGGGCAACACTGGCAGCACAGTTGTATCTGAACTTCAGACGATGCATGGCTTCCACTCGCTGGTCAGAGGGCTTCCCGAGGATCCTGAGGCATGCTCTGGTGGCCGGCATTGGACTCAAGGATCCTGAGACATGCTCCAGTGGCCGGCATCGGAGAGCGCCTGACTGAATGAGCAGAGAGACACTTCACAGAGTATCTGTCACTTATTTCACCCAGAAGATTTGCAGGCCACTTGAGCTTCTACAGCATAGAGACATGCTACTGAGAACAGCTGCTCTTCTGTGGACTTCGGATTCCAGAAATGACCCTCAGCAGAGCCAGCACAGAAGTCCAGGTTTAAGAGAGCGTTCTCTGAGGAGGGGTCTGCAGTCCTTGCTCTGTCAGAAGAGTTTGACAACAAGGAAAAACCTGAAAACCCATCTCTAAAGAGATAGTGGAATATCTCCCACCTGCCCATACTTAATTCCAAGAGGGATGGAGGCTCCACTTTTTAAAATCTCTGTAGATCCTGTGTTAATTTCTTTTTTTTTTTTAATGTATCAGCCACTAAAGAAGACAACATTGTGTGGAAAAGACAATTTTTAATATAAAAATTAAGGCTATTCCTAGGGCTACAGAGGATGGTGCCAATTTAAAAAAAAAGATTAGGAAATAATAATGAAAGCAGTATGCCTTATCACTTCAGGTAAAAATATATCTTATGAGTAATATAATTACTGTTTCTGGTTATTGGTATGATAAGTGCACACTGTGCCGAGTGATGGAGGAATGTCTGTGGACAGAAACTCGGAATTGGGCTAGGAATCGCTGGGTGATCTGTGAGCAGGGTTACCCTACACACGGCCCTGAGGTCTGTTTCAATTGTTACGTTTATCTCTGTGACCACAGGGCAAAGACAAGACACTCTGTGTTTGCATGTTATCTTTCAGTCCTTCCCACCCTGGCTGAGCAGGGGGCGTCACGGATGACAAGAAAAAAACAAAGCCCTGGGCTCTATCTTTCTTTCCTTCTTTTCTTTTCAGATAGGGCTTTACCTGGTGCTCCCTAAGTAGATCAGCTGGCTTCAAACTCACAGAGACACCTGCCTCTGCCTCCTGAATTCTGAAATTAAAGATATGTGCCACCATGCCTGACTGTACTCGGGCTTTTAAATAAGTCAGTTACTGAGCCATGGGGAAAACTGACAGGGTGGCTCATGGCATGGCCTTGCAAAGCATCTCTATGTGTTGCTTTTAATTTTATTTTTATATTGGCACAGTAGTGTTGTCTTTGAGGCGCAGGGGGCTATGGGCTCATGAGAAGGATGCCAGATGACCATTCAAAAGTCATTCCTATATTTTGAGTTTTTAGGAGTTTCCCAGAATTAATGTATCATTGTTTAAGAATCAGCCGGACCCTGCTGAGTCAGATAGGTTGCCTTAGCAGCACCTCCCCCCACCCACCCAGGGAACCTGCTGTCTCCACCTCCTTGAATCTGGGATTACAAATTTGCACCGCCATTTGAAGCTTCCTTATGGAGGCTGTAGGGCTTGAACTCAAGTCGTCAGGCTTGCCTGGTGAGCACTTTAACAACTGTGTCATCTCTTCAGCTCCAGAGAAAGACATTATTATCATTCACTGCCCCTGGAAATGGATGACACCATGCATCCTTAATTAATTACATGCCCCAGCATAACCATTACACTTTCTAGCCTATAGTCATAACTTAGCAAAAAACCTAAGTGTCCACTGTGAACTAGCTATGCTTAACAGCATAGAAGCCCAGCGTTTTCATCCCCCTAAGCTCGTGGTCTGTGGGAGGAATGGGTGAAAGAAGCAATCGGCTATTCAAGATTCTGGCGACGTAAGGGCTTGCAGTGTCGGACAGTACAGTCAAGGCAGTATGAAAAGATCACGTATGGAAAGATGGCACCTAAGGGTAGAGAAGGAACTAACCAGGCAAGTTGGGGCTGTGCCCATCAGGTAAGGAACGCAAGTCCCCCTAGAGCGGCCAGAGTTTTGCCCACCAGAAGATCAGGCTGGTGACCCTGAGAAGCAGTAAGCAAGGAGTGGGGATTGGAGAGGCAGTCAGCATCCATGACAGGTGTGACGCTTGGGCTATGGGAGCAATTCCAGGTACTTCATGGGAATAGTGTGGGAGGGATAATGGGGTCTGACATCCACATTCAGCACTCTCCATCCCGTTGCACAGAGAAGAAGCCGTAGGAAGCGACCATGACAGGACACAGCAATGGGTGTCACAACCCAGGTCAGACGATGCCCTGGCCTGGGAGTGGCAAACCTACAGAATAGGACTGGACTCTCGACCGTCAACAAACAAAATGGCTTCACTTAGCTCTCTGTCTAGGATGTCCAACAACTGGGCCCCCTTGCAGATGTTTTCTTTTGGTTGCACTTTTTTCCCCCTGAGTAAGAGCTAAACTTTGCCATTTCTTTGTGTGTCCATGGTATCTTGTTGAAAACTGGACAATGTACGTAATAGAGTGAGGCCGCTCTGGGCATTGGAAGTTCTTCTCTTCCCAGGAAGTGCCACTGCAGCTGTTTTGTGTTTGTTTTATATGAAGTTGGGATTATCTATCATATATGACTGTTGAACTCTCGGCTTTGTTAGCTCAGCAGTCAGATTAACACTTTGTCAGGGATTTTCAAACACTTGAGACAGTGAATGGCTCAGGACACTTTTCCAAACTTTGTGTGTTGGGGCACACCTCCAGTGCTCGGCCATTTACAAGTCATCCTGAGCCTTTTTTTAAAAAATTTTATTACTTTATTCATATTACATCTCGATTGTTAGCCCTTCCCCTGTTTCCTCCCATTCTTCCCTCCCTCCCACTTCTCCCCTTCTCCCCTCCCCTATGTCTGTGATTGAGGGAGACCTCCTCCCCCTATGTATGCTCTTAGAATATCAAGTCTCTTCTTGGTAACTTGCTATCCTTCCTTTGAGTGCCACCAGGTCTCCCTATCCAGGGGACGTGGTCAGAAAAGGGGCACCAAAGTTCGTGTGAGAGTCAGATCTCACTCTCTACTCAACAGTGGAGAATATCATGATTGTCGGCTAGGTCTTGGTAGGGGTTTGAAGTTTACTGCCTATATTCTCCTTGGCTGGTTTAGTTTGAGGAGGACCCCAGGACCCATATCTGTCTGTCATAAAGTTTTTCTTGTAGGTTTCCAGGACCCTGTGGATCCTACTATTTCCCCATTCTTCCATGCTACTCTCGCCTAAAGTCTCAATAGGATGTCCTCTCCTCTGACCCACTTTCTTGGTAAGTAAAGTTTTTCATGGTACATATCCCTTGGACTAGTGTTTTGATATAAGTGAGTATATACCGTTTGTCTTTACTTCCTGCTTGTGTCGGCTTCTTGGGGTGATTCGATGTGAGTCATTGGGCACCCTTTTGGATCTTTCTGTGTGCGTGTGTGTGTGTGTAAGGTCTGTGGGTATGCTGTGTATTCATGTGTGTACCAGTATATGTGCAGTAAGTCTACGTGGATGTGTAGATGAGCACATGCGCATGTAGAGGCCAGAGGACAGCCTTGGGTTCCTCAGGTAACTGTTCACCCTCTACCATCATTTCTTTCTTTCTTTGTTTCTTTGTTTCTCTCTCTCTCTCTCTCTCTCTCTCTCTCTCTCTCTCTCTCTCTCTCTCTTCACTCTCTCTCTCACTCTCTCTCTCTCTCTGGCAAGGTTTCTCACTAGCCTAAAGCTTGCCAAGTAGCCCATACTGTGTGGCCAGTGAGCCACAGAGATCTGCCTGTCTCCACCTGTCTCCACCTCCCCAGTGCTGTGGTTACAAGTGTAGACCTCACACTGAGTTTTGTTTATGGGTTCCTGAGGTTAAACTCAGATTCTCATGACAGAAGGCAAGCATTTTCCTGACTGAGCCATCTACTGAGCAAGTACAGATCCTTTGAAAAATCTAGAAATATGCTAGGGCTTTTCAAAAAGCCCCAGTATAAGTCATGTTGCTGAGATACTTTAAAAATAAACTGATCTTTCTTGCCTTAACTGATACTACAGCTTTAATTGAGTGTGGGGTCAAAAATGCAGGTAATTAATTATTTTTGGTAAATGCCTTTTATGTGGCATTGCCCCAAGAAGTGCTGAGCCAGGTTAAATGGTGGGAATACCTTTGTGAGTTGAGTTTTATCCAAAAAAGTATGAGGTGCCCCAAATAGCGACAGTGCTTTAGGAATGAGCCTCTTTGGACCCTTCAAACCTTCTCTGCTGCCACGGCTGGCTTACGGCTGTTTGCTGTTCTTCATGGATACTATGGATTGGAGACTTTCTGGTTGCCAAGGATACCGCAGAACTGAGGAGAGGGGGATGGAAGTAGGCCAAGAGAAGATAGCACAACGTGGGGTTCTTACCAAAGTTCAGTAGCATATCATGAGACAATTCTGTTCAGAATCTTATCCATCTTTGGCTAATTCTACGGATCTGTGGGATGCTGAAAAGGAGCCAGTTGATACTTTTCCCAGTATTGCCATAGTACATATCGAGGAATACACGTGTGGAAGTCTTCATTCTCTCATTCTGGAAGTCTCTCCCTCAGGAAGTGGTTGGATTTTAAATATCTGAAACAGATTCAACAGAAACTACCCCAGATTTTGATACAGGCAACAGAGAAGAGAAAAGCCCAAATATAATTTCAAGGTTTGGGTTCTAAGAAACTGAAAAAAAAATATATGAATTGCTGTTTTGTGAGATGAGTAGAGAGGCCAAGAGAAGAGCTGTGGCGTTCTGCAGAGACCATGTGGGACGTTGCATATTCTGGACATGTTGGAGACCACAGTGCGGAAGATGCCGCTTACGAGCAAGATTTAAACAGTGGAACCCTGAACTAAGGAAAGCGTTCTAGAACATGGGACTTTCAGTTATTTAGAGATGGAAATGAGAAGTGTGGTGTGGAGAGGAGAGTGACAAGGAAAGAGAAGCAGGGGAAGAGATGGGTAGAAGCAGAGGGCAGTCGCTGGCCTGGGCATCCGCAACCTGAGGAAAAGGGCTCCATGCACCTGCTGCTGGAGAAGCCAGAGGTCACAGTTGTCTTAACATGAGCATGGTCAGTGGAGCAGAGGGACACACCTGTGAATGGATTCAACGAAGAATCAGAGGAGGGGAAGTGGGAGCGATGGGTACACTGGTTGGTTTTGCCATGGCCTGGCACAAGCTGGAGTCGTTTCAGAAGAAAGAACCTCAGTTGAGAAAAATGCCCCCACCAAACTGGCCTACAAGCAAGCCCGTGGAGCATTTTTTAAAATTAGCAATTGATGAGGAAGAACCCAGCTCATTGTGGGTGGTGTTACTCCTTAGTAGGTGGTTCTGAGGTGTATACGAAAGGAAGCCGCGCAAGCCATGAGGAGCAAACCAGGAAGCGGCACTTCTCCACGGTCTCCGTGGAGAGGAGTTTCCTGGATGATGAGCTACAAGCTGTAAGAAAATAAGCCCCCTTTCTCCCCAAGTTGCTCTTGGCCATGGTATTTCACCTCAGAAATAGAAAACCTTAACTGAGATGGTGGTGTTTAGGGGTTGTATTGGGGGTGGGAGGCGAGGTGTGTTCCCATGGGGATCCCAGACTCAAGGCAGCCACACAGGCCTCAGGCTGCTCTCAGAAACACAGATCTCAGTGATTCTCCACTCACGAGGCTCCGCTTCCATTTCGGAAGCATTACAAAATGCCGTACTACAGTGGGTCTCGAGCCCAAGGCCTTGCTCTTGCCAGGAAAGGGCTTGACTGCTGAGCTACACCCGCATGGTGTTACCAACAAGCACCTGCTCAGCACTAAGGTCGTTCCCCCAGAGGGACGCAGGAAGCAGAAGCAAAGCAGGCCATGAGCACCTGGAAGATGAAAGGAATCGTGGAAACCAGGTGCTGGAGCCGAACCTCTCAGAAACCCTCTGGCGAACTGTAGTCTGGGGAACTGGAGTCACCTAAAAACAGGAGACTCCTGCATGGAGCCCAGCGGCTTCCCAGGATCAGCCTGTCCAGACACTGGAGCAGCAGCATGCAGCACATCTCCTATGAAGGGTGTGGCTTTCTAGCTGGTTTTGTTTGTTTTGATGTAGCCCTGTATATTTAGGGGGGTCCAGTTCTGTACTAAAAAGGAACAGATTTATACCAGCTCTCTTGGGGTCTTTTTAGAGCTGCGTGCATGTGTCATGAAGTGCATAACAATAACACAGACCATCCACACTAGAGAGACATGCACACACAGTCCTCCTTGCCAAATACTGAGGTCCCCTAAAGCACTCTGAAGTTACAATACCCCCTAAAAACAATCGAGCCCCTTTACGACAGTCTAATTTTTGGCTCCTTAAGTAGGCACACTAGGAAAATGGCCACCCATAAGGACATTGTCTTAGCTACATTTTTTTTTCCCCAATCTGGATATACCACATGGTATAATGGCTCCCTCTTAGAGCAATCTTCCAGAATGTAGATTACTAACTCTTTTCCATTTCAGCAGTCCCAAAATGTTCGTTTGCTATCGTGGACCTTTAAATCTTTTTACCTCAGGTGTTCTTAAGGATGCCTTTGTTTCTCTTGTCTCTGAAATGGAGAGTCTCTGGGCTGCACAAGGTTGTGATTTCCTCCCCTCCTCTCTCCCGCAGACAGAGAGAAGTGACGCTGGTAACAAGCGATGCTTTGCCTGGGTCCCTATTCCCTGTGCACACCTCATTTACCGCCCAATCAAATTCAGCCGTCGCAGCGGTTACCAGGCAGACCTTACCCTGGAGCTTAAAATCCCTCCTACAATATATATAGTTAGTCTTAATAAATAAATGACTTGGACCATGCATTATATATCACTCAAATCCACGAGGACACAAATTATGTATAATACATCGGCTGTGTAATTTATTTATTAAGCAAAACGTGGGTTTCCCATGCCCATGTGTGCAGCACAGTTTGTCACACACGGCTAAATGATGTACTCTTATTAGTCCCACTCAATTACCAAGTCATCCCTCTGTGGTCCGTGTATTTGTTAATGATAGCGCCACAACGCCACGTCTACAGTACCTGTGATTTCAGTGATTCATAACCGCCCGCTAAAACCGTGAAAATGATGAATCGGCTGTTATTGATTAAATGCCGCCAACGGTGTGTTTCAGATGTGTTTGTCTCGGCTAGGAGTTAAAGAAAGAGCATTGCTCCTGATCATTTACATATCTAATTAAGCCAAGTCCTCACTACATGGGAAGAACTCATCAGAAGACAAGAGGGAAGGGGGAGGGGAAGCTTGTGGGGGAGAGGGTATCTGTCTCTCCATCTTCTCAGATTTTGAGTTGTCACCATAATGGTTTGAAATGCATTGAGCAGGGAGTGAAGTGTTGTCCCTTCTGGTTTGAGGACCGTGGACGGGCTGTCTGGAAACCATTCTTGTCTCTGGGGTTCTTCTATGACAACAGTGGGCTGGTAAGGCCCGAAGACTCACCAAGTAAAGGCTTTGAAACGGGAGTTTATTCCTAGACACCTGGGAGGGGATAGCACAGAGGTGAGAAAGGGGGTGGGAACGGTTTCAACTGACTTCCAACAGCATCCGTTTGCCTTCTGTCTCCATGACGGGCCTTCTTAATGCTTCTCTGTGACAAACGACAGCAGAAAAGAAAATACCATTTCAAACAAAGATTAATTAGCGTTATGGCTCCAGTTAACTTTTCCCCCTTAGCTGATCCATACAGATTTCATAGCTAACATTACAGGCAAGCTAGAGTGCGGCCGAGCCTACAGAATGCACTGGAGTCACTTGCTTGTAGGTCCGGCTGTGGGGCAAGTCCACAGCACAAGAAAAGACACTAGGGGAAGTTGATGGTCTTCAAACCAGTGAGGAAGTGCCTATCTTCCCACAGCCAACTGGGAAATCTGCGTGTGAAGCGGGCACCTCTCAGGAAATGAGCCTTCTTAAGTTAGACAGTGACTGCGCACAGTGATACTGAACAAAATATATGATATACTTTGGATTTCAGAATTTGTGGGCCTAGAACATTTTTAAACTTTGGCTCTTGTAGAAAGCTAACCTTTGGCAGTTTCCCTGTGGCGCTTTCCCCTAAAGTATCATTTTCAAAGGAAGGGGGAGCAGTCACCATTGTGGGCATCAGAGATCTGCAACTGACTGTGAAGGAGGAAAAACCCACGTTCTCATGCTGTCTGAGATAAAGCCATGTTCACTCTCAGGGCTTGAAGTCCACCCATGCAGGGGGACACGCCGCAGTCTTAGACCTCTGTGACAGACACCCAAACACAGCACGGGCTTACAAAAAACACAGAGGGCTTTCACAAAGAGCAGAGCCCCAGCCGTGGCACAGTGTGTCAAGTTAAACTCACTTCATTTTGAAAGTTGTATGATTCCCTCTGCCAAAAACCTGTCCTGTCCCTTTGATGGCTTTATTCTCACATCTGAAACGCCATGGTGTCCCAGGAACTCCCGAGATCCCTTGCTGGCTGCCCGCTCCTAGCTGGAAGGGATCACAGCGCAGCAGCGCTCAGTCCACCAATTACAGGACGCCTGTTGGTTTGTCTCTCTTCAAAGCCCAGAGCCGGCTGTGAACCTGTCCTCTGAGCGAAGAAACCTGCCAGATATGTAAGGTCACGCAAGGATGATAGGGCACCCCAAGAACGGAAGTCTGTGCTCCTCGGGGACACTGTGAGAGGTGCAGAACTGAGGTTCTCACATTTCCCCCTAATTAACCAAATTACTTCCGTAAGTAGCTTACACTCTGTCCCTCGGTTCCGAATCTTAAGATTACAAATAGAGGAGGGGCAGTGATGATGGCGGTGAGGGCGAAGAGTGCAATGTGTATGTCTGAAGATGCCATAAATTTTTTTAAAACTTTCTTTTGTTAAATCTTTAAATTTTCAACTTGAAAAAAAAAGACATCAGAGATGCAGCTTCCCTCTTCCTCTACGTTTTAAGTTCCAGGCTCCTCCTATCCCCACAATTCCCACAGCGCCTCCGGTTTGCCTGCTGCGGGGCATCCTTCTGCAGTTTCCAGGGGCATTCACAGTGTAGCCTGTTCTCTCCCTGGCTACCCACCCACCCACCACATGACTGACTAGCAGCCCTCTGGGATTTAGGGCTGTTGCATTTCCGCACATCTTTTCCCACATCCGCCACAGGCCGCAGTGCCCGATCTTTCCACATGTGTCTGTAATGGTGGAAATCACCACCCTACAACCCTTCCTTCAGCAGCACCCTCCAGCCCTGCTGTGTTCGAAAGTGACGTCATCAACTCTAAGAGCCATGACATTTCCTCTCAGCCCTCTCAGTGCATGACCTGCCTATACCTACGATTTCTTAAAATTTCTTCAACAGCAATGTCTTGAGTTGATTCCTTCTTAGGCCACTGGAAACTTTTAAATGCAAAAGGGTTTAAGAGAGAAGAGGGGAAAAAATTGAGTTCTATTAAATCCAAACCCCAAAGCAGGAGTTGATGATGACAAGAATTCTGCTGGTTTCCACAAATGAAGTTCGTAGTCGCCTCCTGTGGGAAGATTATATGGAAAGATAGGATCAGAAGTGTTAGAGGATTGCTCAGCCATGAAGGTGGGAAACCCCAGCTGCCACCAGCAACAGCAGTTAACATGAGAACACTCAGCTGTGTGGAAAAGCAAGTGCAGAAAAACACATCCCAGAGTGAACGTGAGTGTAAAATAAGAACGAGGTCCTTTGCTGAGTGAGCTCTTGGTAGGCTCTGCCCGAGGCTTCAGGAACCATTTGTGGAGGGGGCATTACCAGGCCCCAGTTCCCGGCTTGCAGGAGGAAGCAGGCATCAGTGTTCCTCCTCCTCCTCCCCTCAGAAGCCATGAGTCAGTGGGACAGGCAGGAGGAGTGCTGATGCAGATGTCATCCCAGTGCAGCAAAGCCCGGGTTCCGATGGCCTCTGCCTGATATGACCCTCGGCCTTGCAACTCTGAGTTCTGCTTCTTCCCTGGTGAGCATGCAGGGTAGGGGAATGGGGAGGCATGGAGAAACAGTTTAGACAGTGATGGCCAGCTTGCTTGTTTGCTTTCAAATGTCTCTCTGAAAGTACAATGCCTCTGGGAGTACTAGCCTGTGTCAACTTTATTTATACATTAACTTGATCTATTTTAAAGCATGCTATCTATACTAACTAGCTTAGGCACTTCTCCTTGGAGGAGGAAGAAAGAGAGAAAGAAAGAGAGAAAGAAAGAAAGAAAGAAAGAAAGAAAGAAAGAAAGAAAGAAAGAAAGAAAGAAAGAAAGAAAGAGCGAGCCTTGGGCTACATGAAACCCTGCAGGTCTCAAAGAAATAAAACCAAAATATGAAAGAAGGAAGCAGTAGGGAAAAAAAGTCTTCAGTTTTGGTGTGTTGTTTTTGTTTTGTTTTGTTTTGTTCTTTTAATGATGCTCATCCTAGCACAGAAGGAAGCAGTGTACAAGGGCCACATACTCAATCCCAGGTAGTCTACAGACATATTTGCACCTTTTTCCTCTATATAAGGAATCATTGTGTCACTTTGATAGGTTTCTAAAAAATTCTTATTTGTGTTTGTGTGTGTATGTATGTTTGCATATGTGTGTATGTGTGTATATGTATGTGAGTGTGTGTGTGTCTATATGTGTGTCTGTATGTATGTGTGTGTGTATGTGTAAACTATCCTGTCTTTATCACTCTTTACATAACTGTTTGGAGATAGGGTATCACTGAATCTGGTCTTGCCATTTCAGCTAGGAGGAGTGCCCATCAGCTGGGAGGAGTGCCCATCAGCTAGGAGGCGTGCCCATCAGCTGGGAGGAGTGCCCATCAGCTAGGAGGAGTGCCCATCAATCCCCCTGGGAGCCTCCTGTCTCCACTCCACATAGTTGAGATAACAGAAGTACTGTGTGCACTATGTGTACTTTATAAACCTTTTAAACCAGAAATAAAAGCCAGGTGGTGCTGATGCACACATTTAGCGGTAGCACTCAGGAGGCAGAGCCAGGCAGATGGATCTGAGTTCGAGGCGAGCCTTGTCTACAGAGTGAGCTTCTGGACAGCCAGGGCTACACAGAGAGACCCTGCAAAACCCTGCCTGGATGGGGGAACCAAAAATAAAAATAGCTAAGATAGAAAATAACTGATCCCTCACAGTCAGAGGCAGAGGCTGATTCAAATAGGATGTCAGCTCCTGTGACTGGAAGCCCTTGGCCTCCTGACTGGATTGAAACCCTACAACAATTTAACTGTACATGGTAGAGGTTTGCAGATGGCCCCTTGTGTCATCCAAGTGCCTCCCACCACTGTGTTTGTAAGAGTATTCATGAAGACATGACTTACATTTTTAGAAGCACACCACACACACACACACACACACACACACACACACACACACACACACACACACAACTAGACCAGCAGAGCAGGCAGTGTAGATGATGTTTTGTTCATGAAATAGGGAGAGACAGGGGCAAATAGCCCAGAAAGGATTTCTGCTTTAGTGCTCATCTGAGTTACTTTTCCTGTTGCTGTAGTAAATGCCCTGATGACAGCAGCTCTGGAAGGAAAGGTTGTCTGGCTCCCATGTCCAGGGTACAGTCCACTCTAGTAGGGGCCGGGGGCGGGGAAACCATGGTAGCCTGGACTCGGGGACAAGAAGCAGCTCACACTGTATCCTTGATGAGGAGGGAGGGCCACAGGGGGTGGGTGGGGGAGGGGGGAGAGGGAAATCTGTGTGCTCATCTCACTTTGTTCTTCTAATTCATCCAAGGACCCCAAACCATGGAGTGGTGCTGCCCACAATGAAAGCGGGCCTTCCAAATCCAGCTCATCTAATCCAGATAAACTCTTCCAGGTGAGCAAGGCAGGGCTCCTGGGTAGCGGTAGATGATCCTATCAAGCTGAGAGTCAGCACTAACCATCACAGATGAGACGATACAACAAAGCAAGATGGTTATTTTTTATACTTCTGTGTGATCCGTATTTGAAGAGCTGTCCTGGGTCCCAGGAGGTCAGCTGTGGTAGTGGAGGAACTATCTCTAGATGAAGCAGCATGGAGTCATCATATATGTGGCCAGGTTGTCAAGGGAACCATGTAAGACTGCCCAAGGTATGTCATCACTGGGAATCAAAGGTCCTCGTACCCGTGACTTTTCTGTTGCTGTGACAAAACACTCTGACCAAGAGCACATTATAAAAGAGTTCATTTTGGCTTGTGGTTCCAGAGGAAGGGTCTGTGGTGGCTGAAAAGGCACAGCATGGCATAGCATGGCAGCAGGAGCAGGGAGCTGACTGGTCACGTCTCAGCTGCACATGGGAAGTGGAGAACTAGCCGGAAGTGGGTGAGGCTGTAAACCTTTAAAACCTCCAGCCAGGCTCTATCTCCTGAAGGTTCCATGTGCTCCTCTGGCTGTGCCACCAGCCGGGGACAGTGTACAGATGCACATGCCTCTGGGGAGTCGTCCTCAATCTGACCACCACAGTATGTGTCTCCTGCTTAGGAGGACTAGAAATAGTCCCTGAAACTGGCTGAGTGAGGGATCGCGGAAATAACAAGAAGAGCCTTAAAAGTCAAGGAAAGGAGAGAAGAGTGAGGAAGGAAATCATTTAGCACGCTGTTCTTACAAACACCCAGAGGATTGAAGCTTGGGGTGAGGAAAAAGAGGATGACTAAGAAAAAGGAGTGACAGACAGCCTTGGGTCTGGAGCAGGCCAGGCAGGAAAGGCAGCGCTGAGAAGTCCCCACAGAGAAGAGTACAAAGCTGCTGGTGGCAGCATACACAAGGAAGAGGAAGCCATTCATCTGGGGACCACTAGGGAAGTGCATCTGGACAGAGAGTGCCTGCAGACATGTCGGACCTGAAGCCATTTGTAGACTGGGTGGAAAGGGGGACCTAGCCACTGGCCTCTGGGGCCCAAAGAGAGAGTGATGCTAACACAAAAGGATGGGGTGGGCAGAGGCATCATTCTAGGGAGAGGGATAGAGAGAAAGGCTCTCACATATCTCACGGTGGCCTAGAATTCCCTAAGTAGCAGAGGTTGTCCTTGAACCCCTGAGTCTCCACCTCCAGAGTACTGGAACTATAGGTATGCACGTCCATGTCTTGTTGAAAGGTGCTAAGGATTGAACCCAGGCCTTCGCGCAGGCTGGACAAGTGCTCTGCCAACTGACTGGCATCTCCAGATGTATGAAGGGTATCATCTAAAGAAAGTAGCCACCACCTAGATTGGAATGTTGAGGACTTGGTAAGAATTAGGAAAGGACTGAAGGTTTCACGAAAACAAAATAGCCTGGTAGCTTCTAGTAAGTCAACATTGCCTGTGGGCTTGACAGGCAGCACCCAGATTCCGTTTCTGTTCCGTTGGCACCTGCTTTCCTCTGTGACTGTCTGGGTGAGGCCAGGACTGAGCGGGGTTCTGTTGGAGTCCGGCACTCTGCGTTAACCTTCTTCCTACACTGCAGAGAAGGGAAAGCAAACCGATCTCTTATGGGCGGAGAAACACAAGCCAGGAGCTGCTCTGGTTCACACTCGCTTTAGTGGCTGCTGAGTCCGCTACACGAAAGATGTTTCAAACCAGAGGTGCGCATGCTATAGGAGGCCAAGGTGTAACATAGGCCATCGGAAGGCTCCATGAGCTGCCTTCTGCCACAAGAGCTCGCTCTTCTCTCTTCAGAGATCCTGCTGGGCTGTCTGAGTCCTGGGATGGGTCTGAACCACCCTGAGAGACCCTGCCATGCGGTTGCCTGTCTCTTCTGTCTATCTGTCCATGGCGCTGAAAACCCTTCTTGTAAATTCCATACTTCCTCAGGGTCCTCTTGCATGTGCCTAACCACAGCAGGACAGAAGTTGAAAAGCTTGACGACGACGACAGCAGAAGCTGCCTGCTTCTGGCTCCCTTGCATCCGGGACAGGGACTCAGTCGGAAAGTGGCTCCTTCCATTACAGCTTCAGCATTAGGTCACCTGAAGCAGCATCCAGAAAGTCCCCTTGGAAATCGTAAGGCGCCAGGCAGCCAAGTGCAGAGTGGGACAGCGATGGGCCGACCCACCCCCATCAGGTCTTGGGCTCGGCACTGTCTCCTCAGACGCTCAGGACAGACGTGTGTAGAGGGAAAGTAAGCACCTGTTGCTCCTTATACAACAGCCGTGTATGCTGCAGCTCAGTGGTACAGCACTCGCCTTGTAGGCACAAGTCTGTCAGCAGTTCAGCCTTAGTCATATGACAGGACAAAGATAGAAGGGAAAGAATGGAACGGGAGAAGGAGAACAAGAAAAAAGAAAGGGGGAAAGAAGAGGGAAGGGAAAGAAAGGAGGAAAGAAAGAGAAACAGAAACACCTATGGCCCTAGTCAGCATCAGTCATGAGGCAACAGTGAGCGAGGACCTGGCCAGTTTCATCTGTCCTAAAAGAGTAACTGTGTGGGTCATCTGAGGATGAGCCAAACCCACAGACTGACAAACGCCCAATCGTATAACACGCTCTACACTGCGTTACTCTGCACATCTACACAAAACATCCCCAGCACAGGGCGACTCAGGACAACTACTACAGATGTTACAGTGACATAGGGAGACCCAGAACTCTGTCTGTGTTTCCCACAGCCGTCGCCGTCATCATCATCAAAAGAGAGTGCTAACTGACGGAGCATTTCCTCATATTATGTGCCATTCGATCCCAGGGGGCCTTGTAAACGGGAAAGCTGGGTTTATAGGAGCCTGTGGGGGTGTGCCGGGACTAATGCGCGCCAGAGCTCATATGTGCACCACATTTTCCTCCACCTTGGTAACTGTGCTCCAGCCCTGCTTTGTACTGCCTCATATGCAAATGGTCTCCTATTAAATTTTGTGCCATGTCCTTTGTGAAACCTTGTCCAGAGTAGCATGGCGGATTGCAATGTCTCAGCCATGTGGTGACAAGGAGGTGTCATCCTTGAGGCAGCTGGGACTAGACCATTATGCCTGTGATCTCTTCCTGCAACAAGAGGAGGTTTCCCGAGGTAAGCCTACTCATCTGGTCTCAAAACATCCTGGTTAGTTCACAATCAGTCCTGAGGGAGTGAGGGGCAGCCCTGAATGTCAGGGACTGGGAGTGTCTCAGAGAAAGGAGAGGTCAGTCATAAAGAAACTGTTCTAACGTCAAACACACATGGCATAACCTTGACCACATCCTCTTCTACTCGCTTAAACTCTTTTCTTTGTTAAGGGTTTTTCTCAATACGTAGTCCAGGCTGGCCCTGAACTTGTAATCCCCCTGCATCGGCTTCCAGAATGATGAGATTACAGGTGGATAGCACCACACCCAGCTCCTTGAAAAAGCCTCTGATTTCCCTTCCTTCCAATTTAATAACTTGCCTTTTCAATACGGGATCTTGGATCGTTGAGTGGTAATAGCAGCAGCTGTTGTTGCAGTAAATTGCTCCCAAGCTTGGGCACACACATTTTATGCCCACGATGATCTTTCCTTACTTTCCAGGGGGCGTCCATTTCTCTCTCAATCACCAGTTGCCAAGCTCTGCACAAGCCTGGGAGAGTTATTGGCACGACTCCAATTCCTTTCTGTTTTTCTGTGAACCAGCTTAACATAAACCAAGTGTCCTGCCCCAAGCGACTATTAAACAACAGAAGCCCCAGTCTGGATGGACAGAAAGGAAGACGAGGCTCCCCCAGCTCCTCCCAACCCCCCAGAGGTGGAGGTCTCCCTAGTCTCGGTCCCTGAAGGGATTCTGAGCATCCAAGGTAACTCTAGGTGCTCCTTTTTGTAGAGGGGACAAGTGTGGCTCCCAGGTTTGCTTTCTCACCCTGTTTTTGTTTTGTTTAGTTGTTTTATTTCCCCCTTGTAAGAAGAGACTCAAAAGAAAGAAGAAGAAAAACCACCCCGCAGATGCGAGAGGCTCTGTGGTGGCTGTCCTAGCGTCCCCGTGTCCTTCCCAGGCCCGGAGTCACACATCACTCATCTTGTCACATTGAACTCCGGATGCTCCTGCCCTAGAGAACGCCCTGACTCCGGCAATCTTTCTTCATTCTCACTAACAATTTGGTAATGAAATATTGATTTTTAGTTAGATTCATATTGATGCTATTAGGTTTGCATTGATAAATCATGCTCGCCTCCTGTCTGGGAGCTGGAGACCGCTACCAGAGCCCTGGAGATTACAATCAAGTCATTGATGTGTTAATTTGATGGATTTTTTTCTTCCTTCTCTTAGTGGGAGTGGGAGGGTAGAGGAAGATTTTTCAGTGGAGCTGCGGTAAAGTTTTCACAGTGAGATCAGAGACAGTAATTGCAGGCTTCACAAGGTACAGTCGCCTAAAAGAATCCACAGCTTCTTGGGCCAGGACATTTAAAGCAGGAAGAAGGTGGAGGCTGAGGGGGTAAGTGGGGGTGGGGGCACTAGGGCCAGGCCTGGGAGGATATGACACACCTTGTAAACACCACTTCACTTGGTTAAGTCCTCAATAAACCATTCCCAGGCCTCCCTCAGCAGCCTGGCCCCACCGCTCTGATCTCTGCCCCCTCCTTGTTAGTGACTATGGCATAGTCCTAGGGCACTCTCTTTCTCTCCCTTTCCCCAGTCCCCAGCCTCCGCCACCTAGTGCAAATCGCCCCTGGATTTGATTTATGATTCTGTGCTAATGTACTGCCTGTCATTAAGGGACAATACTTGGCCACACCAAAGTATGTCGCGATTTCCTTCAGAGACCTGGCATTTAGAGCGAGCGTGGTGAGCAGGGGGTGTTGGGGAGGAAATCTTTGAAAGTGCCCTGGTGGGGATTCATTTTATTTAGTATCCTTTTTAAAGCAAAAGTATTTCAAATTCAAGGTCAAAGTCCACTTCTAGGGCCTTAGTCTCTAGCCTCATGTTTCCAATGAGCCTGAACAGGCGGCTCCAGGGGTGTGTGCTGTGCGTGCATGTGTGGGTGCATCTGTGTTGTGTGAAGATGCATGGGTGCGTGCATGGACACAAACAAAGCCCGCTTTCTGAGGTAAACATGTAGACATGTTTGCACATGTTCACATACATAGTCTGGTGTTGGAGGTGACTGAACCCGGAGGAGGATGAGGAGATGGGAAATGCTTTACCTCCCATGCGCTCAGCACTGGATCCACTGGCCTGCCGGTCATATGGGAGCACCACGTCTTAATGTGCAAACCTACTGTTGGTGCATCCTTACCAGAAGGTGGCACGGCAGAGACACAGATGAGGCTGGGGAGATGGCTCAGTCAGCAAATGATGACTGTGCAAGATTGAGGACCATAGTTTGGACCTGTAAACACCTAAGGAAGCCAGGCTTGCTGGCAAGCACCCTCTGCAATGGGGGAGTTGGCAAGCATCTATGCCCCCTGCAATGATGGGGTAAGGGGGTGCCAAGCATCTATGCCCCCTGCAATGGAGGGTGGGGAGGTGTAAAAACAAGGGGTTTTCTGGGGCTTGCCCATCAGCTGAATAGATGAACTTCAAGTTCAGTGGGAGACCCCAATTCAAATATATGGTGGGGAAGGGATTGACGAAGTCACATGGTGTTAACGTCAGCCTGCACAAGCACTCACACATGCACACATAGAGAGAAAAAAAACAAAAATAAAAACAAACAAACAACAACAAAAAAAAACAAACAAACAAACAAAAAAACAAGCTGCACAGAGCTGTGTAAGCTCCCTCTAAGGGAATTCTTCCCTTTGCCTCTTTGCCACCCTGGTAGGAGTCAGTAGTAGAGTTTCCCAAAGTTAAGCACAGACACATGTGTTTGTCCATCTCTCTAAGGAAAAAGAGAAGGAGGGAACAAGGGTCCATCCAGTGACCCACATGCAAGAATACTGTATTGACACTATTAAAGGCCACCCGTATACCGTATTGACACTATTAAAGCCCACCCACATCCCACATTGCTGTCACAGCTTGAGCTGTGCTCATTACACACAGAGAGAACTTAAGCCTCAGAGCTCTCACATCCAGTAGATACATGCAGAGGCCATGAGCTGCCACAAATAACTTCAAGTGGAAGATCTCCCCCCGCCCCCGCCTGTATGTTCTTTCCCCTTTCTTCACCCACGTGCTCCTCTCTGAAGTGAGACTCGCAGTCACTTGTCCAGGGAGCAGCGAGTCCCTGTCTGCCCAGACTCTGCAGGATCAGCACAGCATCTGGTGCATGTCCCTGAGCTGAGTGGATGTCTGACCCAACGTCTCCACATCTCTGTGACTAGAATGTCCACATTGAAAAGTGCATTCGGTGCCAGGATCACAAGGGACTCAGCTATGGTCCCTGAACTGAAGTGTAGTAAAAAATGTAATGTGGGGCTGGGGAGATGGCTCAGTGGTTAAGAGCATTTGATGTTTTGCTGAACACTGCTGTTTCACAAAAGGAGGTTCAGTTCCCAGAACCCTGTGTCAGGTGGCTCACAATGGCCTATAACTCCAGTTCCACAGTATCTGGTACCCTCTGCTGGCCTGTGTAGGCAGCTTCACACACACACACACACACAGAGGCACACACTCGCATGCATGCACACACACGCACACACACACACATTTTTAAAAAGTCATTTCTCTGTGAGCCTTCATAGTCATAGGCTCAGGTTAGTTGACTCTATAGGTCTTCTTGTAGTTTTCTTGACCCTTCTAGCTCCCTCAATCCATCCTCCCACTCTTCCACAAGGCTCCCCAACCTCAGCCTGTTTGACTGTGGGTCTCTGCATCTGTTTCCATCTGCTGTTGTGTTAGGCTGCTGTCTGCACACGTAGAATAGCATCACTAATAGTGTCAGGGGTTGGCTCTCTCCAATGGAGTGGGTCTCAAGTTGGGCCAGTCATAAGCTGGCCATTCCCTCAATCTCTGCTCCATCTTTAAACCCCTATACTTCTTGTAGGTGAGACAAATTTTGGGTTGAAGGTTTTATAGGTGGGTTGCTGTCTCCTTCCCTACACTGTAAGTCCCACCTGGCTATGGGGGAAGTGGTGACTTCAGGCCCCTTAACCCCTTCCCTCCTCCCTCTCCCCCCCCAGGAGTCTCAGCTAGGGTCACTCTCACTCATAGAGGCTGTC
The DNA here is from genome assembly GCF_903995435.1 of Acomys russatus. NCBI lineage: Eukaryota > Metazoa > Chordata > Mammalia > Rodentia > Muridae > Acomys > Acomys russatus. The sequence continues at coordinate 68,665,820 of NC_067156.1, read as the reverse complement.
TCTGGCTCTGTTGCCTGCCTTTGTACCCCTTTCCCCTTGCTGGGCAGCCTTGTCAGGCTTCAATGAAATGCAGTCCTGCTACAACTTGAGATGCCAGGGTAAGTCGGTACCCCTTTGTGGGGGGGGGGGGTTCCCTTCTCTGAGAAGACAGGGAAGGAGAGGGGAGGCATGAGGGTGAGACTAGGAGGGGAGGAGGGAGGGGCTGGGAACAGGCTGTGATTAAATAAATAAAGGGGGAAACAAAAATCAAAAAAATCTTTTAAAAAAAGGAAGGGAGGGAGAAAAAGACAGAGGGGGGGTAGGTGTGATGGGCCAACAGAAAATGGATTTCAGGTTTTATTTGGTAGAAGGTCCTAGGAGAAACAGGAGAGGAAGGTGCGGTGGCATGCTCCAGGGGGAGGCCTTCCTAAATCAGAGAAAGAACGCACAGATCATTCAAAGGTAACAGTCATTGTGCCAGAGAGAAGCACTGAGGGTCCATCTAGGAAACCGTACATTATGCAAATATACCAACAAACGCATGTGTACTTACTATTTCTTTTTTCTCACTTTCTGGAGGGGATTTGTTTCTGTGCCTGCTGTAAGAGTGTGGGTCCCAGGAGTCCCAGGAGTACCTGCAGTCACTGAGATCCTCCACTACTCCTGTCCTGCCCAGCTGGAGCCCTTCCTTCCGCTCCTCCTCACCTGGTCATTGTGCATGCTGTCAACAGTGCTCACACAGCACTCTTGAAAACATTTCATGCCAGGTGTTGACCAGAAACACTGTGGGAAAGAATGAGGAGTCCTGGGCAGAGGAACAGTGCAGTCAGGCAGGAGGAGCAGGCAGGTGGGGGCAGCTAGAAAAACAGAGAGGCAAGTCAGCCTAAGACCCTGGACTCAGGGATGAAGGCACAGTATTTAAAGAGAGAGAGGCCAGCACTTGGTCACCTGGGGCATCCAAGGGCTGAGTAACAAGCCCACAACTCAGCCTGGAAGACATGGGTGTGTAAATCACCAAGAGAGGTCAGGCCAGGTGTTTTGACCACTGATCACAGAGCAGGGACAACTGCCATCCACCTGGTTTTACGATCCCTCCCTCCTGGGTAAGCTAGCCGAGAGCAAAGGCCAGAGGAGGCCACCACCCCGATTCGGGCATGCACTGCAGATCCAGGGCTGGGCTCAAAGATTTACAAAAGCTTGCCCACGGAACAGACACCGAGCTGATTGATTCAGGTGCCTCAGCACTTTCCTAATCAGCAGAAACAATTCCCCGGGCCTGGAAGCTCCGTTGCTTCTGAAGGAATGGTGGGTCCAGCGGTTGCCGTATTTCTAAACCTAACAAAGCATTCCCGCGAACAGCTAGCTGTCCAGGTGCCAGGGCTTAGCAGCAGCTACCCAGTTAATTGACTCTACTTACCAAACCTGCCATTCTTAGTCCCAGGAAGCTGTAGAGGCAGGCTATTTGATTTTCAGTAGAATTTTCCCGCTCTGGTACTTTGGGCTTTACCCACGCCACAAGGAGTCTTTAACATGGTAAAGACGGGCATGGGCTAAAACTTTTCACATCGAGCCTCATCGCTGCGCTCCTTTCTTCCAAGACGAAAGGCCCCCACTCTTGCATCTTTTGCCCCAGCTTCAATCACCGCTTTTGCAGCCTCTGCCAGCAAGGGCAGGTCAGAGAGAGCGACAGTGGGGGATTGGACTTCAAGGACCAGCTCACAATTCCCTCTCTGACAAAAATAACTTCTTTCATGGACAATTTGAGAATCTGAGTCTTGGTGTGCCTTCTCTGCAGGGGACAAGCACAAAGAGACGGCAGAATATGCAGGATCTTTCTTATCAGGGCCAGAACACTTAAGAAGCACCTTTGGATGCCTGGGTCCCCCACCTTAGCGCTATTCCTTTGGGTCCTAACAATGAAAGGACATTGTCACGAGGAACACTTTGTTTCCATCCATTGTATTTAGACTATGCACCTGTCAGGGTGTGAACAATATTTCCAAGGCGCCTTCTTTCCCAAGGCCTGGGAGGGGGCCATCCTTCACATCCTTGGAGAATTCAGCCTTGGGAAAATCTTTGTGAAGTAGGCACTCAACATGAAGCTTTCTCTGTCCTCCCAAAACCACTCCCATTGTCTGTCCCTGGTTGTTCTCTGGGGGCACGGGAATCACCACCTTAGCCCACCCTGTGAGCAGCTGCAGGCAGCAGGTGATTTTGCTGCCTGTAGATGATGTGAATTCAACACACAATGTAGTGGACGTTATGCATCCCAGCACAGTCTGGATCCTGATTCTTGACCTTATTATTTCAGTCGCCAATGGTGCATCCATTCGCTCTATGGAAGAAGGGGTCTGCAGCTGAAGTTGTGCTTGTTGTAGGATGCAAGGGGGCAGGGGGAAGAGTCTGATGTAATGGGAGTCCAAAAGCCAAAGTGCCCCTCAGGGAATGCGGCCTGGCTCTCACTCCATGTGGTGTCCACTGTTCTCCTCCACCCGCCTGTCCTCCCAGGCCCAATGGAGCTTTTCAGAACTGCACAACTTCCTGTGCTGTTCGCCCTCTGCCCCGTGCTCTTTTCTTCTAGAGAACACACTGGTTCTTGCTTTCAGGAGCCTTGGGACAAAGGCTGCCTTTTCCCATGTGGTGTTTCCCCATCCGCCAGGCCAATGAGCAGGTCCTGCTATGGGTTGCCAGGCCAGGAGTCCTGTGTGTTCTGCTGTCTCTATTCCAGCCTCTCCTTCCTGCTGCTCCATGCTAGCCTTTGGCCAAACGGAGATGTTTCTGACGATCTGCAGTGCCTTGAACACTGACAGGACCAAGCGTGTAGCTTATTCCTCACCACACTGGACTTGTACACTAGGGTACAGGCTTGGTCCTCATGAGCCAGGTCATCAGGACCTGACCCACACTAGGGGACTGCAGACGAGAGTTAAACACTCTTAAGAATAAATAATAATTTTGTTAGAAGTCTTTGTAAGCACTCTACAATGTTTTCCCTTTAAAGGATCAGAGTGAGCCTGTTGATGGACAGCTGGTAGCCTCTCCCTTCATCAGGAACAGATGTTTAGAAATGGAAAGCAGAGACCACCCCAGGTTGGGCAGACACAGGGCCCAGATCAGGAGCTGCTACAGTGTGCCTGTAATTCCTGAGCCAGAAGACAGCCGGGGCTGTAGGATGCCTTGCTACTTCTCCTGAGGCTGGATCAATAGCAACTAGAACTCTAGCCCTGCCACTGGTGTAGCAAACACCAGCAACTGACCACCAAACAGCTGGAGACCCCCAGCCAGCCACAGTTGCCCCAAAGAGGTTTGGTTCAAGAGATGGACATCACTACAACTGCCGTAGCCTCTGTGCCAACAACAGCTTTGCGCTAGGAGACTTGCATATGGCCGTGAAATGTTTAGATGACCTTAAGACATTTGCTCCTGCAGTTACTTCAGATGCCCCTACCCTTCATGCCCAGGACCCTGCTGCAGCAGGCCTCAACCCTATCAGAAGCAGCTGGGGGGAGCGGGGCTTATTTCACTTTGCACTTCCAGGTCACCGTTCATCACTGAAGGAAGACAGAGCAAAAAGTCAAGTGGAAATCAGAGACCATAGAGGAATGCTGCTTACCGGCTCGCTCCCTGGTTTGTGTTCACCTGGTTCTCTACTACAGCCCAGGGCCACCTGCCCAGGGATGCTACCACCCAAGGTGATATAAGCCTTACTACAACAACTATCAGTGAAGGCGATGTCTCACAGACATCAAGGCTCTTGTCCAGTTGAGGTTCCCTCTTCCCAGGAGCCTCTAGCTTGTGTCAAATTGACAATAAAAAACTAAGGAGCACAGTGGCTAAGAACTGACAGCCCACTGCCCAAAGCCCAGAACTATAGCACCGGCATGCTGGGCCGCTGAGCTAAAGTCCCAGAGCTATAATCCTCCTGCTGTGAAAGCCTGCAGCTGTGAGGCCCTGGGTTTGAGAGTCCAGGGCTGTAAGCTATAAACACTCAAAGCTCAGAGGTGGGGAAAACTCAGGGAGTGCTGCCTCTGTTGGCTGGCCACATCCAATCCACCATGCTTGGTGCAAAGAGGCCAGGCTTAGTCCTCACCCACCGGACTTGTGTGCAAAGGGTCACGCTGGCCACTTGCTCTGCAGGGTAGGCGTTCTTTAGCTTCCAATCTGCCCACCCCCATCTTGGTAATTTACCTGAGGTAAGTAAAGAATCTTTTCAAATACTAAGGCAGCCTCTACTCTATTCTGGTCAAAATTTCCCCCACGGTTCCCAAGAACTTCACTCAAGAGCAACCGTGACTAATTAAAGTCCTTCATGCTAGCAGCTCCAGCAGGGTAGTCACTTTCCACCATTCGCCCATCTTTTTCCAGACTCCACCACACAACACTCCTGGTGTCTGGAGATCTGCAGGGGCGCTCTGTAGAGACTGTCTCCAGCCAAGGGTTGTTTCCTCTTTTTCTTCAGTCCTCATGCAAGAATGCTGGTCTCACACGGGGTCCCCATGAGCCCTGCATGGACTGCATCGTCCTGCCCATGCCGGCAAGACCGCACCTTGTTTAGAGCAGGTCATGTGTAATACACGATAAGTGAATGAGAAAAGCAGTGTGATGAGAAAGGCAGTGTGGTGCGTGATCCGCCAGTACCCGCATCATGGTCTTCTCACATCTCTGATGAGGTCACCGTCCCCCCTCCCCCCTCTCACTTCACATGAGCAGCAGAAATTATGCTTTCTTCCCTGATGAGCCAATGTTTGGGACCCAAACATCAAGGTCCTCTTAGTATTTTAGAGCGCTCCATCACACATTTAAGGTGGACCCGAGCACAGGAGTGCTGTGGTTTGACTTGCTTTCCGGGAGCTTGCCGCTTGCAGTACCCCGTGGAGTGGGTCGTGTTGTCTGCCCACGCCTAACTGCAAGACTAGCATGGCTTTCATTTATACCCAGGAGGGAGTTTTCTTCACTGGCCATTTCTACTCTAAACTGTTCTGTCGAGTGTGGATATCATCACAACTAATTCATCATTACATAGTGTGGGGCACCACCCTGGCTTCTGAACTGCGCTCCTTTGTGGGTGTGTTAATTTGTCTGTGAGTGTGTGTGTCTGAATGTGTATGTGCACCCATGTATATGCACATGTGTGCATGTGCATGTGTGTGTAGATCAGAGGCCGTCCTCTTTTTTTGTGTGAAGCAGGGTCTCCCACTGGCCTGGAACTTGTTGGGTCATCTGAGGAGGCCCAGGGACCCGCACTTCCCTGTTTTCTCCAACACTAGAATTACAAGTGCATATCACCATGCCTGCCTTTTCTTTTTTTCTTGCTTTTGTTTTTGAGTTTGTTTTTTTGTTTTGTTTTGTTTTGTTTTTGTTTTGTTTTGTTTTGTTTTGAGACAGGGTTTCTCTGTGTAGCCTTGGCTGACCTGAACTTCCTTTGTAGACCAGGCTGGCCTCGAACTCACAGAGATCTGCTTGCCTCTGCCTCCCACAGTGCTGGGATTAGAGGCATGTGCCACTGTGCCCAGCTCATGGCTGGTTTTTTAAAATGTAAGTTCTGAGGCTCAAAATCAGGTCCCCATACGTTTAAGGCAAGTACTTTATTGAGTAAGCCTTCAGCCCAGTCCACATTTATTTTGTCATTTATGACTCACTTCCATAGAGAAGCCAAATATCACTTGCGTTAACCTCTTGACTTTTATTTGACTCTTGCCAACTATTTTTTTAACCCAAATTATTATGGACCAATTTAACACAAATCCAAAAAAATTTTTTTTGCTTTGCCTAAGCCACTAAAGAAATACCCAGGATGACATATATAAATTGAAAATCATTTCCCTCTTGTGAACGGATCTTAAATTGATATGACTAAGACTGTTCCCTGTAATTGTTAAATTCATTTAGATTTTTGTGAAATATTGTTCCTAACATGAAAATCACTCATCTCTCCTTATTGTCCACTTATGCCTATTTTGTAGAGACAGAGACAGTTCCACAGTGCACACCAGCATTGTGCCACTTCTGGGCCAGGCTCACGTTAGCGCACGGGACTGTACTCCAATGGAGCAACAGTAAGGCAGGACAAGGGGCCTCAGAATGCAAGAAGGAGAGTGAACTCTTCCTTCCAGAAAAATCAAGCTACATGATAACACCTGCGAGGGATTAGGCCTCCTGCCAAACAGTCTCCAAGGCTCGCTGTCTGCCCCTTCCCTCACTAGCAATACATGTAGGGTGGGGTAGTAACTAGGTGTCAAAGCAACTACACACTTCTGTGAATCCTAGCAAGCCATCTCCTGATTCACTGTAGCTCAGATCTTGCCTTCAGTGTCTTAAGAAAAAGAGAAGACTCCAAAGAAATGCCAGAGTTCCGAGTCATACCGTTTTCAACTGGGGCCCTCACCCAACAAAGGCTAACTGATTTCTTGTGATCTGCTGCCCTACTCTTATCATAAGGATAAGAATAAGCCAGGTCGAGTTTCATAGCTCTATGTGCATTTGTTAATCTTAAGAACATCTATTACGTTAGGGAGTAACATATGGGCTTAATTTTTTAAAGCAATTTGATTCTGCAGAAATTTTGTTTGTTGAATAAAATAGAATTGATAGCAAACATTTCATGCTAATAATAATTAAACATTGTTTTTTCATTTATATTCCAAAGTTCTCTTTTGAATGATTTATTTTTGTTTTTTATTTGTATGAGGGAGAAGAGAAGGAAAGGGAAGGAGAGGTGAGGGGAGAGGGAAAAGGAGAGAGGGGGATAGTGGGAGAAGGAGAGAGAGAGAGAGAGGGAGAGAGAAAGGGAGAGGTGGGGGGCAGAGAGGGAAGCAGGCACCTGCTGAGAGCAGGAGTGGGTGTTGGCTCCTCTGAAGCTGGAGCTGCCTGACACAGGTGCTGGGAACCAAGCTCAGATCTTCTGCAAGAGCATCCACATTCCAAACTGCGGGGCCATCTCTTCCGCACCCTAAGGTACTTTTGCATGAACTGTTGTTAGTTCTGTGTGTTCATGGGGGACCGAACAAATCGATCACATGCCAATAGCTCGACGTGCATTTCCTGCTGTAATCTTCAGACATGCAGGAAAGGTTCAGATGCCCCACTGTGCAACCTCACACGCCCCTTTACCCTGCAGCTCCCTCTTCTTCTTCAGCTTCAGGAAGCTATGGGCTGCTTTAGTTAATTTCGTTTTGCAGAACGTAATGCCTGGCAAAAGCAAGTAGAGGACATCTGTGTTGGCTCACAGTTTCAGATGGTTTAGTCTGCCGTGATAGGGGCTGCACAGCAGAGGAGTCGGGCTCTCCACAGCAGCAGAAGCATGTGGCAGAGGCTGTTCACATCAGGCCAGGACTCAGACTGTAACATCCATCAGTCCGGGTCTTATTTTCAAACGCCTCTCTTGGTGATCTAGCTCAGAAAGGCCCCACCTCCACCTCGCAAGGCTTCCTAAGCCTCCCCAAGTAATGCCAGCTGCTAAGGAGCCAGCACCCAAAGATGGCCCTGTTGGGAACATTTCAGATTTAATCCTTAACAGTTTGTCCTGGACCCCACAAAACTCACGGCCGTTCCATACTCTGAAATAAATCCCCACAGCCTTAACTGTTCCGAAATTTCTTAAAAATCCAAAGTCTCTTCTGAGACTCAAAGTTAATTCTCAAGTGTGAGATCCTGTAAAATAAAGAAAAAAACAAAACAAAAAAAACTATGTGCTTGGAATCTATGCTCTCATTTCAAACCATAGCAATTGGGACATGGAGACAGGAGAGTTAAGACCAGGGCAAGAGTCATTAAATCCTCTTGCTCCACAGCCTCTGGGGTACTCGGTGGCATGAGGTGACCTCTAGCACACAGGCCTGGGCCTTGTTGTTTGCAGCATGCATGGGCTCTCCCTCAGGCTGGATCTAATCAGGGCCTTCAGCATCCTCTATAAACACCCCACATTCCTAGAAACTAACATGTGGGAGTAGCCATTAAAATTAGACTCACCCTCAAAATTTTGAATAGAACATTTTAAGGGAGCTCACTACTGAGAATCCAATCCTGACACGTGTGCTGCCTAGCCTCACAGGCTTTCCTCTTTAGAATAATCCTGTAAAAAGCCTTTACAACTCCATAACTTTGATATACAGAACCTCCCACTGCCCACGAAAAAAAAACAAAAAACAAAAAACAAAAACAACAACCCAATACCACATGTGTGATTCTGAGTTCTCCTGCTGGACTGAGCAGTATATGGGCCCAGCTGGACCATAGTTACAACAGCTTCTGAGAGCCGAGGCAGCTCTACATGGGAAAATATTTCTATAACAGGTCTCTCTTAAGGAGAACACCGATGTCGTTTAGCAAAGGGAATTCTTTCAGCAGAGTATTCAGAGTTACACCCTGGGTGCTTTGGTGGTCAGGATCTCACCAATGCCCGAAACTCCATCACAATGCCCTTTGTGAATGTGGCATTTTTCATATCTTTATATTTTGCTTTATGCTCCCAATACTCACTGAAAACCTGGCTAAAAGAAGCTGGTTAACCAGGCCAGTGAGCCATCCTAGAATTTCCTTCACCAAATGAATTAGCCTATTACTTTTGATTCTTGTCTCTCCCACCAGAAGCACCCAATAAGCTCTACTTAAGACATCGACATCTGTAAATGTTGGCCCTAATTCCCTACCATTAGCCAGTTTCAAAGGCTTAAGAAACACACGGCCATGAGGGTGGGGAACTCACTTCTCTGTTACCAAAACCTATATTGATTAGGGTGATCTAGAGGAACTGAACCAAAAGATTAATAATACATATGTACGCATGTGTATATGCGTGGTGTGTGCACACACAGAAATACATAACTTGTACTCAATTGGCTTATACGATAAAATGCTGAATTGCCCCACAATGCACATCTGCTTCTTGAAAAGGCAGAGAGTCTGACGGACACCCAGGAAACTCCAGAAGCCTCAGCAGCAAGATGTAGACGCCCCCTGGAGAGTCACCCACATGAGCCCATGTTGAAATCCTGAAGAAATTACAGCATGGTGACCTCAGGCTATGGCCGCTGTGACAGAGTCTCCTCTTCTTCCAGACCTTCGGCCCCTGACACTCAGGGTGGCTCTTCCACTAGCCTACATGTCAGTGAGCAGGTTGGGGAGCAGGTAGTCCGTCTCTGGGTCAGTGTCGGGGGCACTGACTATGTGTCTTTGACTATGTGATTTGGATGAGAATGTCCTTTTCATCTATCACCTTTGTACACTTTGAGGACGTCAAGAAGTAGCAGGTATCAGTGGCTCTGAATAACTCCGCTTTTAGCAGGAAGGTTCTCTGCCTTAGGGGCATTTGCACCAGATTCAGCGAGTCCAAGATGGCTTCCAGAGGGGAGAGAGATGCTTATGTGGAGCCCTAGAACGTGAAGAAGAGTTAACAAGGGTGAAAGGGCAGGAAGATTGCCCAGGAAGAGGGCACCTGAAGTGAGGACAACAGTGTAAATAACTATTAGCGGAGCTAACAGTGGAGATGATTTCAGGGTATCTAGGCCAGAATACATCCCCATAAGAGAGCATACGGCCTCCTGCAAAGCCTTCTTCACTGGTGTGTGTGATGGCAGACTGTGTTTGAAGTCATCATTTAAATGGGCCTTCAGACCATTCATGTCCAGGACCAGAAGTGCTGTGGACCCTATACATATATAATTAGATCACGGACACCTGTCTTAATTAGATCTGATGCCCATCGTTTATTTTCTTTTAATAAAAGCCGTTTTAGCCTCAAGTTCAATAGTACTTTTCATGCAGGTTTTAAAGTGCTTTCCAAATTCTTAGACAAGCATGTTGACAGTTTCTCGTCTTGATGACACAACTGGGACGGGACCCTGACCCAAGGAGTGCATGTCAACCACCTGAAGGAACTCTCCACAGTGTGCAGGTTGCACTGAGCAAAAGAACCATGGCTCACAGACTGATTTCCAGCTGTGGTTGCTTCCTGCACTACACTCTGCATCCTACAGAACCGTGGGCCCTACCAGCTGTCACTCAGCTGGGCAAAACCTCCAGTAGCTAAGTATATGATTAGCTCTTGCTTTGGATGTGCCTTTCTTGTCCTACATGCACCGGTGATTGACTATTGTGTGGCCCTTTTTCGGACCCCACAATCAGCCAGCTGTCTACTGCAACACCCTCAATTTTGTCTATTTGTAGAGTCGGTAAACACCCTGAGAACACATACATCAGGAAATAGATTTGCCAACATCGAATTCTTTCACCAAATTGCTAAATTAAAGATAGTATGCACCAGAGTCACGGGCCATACACGCAGGTGAACCCAGAGAGCATCGGCGGGTAATGTTCCCTTGCTGTTCTCTAGGCTAAAAGGCCCACCATGATCTAGAGAAAGTAAGACAGTGCCCCAGAACATTGACCTTACTTAATTATCCAACAGCACCGGGTTCGCAGAAACAAAATCCCAAGCCAAATATCAGTGAAAGCCCTTCCCAGGAAGCTACCTGCTTTCCCAAAGTGGATACCTGCAGGGTGGAGCTGAGCCTTGGGTGTTAGCCATACAAAGACAAGAGCACAGACAGCACAGCCCTGGAAGACTTCCATTCTTCCTCCCTGTGAGCACCCAGTGGTACCCAACAGTAAGTTGTTTATTCTTGACAACCACCCATCCCTTGGGCCTTAAGCTGCGGGTGTTGCGGGGACGGGGTGCTACCGAGGAGTCTTGTTGCGGACTGCAATAATAACTGAGAACCTGTTTCCCATGTGTCCTTGTACCATCTACTCTTGTCACTGAGCCCTGGGGCTGTTCCCATGTGTCACCGTGGCAGCCATGGTGATGCTGATGCCTGGATCCCTATGGTTAGGATACAGCACCTTGAGGCCTCTTCATGGTTAGAGGGTAGACAGTGTTCTATATAGGAGTTGGGGGAAATGTCTCCCCCCCACTAGCATATCTTGTACATTTTATCAATTACGTGTTCATTTTTCTGGCTCACAGGTCAAGGGTCCATCATTTTGTGGAATCTATGATTGCAAGAGAATTAGGTATTTCTATTCCACAATCAGGAAGCAGAGAGAGCAAACCAAATGTTAAATTTAACATCCCTACTGAGTTCTGCATCTCTAAAAGTTTTGATACCTTTCCCTGAACTAACTTACAGTTTTATATTGCTTTAATCATATTCTCAAATTTTACCCTTTTAAAGCAAAAGTTTCAGTCCTCTGAAAGGATGCAAGTCTTGAAATAAATATTCAAAGGTGATTTTCAGAGGTGGTGCAATGGAGAGCTGCCCTCGCTAGCTCAGCCAAGTCCCTCAGCGAGCAGCAGAAATGCCTCTGGAGCATGCAAGGTGGGGATCGGCTGCACCCTTCTTCAGGCTCAACTTGGCTGAGCACAGGTGCCAGGATCAACATCAGGGCAGGGTCAGCTCTGCAGCACTCTGAGCAGGAGCGATCTTCCACTCACAGCTCCCGCCTGTGAGCACAGCTGCACTTCACAGAACAGGGCCAGGAAGTCATCAGGCTTACCGCGTTTCCAAGTCGCCTCCACCACCTGATGCTTGACTGTATCTTTCAATCCCTATCCTTTTTCCACTCCTGGGATATGACTTCAAGAGAGACAGCACTCATCAGAATGCAACGTCTCCGTTAAAGGATGGCCCACTATCTTCTCAATGGACAGTTACAGCAACTGACCTGGGTGGACTTTAGCATGAGATAAAAAAAAGGAGTGGCGTAGTTGGAAAACAACCAAAAAGGACTACAAGGGGCAGTCTCGGCTTCTCTTGCTAGGGAGGGAAGTGAGGGGTGGTGGGAGTCACGTTTTGTGTTTCTTCCCTTAGATTTATGTGGCACTTCCACTTCAAAGAGCTCCCTTCAAGTCCACATAGTGCATCTTCTAAAGCAGAGCAGACACACAGGAGCAAAGGAGCAGGACTGCAAAGACAGAATGGTCAAACCTGTCCTAGAAGGTGGCCAGGTCACGCCTGTTCCTGAAGGGACCGTGAGCAGATGCTAGGGTAGAACTCTCCACCCATTTGTGCTTCTTCATCGCAACGAGGAGCAGAGACAGAAGTCATTTTTTTGAGGCCAGGGAGAACGGCCACTTTGACCAAGAAAGTTAAGGAGCATTCCAAAAGCATTTCAAATGTCAGCTTGCCTCTAGAGTGCTATGGATCTAAATGACTATTGTGGGGGCTTACACACACACACACACACACACACACACACACACACACACACACACACACACACACACGAGAAAGGGGGAAACAAAGAGACAGGGAGACAGAAGGATTTCTCTACCCTATGAATCTGGCATTAATTCACTCAGCAAAACTTGACAAGGGGGCTGGAGATGAGTCAGATGATAGAGCAATTGCCTAATATTCATAAACCCCAGGGTCCAATCCCAAGCACCACATCTACCAGGCCCAATGGCACAGGGCTGCGATGCCAACAACTCGGGAGCTGAGGGCAGGAGGATCTGAAGGTCAACGTCATCCTCTGCTACATAGCGAGTTCAAGACCATCCTGAGCTAGAGACGCCCTGTTTCTAAGACAAAAGGGAAGCACAGAGGCAAAGGGTCACTCTCGGCTTCCAGAAGTTTATCATGATTGAGCGGAAAGGCATCCAAGATGAACAACGGACAGAATGTCCCCCCTGTCCTCCTCTGTGTGTCTCAGTGGGCACAGAGAAAGCACCCAAGAGCAAAGCACAGCTTTGACAATGGTCATCCACCAGAACGAACTGCACCCTGCAAAATCAGTCACATCCATGTGACAGGTGTTTGTGAACTGTTGCCTTCTATGTACCAGGGATGGAACGAAAACAACAAGCAACCACAACTAGACAACAGTCACCCTGAGCAACAATAAACAACCACAACTAAATAACAGTAACCATGGATAGCTCCTGTCCTCGGTCACAGCAGCTCAGGACCGGTGATCCAGGCGGGATTTAGGGTTTCTAAACTGGGAACTTGGGTGGAAAATGAGGGCATGACCACTCCCGGGTATAGTGCAGGAGGAGGTTTTTACTGTAGAAATGAGTAAGAGTAAAGCCAGAAGCATCTGGAAGAGTCCAGAGCAGGGAGAGAAAGTAGAAGACTGGACATGACCAATAGATAGGAAAGGAGAGAAGGAATGAGAGAGGAAGAGGAGAAAGAGCCAAGAGAAGGGACCAAGAGCCAGGAGTGGCAGGACCAAGAGAGTGCTCGTCTGAAAGGGCAGATTTTTATAGGAATTAGAAGCTAGGGAAAGGGAAGCCGCTGGGCTAGAGAGGCTTCAGGTAGGGCATGGGGTGGGAAGAGCTGAGAGGAGTCACAGTGAGCCTGGAGGCCAGCAGGTGCTACCAGGCACCACAGCCAGCTATTTGTCCTGAGTTTCTTTGGGACAGAACTGAGTGACAGCTTGGAGAGCCAGGGGACAAGGTCAAGCCCTGAGAACCTGGAAGGGTGTGGAACACATTGGATATGACCCTGTGTGACTGTGGGAACTGATTCACCTCTTCTCACCTCTGCATCTACCATGGGGTCTGGAACACCAGTAAAGAGGGCCAAAGTGAGGCAGAGCAAGAAAAGCTGTTTAGGCTGCGGCCATGGACCGGAGTCCCCAACTTCTGTGGAGGGGGTTCTGTATATGGTGTTGGCTTCCTTTCCCTTCTAGCCTCATCCTGTACCAAGACAAGCACCAGGGTGCTATGACTTAGAACCCAGCATGCCTTGAGGCATCAGAGCTGGGCGTCAAATGGCTGCCAATAGCTATAGTGCTGGCAGTCTTCCTGGGTGGCTACTGCAGGGCTGTACTAGGCAGGCAGGTCATCTACCTAGAAGTCATGGCTACCAATGCCTGGGTGGCTAGTCCTATTGGAATCAACAAGCCAAAGGAAGCCCCACACCTGGGAGCAGGCCGCAGATGCTCACGTGAGGACTGTTTATTTCTGTTCCTGACATAGGCACACCCTGGGCTTGGGGCATGCTGCTGAGGGCAGAGCCTGTTCAAGGGTGTGTGAGTCTCATCTCAAGGCAGAAGCAGCATGTCAGGGAACGCTTTCCAGGCTCCTCATTGCAAAGAGTCACTTGGAGTCGGCCAGCAAGATTTTCTAATCTGTGAATCTGTGTATAACATAAAAGGGGATTCACATAAAAGAGGCCTCAACGTCATGTGTTTATTTAGTTGTTTTATTTTCTAGTATGGGCGGGATCAAACCCAGGATTTTATGCATGCCAAGCTCCATCCTGACTCTGGCAAAGTTTTTGTAAATTGTCTTCACTCACTCCTGCAAAATTTTTAAAGACTTTGCTGACATAACGTGGATTACATACCTTCAATTGCACTAGCCTATTGGTGCAAACAAAAATAGTTCACATTACAAATACAACCACTTCCATTTTCAGAAAATAAGTCTCATTATTTTTCAAATAAAGGGCACTAAAAACTTATGGGCTCTGAAAGGCTAGAAACCCTGTGTTTGCATTTCTCAGCTTCTGCTGAGATGTTAGAATCCTCTGAGCGCTAACTCCGAGCATCTAGGCAGGGAGGTGTCAGGCGCCCGGCATTTGCAAAGCACTCCTGGTGACTCCATGAGCAGCCACGCCTGAGTGGAAGTCAGTGCCTTTGCCACCCGAATGGAGGTAAACACCTTTGCCTGAATCAGACTGGGATTTCAGAAGGTCTTGGATGAGTGAAATGCCATCTCAAGACAATCTACCATTGCCCTTTCACTCCGGAACCAGCGCACAGCTACAGGTACGCCGATCGAGCGACTCGCAAGGATGTCACACACAAAGCAAGCTGGACCAAGCCACCATGTAAGCACACAGGAGCTTGGCACAGCAAAGCAATCAGATAGAGCTGGGGAGTTCCTTTCTCTGTGCCATGTGCCCTTGCCTGCTCTTTGAAATCTGGCCTTTGGACGAGACAGCAGAAATGCCATCAAAGCTTTGTAGGAAACCCCGTTCTCGGTGAACAGAGACTGCTTCCCCAGTTACACAGGGAACCTCTCACTCCCAAACTAACAAAATACACTGCAGAGAGCAGCCCAACTTCATTAAGATTCTGGAACAAAAGCTATGAATTTCAAACCTTAGCTTCTTCAATAACTTAGCTCAGCCAATAAGCATCACATAAAATTGATTCCTAATAAGGAAATGAATAAATGCTACTTAATGGCTTTGGTACATATATAGATGTGGACGAATTATGGCCCAATAAAAAATAGCTATTCTGCCATCCTCTCCACATTTCCCACTGCCAAGAACACAGCCTGGCATAGCGTCCCACAGCCGGAGTGTGACAAAGCGCACACTATCACCTGCCTCTGCCCCTCCCCTTTGGCGCAGATGGCCTCCAGTCACATGGGACAGTCCCACTGCTAGCAGCTCAGTGGCTTCCATAGGCCTATTAGCCTCAATCTTAAATTCCTACCCATGGTGAGAGACAAATGTTGGCACGTTCCTGCCTTACTACAGGGCTCCTATACTGACATACAGAAGCCAAGCGCAGGTGATATGCCTGAACAGTAATTTGGATTGTATATTTGATGTTGCCCCAGTACATTCCTCAGGGCCAGTTATCGCCTATGTGTGTATATACACATTTACACATAACTATACGTTCCTCAGAGGCAGATACTACATATGTAAAGACAGATACTACAGACATATACATGCACATATTTACACATAAATATGCACACACACACACACACACACACATGCAGCTGCCAGTGGATCAGTCCATAAATCTTCATTGCGTTGAACTGGTGATGAATTTTTAACAAACTCTAGAGATTATTGTTTTAAATAATACATCATTTTCCCCCAGCAGATTCAAACATTCTCATTTCAAAGAGCTTAATTGGGTGCCATCATCATTTTCGTAAGTTTTCGCGGAAAACATTACCAATGACACAATGACACGCTACAGGAAGGATTAGTCCACATCCTTAGCATTCCTGTTTCAAGGGGAGGGGCTCATCACAGAAGCTGAGCACAGTGGCCTCTGTCCGAGGCTTCCCCCACTCAGCTATCGGCCCCTTGACACCGAGGACCGTCACTGAAGCCGGGGGATCAAGATGGACAAGTACACTGGGAAGAGATTCAAGAACAGGGAAGGGCCCTTCTACTCATTACAGACACACAGAGAAATTTAAAAAATAAAAAAGTTAAAGCTCATCAGTGGAGCCTTCCTCCTGGACGCACTGAAGCACCAACCCACCAGCTGATGAACAGGCCCAGAACAAAGCGTCTTGAAACCCCACAGTGGAAAAACCCATTCCCTCCTGCCCATGAGCCGCCTTCAGTGTTCTGGGTAAAATTGTGTCATCTTCCCAGATTTACTGATGTATCAAGACATAAAGATTGAGATTTATTAGTGAGATTTCTCGGGTAAGGTTTAAAACGTTAAGGACATTGAGCTGTTAAGGCATCAGCCATACGCTTCGGAGCAAGGGCGTGTCTCACGCAACACGGACTTTCATCACGCAAATTGGATACAACTGATCTAATAATTAGAAGACGCAATTTGAATTATTGCCGACCTTTATTGATTAGGAACGAGGACCCCTATCTAGCACCAGCTGAGGGAGAAGGGGTTGCTATCCCACACAGCTCTGCAGGAATGGCCACTGCTTCATCTGAAAGCATCAAGAAGCCGTGGAAAGTGACGGTGGCTGAGGTAGAGTCAGCTGGGTCCTGACTTTCAGGTCAGAGAAAGAGTTGTGCGAAACATTTGCAACAAGAGTTAGAAGGTAAGCACACCTTTGTGTGCCTTGGGTTTACCTCAGAGAATCCAGCCTGAACATCCCGTGATATTTATATCTCACAACGCATCATATATAGCTGGTGGGAAAAGCCTTTTCATTGAAATTTATGCAAGATAAGACTACTTCTTCCGCTTGAATTTCAATAAAAGTGGGATTTTTGGTTCTCTGGGGTTTGAAATTTCTTTGTGGCAAATAAATTTGGTTTTGTGGGGGGTTTTATAGTTTATTCATCAGGAAGCAGGTAAACTGCTGTAAAAGTAAACTCAAACTTCGCCCCACGGAGCCAGCCCTCCCTGCAGAAATATGAATTGATAGCTCTGTTCTTCTTCCTCACGAGTATGTCGTGGTGTGTATGCAGGTCCCCACTCCTGGAAGAGCATGCGTGTGATGTGCACAGGCAGCTGGAGGCCGGCAGAGGGAGTCTTTCCTCCATTGGTCTCTTCTTCATTGAAGCTGGGCCTCTCAGTTGAGCCCAGAGATCTCCAATATGGCTCTTCCGCGTATCTACCTTGCTCCGGAATACGCCCCCGACCCCACCCCACCCCCAACCCATCTTCACCATCGAAGCACGGGAATTATAAGAGGGCCTTGACACCGGTCAGTGTTGACATGGGTTTGGGAGATGCAAACTCCAGTCTTCATGCTTGATGCATTGTGTATGAGGCACGTTAATGACAAGTCGCCTCCCCAGCCCTAGCCTAATGCTTGTCCAGAGTGCTCAGCCATGGTATCTACTTTCTTAACTTGTTCTTGTGTCAGGTGAAGCTGAGGATCTGCAGAATTCCATGTCCCTAAATGCTAGCCGTGTTGTGTAACAGACACCCAATTCTCGAATGTCACGTCTGGTACAGGTCTACGCGTCAGGCCTGACACCCAATTAGGCTTTTCTTTGAATGGAACCAGAGAGTGACACTACTCCGTGTACACAGCACTCACCAACTCACACAGGCAGCTCCAATGGGTGATCACGTACTTACACAGCAAAGAGTGGGCAGTGGCAGAGCAGCTCAGTCACAGGATTGTGAACACATGCACCCATGCTACCCACCACCAGGGCACATCCTCACCTGCTCTACAATTTGCCTCTTTGGAAATGGACTGATGGGGCTGAGGAGATGACTCCATAAGAAGAGGGCTGTCCATGCAAAGAAGAGGACCTGCATTTGGTTCCCCAGCACACAAAAAGCGGGTGCAACAGCTTGCTCCTTCAGTCCCAGCACTGGGGATGCAGAGAGAGGAGGGAGCTTGAAACTTGCTGGCCAGCGGCTCTAGCCAATCAGCAAACTCATGGATGGAGGAAAGGCATGGATCTTAAACAGCAAGGTACAGAGTGACTGAGGAGGACCCCTGATATTGACCTTGACCTCCGTGTTCACATGTGTGCTTTCCCACACAAAGCAAGTACACACACAAAGCAATGCAATTCCTGTTTTCTAAGCAACAGTTGGCCTCATACCTGGAATTTGGGGGATCACCCACTCCATGCAGACTTCAATGCCTACTATATCTGCTCCCCCATGACTCCCAAGATGCCCCATTCAATACCTAACGCTCCCCTAGGTGCATCTGGTAATGTGATCAGTCTCAAAGATTATCCACTTTTATTCCTAAGTAAGAAAAGAATTCTAGAGAGGACTGAATTAAGTAAAAGTACACAACTATCTCTTGGCCAAAGATGATGAAGGACGCAGGGCCTCCTTCATTCCAGAGTATTGCAACTGTAAGTTCTCGTGCCTGCGGTGGCTAGTGTTCATGGTCAGCCAAACAGAATCTGGCCCCCCCACCCCCGGGACGGTGAGCACACTTGTGGGCATTGTCCTGAAGGTATTAAATGAGGTGGGAAGACATCTTAATTTGGGAAGGAGCCATTGTCTGGGCAGAGAATAACTGTACAAAAGCGGAGAGCGGGGATCAGCCTATGTTCACTGCTCTCCTCTGGCTGTGCTTGTAATACTGAAGCTCCTGCCACCTTAACATCCCAGTCATGGCACAGTGATGTCATTTTGGCAGACAGGACAGCATGGAGATTCCAGAGCTATCTACCTCTGTGGCCTGAATTCAGCTACTTTTCTGTGAAAGCAAAAGGCAAGCATAAATTCCTTAAGATGCAGACACTGTTTGGGAGCTCACTGTGTATTAGCTATATTTCTTTTGTGGAAATGCCTGGACCATCCTCTCTTCAATGTCCCCGTCGCATTAAATAACCTATTGTGAGAGAGTAAGTCCACTGGCTTAAACACACACACACACACACACACACACACACACACACACACACACACACACAGATATCTGGGCTTGTTCGTTTGCTAATTTTTTCTTCAAAAATAAGGATTGATTTATTGCACAGTGCCTGAAAAGACCACATCTGCTAACATCTGCCACTCTCTCAGCCCTTAATTTAGGGGAAACTATATAGTTTTTGTAAGCATCACTCTATGGGCTATGGAACTGGGAAAATGGTGCAATCACAGGACTGTGGTGAAGATGGGAGGGACAGAGGGGAGAAGCATCGATGCAGAGCAGCACTCGGGATGCAGTAACTCTTGTCTCTGTGTCCAGATGAGCAATTCATAAGGAAAGCACACTGCGCTCACAT
Source organism: Acomys russatus (assembly GCF_903995435.1). NCBI lineage: Eukaryota > Metazoa > Chordata > Mammalia > Rodentia > Muridae > Acomys > Acomys russatus. The sequence continues at coordinate 68,646,510 of NC_067156.1, read as the reverse complement.
TGGCCTCCATGTGTAAGATGCCCCTCTGCTGCCTTCCACTTACGCCCTTCGTTCTTGCACCTTGACAGAAATTGCTCAGCATTTAACCCAAGTAAAATCCAAGCCAAGGGACTGAGTGTTCAATTTTGTGCACTGCTCCTCTGAGGCCTGGGTTTGGTGTTAGGAACACTTGTGGGTCACATCTTGCCTGTTTGCAGTGTCCCTAGGGAGCGACCAGACAAAGGAAGAGCTGTTCGCAGCGGCTCAGGTCCTAACATCTAGTGTTCTTCCATGCATACCAGCAGGGAGTGATTTTTGTCCTTTATGTCAGCTCATCAGATGACTGGGGGTGGTGGCATGGCGGGCGGGTGCACAGAAAGGACAGCGAACATAATCTAATCTTCTCCCTCTTACCCTGCCGTGCATGCAGGGAAATAGGATATTGTAAGTGAAATCAATTGCCTAAAGTGTTCCTGAAACTGCTGACATTAAACTGCAAGTTTGTGAAGACCACTGATCGCGTTTCCTTGAGCCTGTGTTTGCCCATGGAACACTAAGCCTCCAACAGCCCGCCCACTGGTGAGCAGGATAGCATGTGTGCTGACCATTTCACAGAGCCTCAGGCATGGAAGGGCGAAGGGCTTTCAGACACCTAACACCTGGCTCCTCTCACCTGTCTCCTTAGCTTGTCCGAGACCACATTTATTTATTTTACTCTTTATTTTAATTTTATTAATTTATTTAGATTACAACTCAATTGTTATCCCATCACTTGTATCCTCCCATTCCTCCTTCCCTTCCACTTTCACCCTATTCCCCTCCCCTAGGTCTATGACTGAGGGGGTCCTTCTCCCCCACTATACGGTCATAGGCTATCAAGTCTCATCTTGGTAGCCTGCTTATTCTTTCTTTGAGTGCCATCAGGCTTCCCCACCAAAGGGAGGTGGTCAAATATGGGGCACCAGAGTTCATGTCAGAGTCAGTCTTTACATAACTGTGGAGAATGTGCTGTCCGTTGGGTAGATCAGAGTAGGGGTTCGATGTTTACTACTTGTATAATAGGATGCCAGCCATTACCACTTTTGTCCATGGCTATTGAACCTCTAGAGTACTGAGCACCATATTGTCAATTGTTCTGGAGGAACTTTTATTCCTCTCCAAATTCTTATGAAGGATTAACTCTTCACATCACTTGATGTGGGTAACCTGGAGCAATAGGAGATAACTGGTCTCCAGTTAACTGGTTCCATGTGATGAAGCTGGGTTGGCCCTGTGGAAGGCTGGGTGTGAAGCTACAATGCCTTTCAAGTGTCAGGGTGTTTCCTTCTTAACAGTGATGCTCATGGCTGCCTCCCTGGATCCCCTGGTAACTAACATGCATTTAGAAGTGGATCAGGAGTCTCTCTCACAGTCTTTCTTTACAGGCTACACATTGCCCATTCCTCTAGTCAGTCCTAGGGGGTCTCCCAGCCCTGCTCTCCTGACTTCATTCACATGACCAGCCTGTCACTCATGTGCTTAAGGAGGGTTGACATGAGGTGGGACTGGGAAGATAACAATGCCCCTCACAGAAGCCGGTTATCTGGGAAAGACACCTGAGGATTCCTTGTAGAAGGCTGAGGTATCAAACTCATGAAGAAACAGTGGAAACTGATTTGGGGAAGACTCTGAAGAACACATTGAAAGCATAAATTGTGCACAGGTGATGTGTAATAATGTTTAGGGGGAAGGGGGCTATGATCCAAGAGGAGCATTGGCATATGTACCACCTGGGACCACATGCACAGCTCGACACATGCTGGAAAGACATTACTGAACACAGGACGCAAGGGCAAAATGATAATGATTAAACCTCAGGAAGATTGCACACACCTCCAACTGTCATTGGCTTAGAAGCAGGTGCCTGATGGACAGCTGTGAGAAGCAGGTGTCTGATGGACAGCTCTGAGAAGCAGGTGTCTGATGGACAGCTCTGAGAAGCAGGTGTCTGATGGACAGCTCTGAGAAGCAGGTGTCTGATGGACAGCTCTGAGAAGCAGGTGTCTGATGGACAACTCTGAGAAGCAGGTGTCTGATGGACAGCTCTGAGAAGCAGGTGTCTGATGGACAGCTGTGAGAAGCAGGTGTCTGATGGACAGCTCTGAGAAGCAGGTGTCTGATGGACAGCTCTGAGAAGCAGGTGTCTGATGGACAGCTGTGAAGTAGATGTTGTCACAGACTCCCTGCTCTGGCTCCTCAGAGTGGTGGCCTCCGTGTTGTTTGTCATTGGGTTCCAGGGCCCACATGTGCAGCCAGGGCCAGCTGATGCCTTTCATGTCTTTCCTACTGAACATGAGCCTCAAAACCAAGGTACTATTCTCTTGAGGGGGATCGTCATAGTGCATGCCCTTCCCAAAGCCATGAGCCAGAGAATGAAAGATCACAGCCCCCAGAGCAAAGCTCAGGGATGATAAGTGAATGCTGCCACTTTGTAGTAACAATGGAATCTGTTGTGCGTTGGCACATGGGCGAGACCTTTCTCCCTCTTTCATGTAGGTCTGACTGCATGCATTTAGGTCAGAACTTAAATTGCTAAAATCGGGGGGCTTCAATTTAACATCAAACTACTTTCACAGCACAGCCTGATTTTTTATTTAAATTTATTTTTTAAGTTTATTCACTTTACATCCTGATTGCAGCCCCCTCCCTTGTCTCCTCCTGGTCCCACCCAGCCTCCTTCTTCCCCCCTCCTGCTCCCACTAGTCCTCAGAAAGGGGGAGCCCTCTTCCCCTACCAACTGACCCCAGCCTAGTAAGTCTGATCAGGAGTGCCTGCATCCTCTTCCTCTGTGGCCTGGCAAGGAAGCCCACCAAGGGGAAGTGAGCAGAGAGCAGGCAACAAAGTCCATGGTGAGACAGCCCCTGCTCCCCTTACTAGGGAACCCACAAGGAGAGTAAGCTGCCTATCAGCTACATCTGAAGAAAACTCCAAGTCTCTTTTAAAAATAGCCTGCTTTTTCTGGCTTTTCTTGGGGGAAGGCTCTAGACAACACTGGGGAACCAAACCCAGGGGCCTGTGCACGCCACAGGTGTTACACACAGAGTTGCAGGATGCTGATTTTTCAAAGGATCACAAAATCTGACTTAATGTATTTGTGTGTGCACATGTATATGTGTCTGTGTGTGTGTGTGTGTGTGTGTGTGTGTGTGTGTGTGTGTGTAGGCTTTGAACTTTTTCAAACCTACTTTATTTGCGGTTCTTTAATGCTTATATCTCCCTTCCAACCCACCTACCCTAGATAGGAAAGGAGGTTAATGGGAACAGTCGACCTTTTTAGATTTAGTTCTTTGGAACAATTCCACTGGCATAGTCGACAGGATTCTAGCAGACCCGTTAAAAAATAAAACTGTAATTCAACAAAAATGACTGCAACTGCAGAGCCAGAGGCCAGAACAGCAGCCAGAACCTCGAAGCGTTCCCTGGAACGGTTCTCTCCAGGAGTGTCTAAAAGTGGAGCAATAAACAGCCAAGACCAAAAAGCCAAAAAAGCCAAGCCCCTTGTTTGGGGGTGTGTGTGTGTATATAGTCTCAGAGTCTGTACTAGGGTGTTTACCAGTTGGTAAAGACCATGCCCCCACAAGAGGTGGTTCCGCTTCTAGTGGACAAACATTATGCGTTCTCTCACAAGTCTGTTCCCTATCCCACAATCCCACACTTGGGATTAAAACAAAAACATGTTTACATCCATTACAGGTGTGACTGGGTATATTTACATGCCCATGTATAATATGTGAGAACACACGCACATGTGCACATGTGCACACATGTAGAACCGAGCTCATTTCCGAGAAGGAGAGGTACTTTCCAGTGCTGGCCCCACACTCAACACACACAGAGCTTTTACACTCCATGTAAGAACACAGTCTGGAGATAGAGCAAGAGTGTGAAGGGACAAAGCTCTATTTCAATGAAAAGGAAAGGAACAGATCTCCAACAAGTAACATTTGCTCTCTTTCAGTGTGTTTCAACAACCAGACTCTCATAAAGGGTTATCCCCTAGTGTTTCATGCGGTCTGACACATGAGTCTAACTCTACACTGGGATCAATGCTAGGTCTCTTCCAGGTTTATTGACATATCCACAGGAGTTGTGTTTTCAATAGCATGTTTTCCAAAGCCAACATAACCAAAGAGCTTTTGCCCAGAAGATGTATGCGTGTGTTTGTATGTGTATGTGTATTTGTGTGTATATGTTCATCTGTGTGTGTATGTTTGTGCATGTGTGTGTGTACCTGCCTTCGTGCATGGTGTTTATGTGTGTATACCACCAAACGTGTTTTTGCCGAGTCAGATTCTCTTGGCAGGTATTTATCGCACAGGAAACTGTGAGCAGAACTAGAAATTTAGTTGCACAGATAACGCATTTCTGTGGAGGGAAAGACCTTTGATCTTGTCACTAACAGACCATGTATAAGTGTGCCACACCCAAGGGTGCACACGGATGGCAAAGGGCAGGGCAGGTGCAGCAGAGTATGGGAGAAGGGCCTTCCCAAGAAAGCCACTGTCCAGGGAGGTTACCCTCCAGGCGTAGCAACAGGTGCCCAGAGAAGGGCTTGGCTCTGAGGCTGGCGTCTGGGAAGGGTGGCTATGGGAGCACACAGCCAACAGGAGAACACCACAAGCTCTGTGGAGAAGAAACTGCCACTGTGGACTATGTGGGGGCTACAAGTGACTATTCAGATATGCTGGGATTCACACTCTTCCAGGGGTCTCCCCACAAACATGTAGGCCATGTAGAACTCAGGCCCAAGCATGCCCAAGAAGAAACCTCGGAGAAGTTTCTGGAAGGCGAGGGACAATCTGAGGACATGCTCCTCAAATTCTGCAGTCAGCAGACCCTAGCTGGAGACCCAGTGCCTCCTCCAAGGAACTTGATCTTGAAAGTACTCAAAGAAGGAAAATAGGGGTGCCAGAGCTACAACTGGGTTGAGACCCAAGGAAGGGACAATAACCAAGTCCTCTAGCCTGGGGGCAGTGATCAGCCTCCATCCTAATGGCTTGGTCCTCGACCAAGTGCGGATGTTGGCCACCCACACACCCCAACACATTAGCAAGGGATGTCTCACTAGTGCTATTAATTCTACAGGACTTCAAGTCTAGCATTAAAAAGTTGGCTTGTGAAAGGTTTTTCCTGAAAGACCAGAACAGAGGTTTCCGCCTCATATGTTTCGATCCTTATAAAACTTCCTTCAAATGAGGCACCTAATGGGCCCTATGAACCCAATTCTGAAGCGACTGTTTTAACCTCCTCCTCCCCGTTAGCTTCATCGCCCACCTGTCCATCAAAACACATCACTACAGAGAGCTCTGGCAGATGCTCTGTCCCTAGCTGGGAGTCTGCACCTCTGCACCCAACGCTGCCATTTTCAAGGAAGGAAGCAGCTCAAGAGCAATGTGAGGTTTTCCCGCATACAACCAGGATGCTGTTCTGTGGCTCTCCTCTCATGATGCAATGCTGGACGCTGCTTCTACCATGTGTAGGCATGCTGCCTACATATCATCGCTCTCTTTCTCCCTCACATATATATGCTACATGCATTTTTGTGCATGTGAGTGTATGTGAATATGTGTAGAGATTTACCTATTCATATGCATGTGGTGTGTGTGTGTGTGTGTGTGTGTGTGTGTGTGTGTGTGTTCATTATCCTCAGTCTGTGACTTTGACATTTTCCCTACATACTGTTTGGACTTAAACAAGTTAGGTCATTATCTCGCCATTCAAAACTGACAGATGCTTTGAACCTGTGACATATGCTCAGGGCAAAACAGGGAAGCTTGAATGACATGTCAGTCGCCACACTGGGTAAGAACCACGCCACACACACCCAAGGAAGAGGAAGAGAATGTACAAAATAAGAGTCAAGACAGAGCACTCAGACCTTATGCGTGTTGGTTGCTATTACTGATGAACTGTACATAATTTATTCCCATCTCTACATTCACTTCCTTCTAGTCTTTGATTTCATTCTTTTAATGTTAGTAGAAAAATATCCTCCAGGCTGAGAAAAGCAACAGGTATGTGTGCAAATGTGCATGTATGCAATATACGCGGCAGGCCAGGAGAATGTTTGTATTGGTTTGCTTTCTGTTGTCATAAACACTGTGACCAAAGCAACTTGGGGAGCAGAGGGTTTATTTTGCCTCTTCTCCCATGTCACAGTGTGTCACCTAGGGGAGTCAGCCCAGGAACTCAAGCAGGAATAGAAGCAGAGGCTGTGGCGGAATGCTGCTTTCTGGCTTGCTCCTTTGGGTTTCCTCAGTCTGTTTCCTTATATAACTCAGGACCATCTGACCGGAGGTGGCACCACACACAGTGTGCTTAGCCTTCACATATCAGTCATTAATCAAACAAAAGCGCCTCAGACACGCCCACAAGCCAGTCTGATGGAGGCAATCCCGGATGTGTGGTTCACTCTGCCCAGGTGACTTCAGCGTGTGTTACGTTAACAAAAACTAACTGGCTAGATACTATTTCTTTGACGTTTGCTAACATGGCGGCTGCTTGCTGCATACGTTGAAGGTGTGTGGTGGAATGGCTGGCTGAGCGTGACTGAGGTGTGTCAATTTCTACGATATGTTCTGAGAACGAGTGAATAGTGTGTAGAATACACTTGCACACCAACAGCTCCATCTCTGGCAGGTGGCACACTGCCCGTCACTGGCTATCACTGAATATGCCACGAGTGCCCACACACATGAAATAACTCTCATAATCACACTGGTTAGTGCATCTGTCATAGCACATAGACACCTTTTTCTTGCAGGAAGAACACATGCAATCAGCTATCTAAGTAGACTTCAATTATACAGTAACGGTTACAGTCACGCCATGATTACATATTAGGTTCCAAAAGTGTATAACTCACCTTACAGGTGATGCTTGGTGCTCTTAGACTGATGTCTCCCCAAGCTCCCGTTTCGCAGCCCCTGGCAGCCTTCATCTGCTCCCCTTTCTGAGTTTGGCCTTTTAGATTGCACACACACAAGTGAGATTACACAGCATCTATCTTTCTGGATTTGTCTTATTTCACTTAGCATAACATCTTGTAGGCTCCCCCAACGTTGCCATGGGAACATGCCTCCCTTTTATGGATGAATGATATTCAATTGTGTGCTTGCGTGTATCTCACATTTTCTTTATCCATCCATCCATCAACCGACAGTTAGATGGTCTCTCTATGCAGGCGGCTGTGATGAGCACCACCATGGACATAGGAATGCAGATATGTCTGTGACTTACGGACTTCATTTCCTCCAGGTACAGGCTAAGAAGTCAGAGGATTGGCTCATGTGTAATTTATTTTGAATTTTCGGAGGAAAACTACAATATGTGTTTTTCCATTGAGCGTGTATTAGGATTTCATTTTCCCCCAAACCTGTTCTACCACTTATCATCTCTTCTCTAGGGTAGCGCCACTCTAATGCCGGTGAGGCATTCTCTCACTGCGCTTTAAACCTGCGTTTCTCAGGTGACCGCCACAGACTGCGCCTTTGTGTGCACCTGGTAGTTATGTGTGTTATTTGTAGAGTGTCTGTCTAAATCCTCTGTCTATTTCAGAGGGATTTTATTTCATTTTTAATTATGTGTATATTGGTGTGTCTGTGTGTGGGTATGCACACACATGAATGCAAGTGCCTGAGGCGGCCAGAAGACATTGCTGAGTCCCTTGCAGCTGGAGTTAGAGATAGTTGCAAGCTGCCTTCAATGGGTCCTGGGAGCTGAGCTCAATTTCTCAGCAAGAGCAGCACTTGCTCTTAACCACTGAGCCTTCTCCTCTCCAGCCTCCCCCTTACTGCTGGTCTTTTCTCAGGCTGCTTTCTGCTGTTGAGTTGCATGAGCTCTTTGCCTCTTTTGGACACTGATCCCCTGCCATCTGTACTCGGGAAACACTTGCCCCATCCCATAGGTTACCTCTTCCTCTTATTTGATCTGCCTTGCTCTACAGCAGATTGGGACTTACTCTGTGTACGATCACTTCTTTAATCTTACTTCACATCTGTAGTTTCGTGTCAAATCCAAAACAAAATCTTTACAAAAAAAAAAAAAAAAAGTACATACCCAGTATTTTCTTCTAAGACTTTTGTGATCGCATTCTTTCACGTCTTTAGGCTATGTGCTGTTGGTTTTGATGTATTGTACAAAGTAATGGTTAAATTCTCATCTTTTGCATGTGTACACTTCCTTGCTCGGTTCTGTTTTCTCAGGAGCCTGTGTTTCCCTGAGGAGTGCAGAACTCTATGTGGCTAGGGTCTCTGTTCCATTTATCTCAATCTATCTCAATATTTTTTGACAATTTCATGTGAGTGTGGGTTTTCTTTTATATTCATAAATAACTCTATTGAAGTTTTCAGAGATCAACGAACCTCCAGGTAACCTGAGGTAGTGTGGACACTCAATTCTAATCCGTACATATAGGCTATCTCTCCAGAGATTTGTGGCATTTCTTTCATCAACGTAACATTTTTTCATCTTCGGATCTTATCTAAATTTATTCCTATTTATTTTAATCTCTCTGATACTACTATCTGATCATTTTCATGCTTTCTTTATCCCCCAATTCATTAGTAGTTTGTAGAGATGCAACTGACTTTTGAATGTTGATTTTGTATCCTGTCACTTGATTGAATGTATTAGTTCAGAGGGGTTTGTGGAATCTTCAAGTATTCTAGAGACAGACACAATTTAACTTATTTCTTTCTGGCTTAGATACTGTTTGTTTGTGTTTTTTTTTTTCATGACTAATTGCTTTGGCTAGGCATTCCAATGCTGTGCTGAACAGATGTTGTGGGAGTAGACATCCTTGGCTTATCCCGACATTAGAAGAAAATCTTTAATCTACTCACCATTGAGTACGTTTAGTTGTAGAAGAATTATATACAGATTTTCCTGTGTGGTAGTGTATCACTGGTAAATACAACTTACAGTTTTTATTATGAAATTATATTGAACTTTGTCAAATGCTTTACCCACACCTACTGAGATAATCTTACTACTTTTATCCTTTGTATGATTGATATATCACCATTATTAATTTGTGTATGTTAAGCTATTTATCTCAGAAATAAATTCTCTTTGCTGGTGGGATATGGTCACTTTAGAATTTTGCAGAATGCTAAATTTTATTTATTTAGATTATATTACATATATTATATAATATGTACAATATATTATATTATTTACTATTATTTTGTCAAATATAGCTGCAGCTAAGTTCCACATAGATACTGATGTGTCTTTTGTACTCCTGTAGTCTCCTTATCTGGACTAGCTATCAGGATTACCCAGTCTTTTGGAATGAATTTGAAAGTGTTTGCTCTTTTGAAAAAAAAAATAAAAGACCTTTAAAGCTTGAAAGAACTAAGCTATGATCCTGGTTCTTTTGAATACTCACAGTCTCCATGTCCATGAGTCACCTATTCAGATATTTTTGTTTCCTCATCAATAAATCTTGGAGAGTTGTATGCTTCTAGGTATCTATTATTTTATTTTAGGTTATCTGGTTTCTGAGCAAGAGGTTGTTTTTAATAGCTTCTTGTGGTGTGCAGTGTGTCTGTGCTATCATTAACATCTTCTCTGCAATTTATAATTCTATTTATGTTTCTCTGTCTCTCTGTCTCTTTCTGTCTCGCTCTCTGTCTCTGTGTGTGTGTGTGTGTGTGTGTGTGTGTGTGTGTGTCTGTCTCTCTGTCTGTCTCTGTCTCTCTGTCTGTCTGTCTCTCTGTCTCTCTGTGTGTCTGTCTCTATCTGTCTGTCTATCTGTCTGTCCATCTCTCTCTCTCTCTCTCTCTCTCTCTCTCTCTCTCTCTCTCTCTCTCTCTCTCTCTCTCTCTCTCTCATTTTCCTGGGTTAGGTTAGCTGATGGTTAGTTGATGCTGTTTCTCTTTGCAAAAATCCAGCTCCTGAGGTGCAGTTATTGTCTTATTTATGTTCAGTCTCTGCTTCATTTTTTTCTGCTGGAACCTTTACTATTGCTTTACTCTTTGGGCTTTAGTTGCTTCTTTCCTGGCTCCCTGAGCTGTGATGTTATTTATTTGGGGTTTTTCTTTTATCTAGCATAGACTCTTATTACATAAATCCCCCTCTTAAAATTGCTTTTGCTGCATCTTTTCTTTGTGTTGTATTCCATTTTTGTCTGTACCAAAAGACTTGTAAGGGTTTTTTTTCTAATTTCCCTTTTGATTCAGTGGTTCCTCAGCAACACAATGGTTAATTTCTTTAAATTCTGAATTTTCTACCTTTTCTCCTGTTACTGGTTTTTAGTCTCACAGCATTGTGGTCAGAAAGCTTTAATAATTTAAATCTCCTTTAATTGGTTAAAACTTGTTTTGTGGCCAAGCACATGACCTATCCTGAAGAAGGTTCCACGTCGCTACAGGAAAACCTGATTGTACTCCCTCCTGTCCTGAAAAAAACAAGCAGCAGCCTTTTCACTGCTCCGTCGTGTGTGAAAAGTTTCCAAGCTGCTTTCCAAATTCTCTGTCTTCAATTGTTGACAATTTGATTATAAAGTGTCTTGGGGAGTCTCTGGGTTGATTTTTCTTGGATTCCTTGAGCTTCATGAATCTGGATGTCCATATGCTTCCTCATATTTGAGAACTTTCTTTAAGTTACATTTCTGTTCTTTTCCTAGCCATCTGTGACTGGCAGGGTGGTGCATCTGTTTTTTTGATGGTGCCCTGTAGAGGTCAGGAGCTTTTTCCGCTCTCATCTTCTCCTTTTGGGTGTTGTTCCTCAGAATGAGGAGTTTCAAATGACTTGCCTTCACTTCCACTGGCTCTTCCTTCTGCAAGAGCAACATGCTACTTAAGTCTCCACTGAGTTCTGTCGTCGAATTCTTTGGCCTCAAGTTTCTCAGCCAGGCATGGTGGTGCACACCTGTAACCGCAGGACATTGGAGGGCAGAGGCAGGAGGATCTCTGTGAGTTAAAGGCCAGCCTGGTCTGCAAAAGTGAATTCCAGGACAGCCAAGGCTACGTAGAGAAATCTTGCCTCTAAAAAAACAACAATAAATAAATAAGTAAACAAACAAACAAATAAAAGATTTCTGTTCTCCAGGATTTAGTTCCCTGGTTTTGTTTTGTATTTGTGGTGTGTGTGTGTGTGTGTGTGTGTCTGTCTGTCTGTCTGTCTGTCTGTGTTTCTGTGTGTATGTCTGTCTGTATGTGTGTCTGTGTGTGTCTGTGTGTCTGTGTCTGTGTGTCAGCGTGTGTCTATGTGACTGTGTGTGTCTGTGTGTGTCTGTGTGTGTGTGTGTGTGTGTGTGTGTGTGTGTGTGTGTATTGGTGGGGGCACATGTGAGGGTGATGTGAAGGCCTGAGGCATGTTGATTTAAACCACTGCTCACTGCTATGGCTAGAGTAGGCAGCTTGCTCCGAGGGTCCCTTGTCTCTTGAGTTCTGAGAGCCCACAGGCTAGTGTGAATGGGTCGGCTGCCATACTTCTTCCTCAGCATGCTTGTCACTGGTATATGGAAGAGCTGCTGCTCTTTATGTGGTAATTTTGTGCACTGCTACTTTGCTCAATGTATTTATCAGCTGTAGAAGTTTTCTGATAGAGTCTTATGGGTCTTTTATGTACAGAATCATAAAATAATATCATCTGCAAATAAGGATAGCAATGCTTTAACTTCTTCCTCTCCTAGTCTCATCCCCTTGCGGCCTTCGTCCATCCTACTGCCCTGGCTAGGACTTCAAGCGCAATGCTGAGCAGGAGCTTGTTCTTGATTTTAGTGGGAACGTCTCAAGTTTTTCTTCATTGTGCACAATGTTGGCGCGGGCTTGCTTTATTTTGCCATGTTTATGTTACAATGCACACCCTACGCCCCTAGGTTCTCCTGAACCTTTACCTAAAAGGCCTTTCTTCCCTCATCTAGTGAGATGATCATGTGGTTTCTGTCCTTGAGTCTATTTATCTGGTGGATTGCGATTTTTTATTTACATATGTGGAAACATGCCTGTATCTCTTGGATGGGGCTTACTTGCTCTCAGTGGGTGATCTTTTCATGAGTTTTTGAGCTCTTTTTGCAAGCATTTTATTGAGAGTTTTCACATCTATGTTCATCAGGAAGATTGGCCTATGATTTTCTTTTTGTTGTGACTTCATCTGGTTTAAGACTCAGTGTAATGCTGGATTCATAAGTGGAATTTGGAAACAAGCTTTTCTCTTTTGTTTTATGGAATATTTTTTGAATCATGATGTTAGCTCTTTAAAGGTAGAATTCTGCAGTAAATTCAGCTCAGCCTGTGCATGTTTTGGTTGATAGGAGTTTTTGCTTTTTCTTTTGTTTTTTGTTGTTGGTTTTCGTTGGTGGTGGTGGTGGTTTTCGAGACAGGGTTTCTCTGTGTACCCCTGGTTGTCCTGGACTCCTTTGTAAACCAGGCTGGCCTTGAAATCACAGAGATCCACCTGTCTCTGCCTCCCACAGGCGTGCGCCACCATTCCCAACAAGGGATTTTTGCTTTTTTGTTTTAATTGTTGATCCAATCCAATTGCTCAAGATGGATCTGTTTACATTTTTATCTCTTCTTGGTTTAATTTTGGTATGTTATACACATTAGAAAATTCATCCATTTCTTTCAGGTTTTCCAGTTGGTAGAATAAGGCTTTGATGCACATTCTAACAATTTTTTGGACTTCACTGATACCCGTTCTATCTGTTGTGTCATCTCCCTCTTCGTCTCTACTTTTATTCATTTGAATCTTATTTCTTCCTTTTGTTTATCTTGACTAAGAGTTTTTAATCTTGTTAACATTTTCAAAGAGCCAACTCTTCATTTCATTGCTTCTTTCTATTGTTTTGTCATTGTTTTTTGTTTGGTTTGGGGTTTTGGTTTTGTTTTGTTCTGCCTTTATCATGGAAAGTTTTTTCTTTCTCTCTCACTAGTTTTACTTAGAAGGTAGTTTGGGCTGGCATCTGTGGTCTTTCAGAACTTGTAGAGCATTGGCCTAAACCCTTCTGGCTTTTTTAAAGTCTCCATTGAAGTATCAGCTGGTATTCTACGTTGTGTGTTTGCCTTTCTTTCTTGAAGCTTTCAATACCCGCTCTTTGTTGTGTGCATTTAGTGCTTTGACTGCTACATGACACAGGGAGTTTCCTTTTCAATCCTGTACACTGTGTGTTCTGTATGCCTGTTGCACTGGAGTCAGCATCTTTCTCTAGGTTTGGAAACTCTTCTATGCTTTTGTTTAAAATATTTTTATGTGCCTCCAACTTAGATTATTATTATTTCTTCTTCTTCTTCTTCTTCTTCTTCTACTTCTTCTTCCTCCTGTTCCTCCTCCTCCTCCTCCTCCTCCTCTTCTTCTTCTTTTTCTCCTTCTTCTTCTTCTTCTTCTTCTTCTTCTTCTTCTTCTTCTTCTTCTTCTTCTTATCATATGATTTTAGGAATGATCTTTTTACCACAGCATTCCTACTCATTTCTTTTATGGGTTTTGTTTTAGATTGGATATTTTCCTTGACTGACTGATGTAGGCATAATGTTATTGTGCACTGTATAAATATTCAGAGGCTGATTTCTGTGCCCCCCCCATATCTGGTAGCAATCCTTGTTCTGAGACTCTCCTGTACTACTTTGCTCCCCAATTGTCCCCAGTATGTAAATAAAGCAGCCTAACAGCTGGTCACTGTGTAAGGAAGAGAATAAAAGTAAACTTGCTGCCAGGCAGGGAGGAGAAGAGAGGAAGTGGGAACTCAGCCACAGACAGAGGTGTGACACACATCATTAGAAAAGAGCAGGATGAGCAGAGAATCTCAGGGATATTGGCAAAGAGGGAGCCAGATGAGCTTAGAGGATTAAGAATAGAGTAACAGTTGCTCAATTGTTGTGCCATAAAGCTTATTAAATAAGTAAAATAGGTCAGTCTCAATGATTTGGGTACTAGCCTAGTTAAGAGAGAAAGTGCAACACATATTTTTAAAGTAACACTAACAGGCTGATCTAATTTCTCCACCTTATTTTCAAGCCTAGTACCTTCTCTTCCTTCTGACTCATTCTGTTGGCAAGGCTAGGCTACCCATTGAGTTTTGTTCTTGATTTACAAAATATTTCAAGTTTTTTAAATTTTATTACACTTTATTTTCATATCTTTAGTTGTTTTTCATATTTCATTCAACTATTTGTTTTTGTGTTCTTAATCAGAGACTTATTAATATCGTTTTGAGTTCCTTGAACATATTACTAATTGTTTTCTTGAAATCATTGTCTTGTGTTTCATCAAAGTTGCTTTTCTCAGGGAACATTGCCATGCCAGTACTGGTTTGGGGGGAGATATACTATTTTGGTTTTTCATGCTGTTTGGGTTTTTATAGCGAGCTTAGGCAGCTATGATTACATCACTGGCACTAGTTTGTTTGGTTTTTTAAATATCGATGTCTTTCCTACCTTCATTGAGTGGATATTTGCATCTCTGTTTCCGTTTGCCCCAGCTTGTCAAGTTTTGTAATAACTGATTTTCTTCTCTTAGATCCCCATCTAACAGGATTTCCTTCAGGATTGCAATCCAAGAGGGTCAGAGCTGGGTCACATGACTACTTCTGAGTCTTCACTTGAGCCTAAAACTAGAGAACCTGTGGGCAAAAACTAGGATTGGCATGGCTTACCGCCTGGGTTGGCCAAGGGTATGATTCAGAGTCCAGATGGACCCAGAGAGGAGTGCCTGGTCCCAAGTAGATGGATTCCAGGGTGTAGACTTCACCAGATCACTGGCCGACCCCCGGGGTGAATAGGGATGTTCAGACACCACAGCTAAGAACAGCAAAAATAAAGCCCTGGTTCCATATCAGGGTCTGTAGCTTTTCCCGAGTTAATGGACTTGGCTCTGGATTGTAGATGGTGAGCCTGCTGGCAGGTCCCTGGGTGAGTAGGGCTTCTAGACCATATCTGAATGAAGCTGAAGACACTGGAGGACCGTTCCAGGCTCCCGGTCAGCCCCAAGGCAGTGCTTGTGTCCTGGCACAGAGTTCCTGGGTGTGTAGAATTTCAGTGACCACAGTGACAAACATTGGAGCCACATTATCAGCCACATCCAGGTGTAAGTTCCTCAGGCCTATTTCCTGAGGCCCAGTGAGGTTTACCTCCTCCCCAGTCCCTTAAGAGGTTAAATCAGTGACAGGATGAAAGTCAAATGAGGTTTCAGCTGAAACCACAGATGATGAGGGCTCCTTCTTGCACAGAAGCCGCAGTTAGGGCACCCCGCTTCCTTCTCACGGGGCCTACCTGGGTTGCAGACTCCAGCAGGTGTTCACAAATTCCTTCTAGATTCTAATGTTCCTGCAAAGTTATTTTTGTCCCTGGTAGCTGCCAAAATACCATAGCTGTGGGGACTATGAGCAGAAGTCCACCTCTTTTATTGTGCCAAGGTCACTGTCCCCAAGGGAGCAATCTTAATGTTCAAAGAGTTATTGCAAAATATGGGGGGGGAGTATTATAAAATGCAAAATAAAACTGATTACTAGCAAGAAATTCTCACACATACACGCAAATAAAAACACAATGAATTTATGAATTATTAAGCCTCACTAATGATGAGAGAGACAGAGAAATGAATACTCTACTCATCCTCCTCACTGGAATTACCAATGCCTTTTATTTCTCTATAAGATAATTCCGTGCTTCAAACTTTCTGCAGTGGTACTATTGACGTAGCAGCCATCAGGGGAAAATGCTGCCGGTGGTGCCAGATACACTTAGCAAACACCTTAGTGGATGTAATATGACATTTCCCCCAAATATGTCCAAATATGAGGAAGATGAACGAGGTCCTCACCAGTGAGTGTGTATAGAACGCAGACAAAAGTATCCTTGCCAAAGAAAGTTTGATGTCTCTTTAAAATTTACAGGCACAAAACAGGCACTGTGGCTCATATCTGTAATCTCATCCCTTGGAAGGAGACAGGAGGATGGCCATGAGTTCAAGAGCAGCCTGGGCTACAAAGTGAGTCTTGTCTCAATAAATTAAATAATTACTTAAATTTATAGACTCACAGCCACTAGAGAGTCTAAAAAGGTGCTGGAGGGTTTGCCTGTGCCATCTATAAAGTCAGTCCAAGAGTGTTCTGCCATCTTTCCTCAGGAGCTTAACTTCAAATTTCCTACAGCAACCAAGATCAGAGGCAAGGCCACAGAACCCAGCCCACGCATGGCGTGCAACTCTCTCCCAGCACAGTGTTTCTTCTGGCCCTCAGCCAGGAGCAGAGGCGGCAGAGTAAGCAGGATTTCCTGCCTTCACCCAGAATTTGCAGGCTTTTCTGAGGTGGGCACAGATGTTGCTGCTCCTTACTTAGAAAACATTTGACTTAACAAAGAGAATTCCGAAGCTTACTTTCAGAGAAGGGAAAGAGACAGTGCATTTGCACGCTACCCACTGCCCGTCTAGGGATGCGCACTACTTCCTTTTCAACTCCCACGTACCATGGGAGAAGCATTGCGTGTGTTCCCTGGGAGACGCAAACTTCTAGATAAGCCACTGACCTCAGAGCAGATGGCAGGGTTTCTTCTGGGCCACAGGGAGCCACAGTGGCCAGGACGCTTCCAAGTCATGAGTGAGAATAAGGGGCTTTCATGTGAAGAACTACAGCTTACGCCAGGCATGGTGGTGCATTCCTTTAATCCCAGCCCTTGGGAGGCAGAGGCAGGCGGATCGCTGTGAGTTTGAGGCCAGCCTGGTCTACAAAGCGAGTCCAGGACAGCCAAGGCTACATAGAAAGACCCTGTCTTGGAAAAAAAAAAAAAAAGAACCACAGCTTGCTCAGGTTTTCATCTCCTGAGGTCAGATCCTTACACGTGGTGCTGGGCTTGACCTTGTTAAGATACCCGCCCAACTGATATGTGATCAAGATTCTCCTTCCTCTGCAAAATTAAAATGTGTGAAGAAAAGTTAGTTCTGCACAGTTTTAAAACCATTTAGAGGGAATTAGGAAAGGAGAGATGGCTCTCAGCTGAGAAACAAGTTAGTTTTTAAAAGAACGGAAGAGGTCTGGCAAGATGGCTCAGTAGGTAAAGATGCTAGCTACCGAGCCTGACAACCTGAGTTCTGTCTGTGGGGACCCACACGGTAGAAGAATAGACAGACTCCTTAAAGAACGAATAAAAGTCTAAAAACGTAACGGAAGTGTTTCAACAGCAGCGTATGTAGTAAAATGGGAGAGGCAGGGAATAAAGGAAAAGAAAAGGAGACAAGAAATGTATTCAAAGGAGAAAATAGAAAAAGAAAGAGCCAGGGGGAAATGAGAGAGGAGGACTCAGAGGCTCAAGGCCAAAGCCAGAGAACCAACATTTGTATTACATTATCATATTCCTTCCAAAGAGGAACGGGAAACGGGGCTGCAAGCACACAGAAGCCAGCTGTGGAGGGGAAATCTCAGTACAGTGATTACCATCCATGCACAGACCCACACGACTGGGCAAAACGGAGCAGGATGAGGCCGCGGAAGTCCATGCGAGTCATACTACGGTGGAGTTATTGAACACAGTGGCAAAGGAGCCCTGCGAAGAGGGAGCACTACTGTGTCTCCACGGGGGGCTTGAGTTCCCACAACCGTGGGCTTCTCAGTGAAATCCACCAAGGCTGATAAAAGGTGTGTCATTTTTTTCAAGTCCTCTAAGGAAAGAAGCACCAGACTTAAACTACCCTTCATGGATGAAGGGAAAATAAAAATATTTCATGTGAGGAAAATAAATAGAATACCTGGTTCTCTGATCAACTCTTAAATCACAGCTTTAAAAAAAAATTAACCCTTTTTAATGTTTTGATTCTTTATGGGTTTCACATCAGGCACCCCAATACTACTCATCTTCCCATCTCTGCCCTCTGCCCTTGCAACCTCTCCCACAAAAGAAAATGAAATAAGACAGAATTTTTAAAAATCTTGTTATGGACGTTGTAATATGTCACAGTGTGGCCCACAGTATATCCTTTTATCCACTCATCTTTACTTGCAAACATTAATTGCAATGAGTCATTGGTCTAGTTCAAGGCCTCTGCTAATACCATCAATACTGATCCTCATCATGACTCCTCGCAGATATTCTGTCATTGCCTTGTGTCATGGAGATCCTACACCTTTGGATCTGCGGGACCAGCCCTATCATGCACTCTAGCAGACCATAGATGAGAGAGAGATATTGGAGTGGACCAACTGAATACCCTGGATCCTGGCCTGGGAGGTAGATGAGTTGTTTAGTCCACCAGCTCTCTTATGCCCCCTACCACCAGGGCTAGCTCTCCAGTACTGCCCTGGCTAGCTTAACCAATGCTGCAACTGGAAAGGGGTAGGGTCAGCCTTCCCACTCTCATGCCCTCGGGGAGGCTTACCTATGCCTTTGCACCTTGGCCAGCTCTACTGTGCTGCTCAGATTAGCTGCATGGCTCACTCTCCCAAATGTTGCATCCAGTGAGGGGCAGAAACAGCTCTCCTACCTGACACAGGCAACGAGGGGCAGGGATAGCTCTCCTGCTCTCCTGCTCTCCTGCTCTCCTGCTCTCCTGCTCTCCTGCTCTCAGGGACAGCTTTCCCACCTGGCACAGGCAGTGAGGGGAAAGGGAGAAGGGCATCTCTCCCTTATCCATGCTAAACCATGGTAGATGGGGGGTGGGGCCACTTTACACATACACAGAGAGAGAGAGAGAGAGAGAGAGAGAGAGAGAGAGAGAGAGAGAGAGAGAGAGAGAGAGCCACCAGGGTTGCCTCTTCTGTGCTGCCCAGGAAAAAAGCTAAAATCAACCTTTCACATGAAAGGAAAATATAAAGAAGAAGACATTTTGCAAAATCAGAGAGAAAACAATAGGGAAAATAGACAATACTTTCCAAAGTAATATGTTATTGCTGAACAAAGACTAATGGATCTGACAGTCACGAGAATGTTGCTAGAATGTGGGGAAGGCAAACCATCTATAAGTAGATGTATAGCCCCACCAATGTTGATGCCAGTGGGCTGGTAAGTCATACGTGAATATTCTAATGCCGAGAGCAGGCACCAAGAAAACTGTACAAAGAGACACATTCTAAACGATGCATATAAAACCCAATAGAAGCTTAACATGTGTCCTTATAACAGAGAACACCAAGAAAAGGGCAAAGAAGGAAGAGAACCCAGGCAAGAAGAGCCAAGAAAAAGAGTAACACAGTATCAGGCCTTATCATAGCAAGAAAATATAATTAGCCTGAATATGTTGGATAAAAGAAGAAGACTGAGAATACAGAAGCCACAACCATCGGGACCCACATACATGCTTTCTGAAACACATTTCAAATTCAAAGACAGACTGAAGTAGGAGAATTTTTAAGAGATATATCATGCAGACATTTACTCACAAAAGGAAATCACCACAGTGGTGTGAGATAAACCTCAGAGCAGAGCAGCTCACTACAGACTAAAACGCACATCACAAAGTGATTTTCAAAAGATATACCAACTAGGAATGGCTAAGAACTCCAGATGTGTACATACTGAGCAAAAAGACCACAAAAAACATGAGACAAAGCCTAATTGAGCTGAAGGGAAGAAGAGAAAAAAACTCTACATTTATAGGTGGGGAATTTAAAAGCATGTTTTGTGCTAAGGACACATGCGCAAAGCACAGTGCTCCATCCACCAGGAGCCTGTGTCTCTGTTGTGTTTCCACTACTCACAGAGTATTTACCAGGGGCAAGGGCAGGGGCAGGAACCTAATCAGCTGAACCATCAGGCAAATCTTCACAAATCCAATATACGGGCACCTTGTGGTTTTAAATAAATGTCATGAACACAAAGGAACATCCTCAGTCTACAAAAGTCCCACATCTGACACCATATTTACTACACAGTCTTCATGAGTACCTTCCTAAGACAAGATGAGGTGGTTCATTTTCTCATTCTTAACACTGTTTTCCTAGCAACTACAAGACAAGTAAGCAAAATAAATAAAATGTGTACATGGGGAAAGGGTGGGCCATAAAGGTCTCTATTTGTAGATATTGCAGTTTCCTTCAAAGGTCTCTATTTGTAGATATTGCAGTTTCCTTCATAGACATTGAAAAGAATCTACAAGAAAAAATAGAAAAAGCTACAAGACCTGAAATACAGGCCCAGCAAGTTGTCGGGATTGAAGACCAACACACGCGTGCTAATCTCCTGCTGGAGCATTAGTAGCGAACACAAGAGGCTGCAGAGACTGTTCAGAGGTCCAGAACACCTGCTGCTCTTTGAGGGACCAAGGTTCAGTTCCCAGAACCCACATGGTGACTCACAGCCTTCAGCAGCTCTAGTTGCAGGGGACCCAGCACTCTGCTCTGGCCTTCAGGGGTACCATGCATGCATATGGTACACACACCCATGCAGACAAGACACCAATACACATAAAATAATGCCTTAATTTAAAAATCATGAACATAGGGAAGCTGAACATCAAAGCACACAACTTGCAATAAATCCAGGGAAAATGAAATACGTTGGTGTAAGTGTAACAACACATGCATAGGATCCATACAGTGAAAACTTTTATCACACATGTAAGAAATCAAAAAAGACTTAACACTTATACTAGAAGACTTAATGCCACAAGATGCCAAGCCTCCCCAAATTGCCCTACATTCTTAACACTGTTCCCACCAAAGCAGGGCTTCTTGCCAACACAGACAAGTCCATTCACTGTAGAATAGCTGAAACCATCTTGAAAAGAAATGGTAAGCCAGGATAGATTACCCCAGTCAATATTAAGGCTTTCTCTCTGGTTCTCATAGTGAAGGCCGTGTGTGTTCACAGAGGGATGCAGACACTCAGGTCGATTAAACTGCAACAGAGAACCCATAAACAGATGTACGAATAAGTCCAAGGATTTGTTGATTTATTAGTGTGCGTGTGCATGGGTGTGCGTGTGTGCGTGCAGTGTGTATATGTATATATGTGTGTGTGTGTGTCCGTGTGTGTGTATGTGTGTGTGTGGTGTGCAAACACATATGTGTGAAGACTTGAGGACAACTCATGGGAGTTGATTCTCTCTGTCTATCATGTGAGTCTGAGATCTAACGCCTCACTGCATCAAGCTTTGACCTCAAGATCTTTTTTTTTTCCTCATTGAGCCATCTCACCATCCCCTGGGTTTTATTATTTATTTATTTATTTATTTATTTATTTATTTATTTATTTATTTACATATGTGTTTATGAGCCAGAAATAAATCTCAGAGACTTTCACAAGCTAGACACACAATCGGCCACTGAACTACAGCCTAGCCCGAGCCCACAGTTTCTTCACAAAGGGGAAACTTTTCAAAAAATTGCCAAAATAAGTATAGATTCATAGACATAAATCTCAATTCAGGCCTTATTCAAAAACCAAACTCCCTCAAAGCAAATCACAGACTTAAAAATAAAACTTAAATCTAAAATGCTTTTAGGAAAAAAAAAAAGAAATGCATGTTGATTTTCTGGATTTAAAGCTAGGCAAACAGTTCTCAGATTTAATGGAAAGTACAATCCATTGAACAGGAACTTGACAAATGACACTTTACCAAAATGCGAAGTATGATCTGTGAAGGACACTGGTAAGAGCATGCACTGGCCACCTGCACAGTGGGGTGTTTGCAAGCTGCTTACCCACTAAGTGTCTGGAGTCTGGACACCAAGAGCTCTCAAGAAGCAACAATAAAGTCCCATTAGAAAACAGGCCAGTCATAGGCCAGCGTTTCTCCTGCGAGGCCATGCAGACGACAAGCCACACGGGGGGAAGTGTCCAACAGCCTAGAACACTAGGATGTAAAATTCAAGCCACCAGCTGCCTCCACATTTCCCAGAATGGCTGAAATAAAAAGAAGGGAAACTTCGGTACAGAAGCACATGGAAGCAGACCACGCACGTCGCTGGCAGGAGTGCGAAGGGTACAGAGGCTCTGGAAAACAGTTTAGCAGTTACTAATAAAACTAAACAGACAACTACCACATGACCCAGCAACTGTGTTGCTTGGCATTTATCCCAGATAAATGAAAAGTTGTTCAAACAGAAATTTCTATAGAAATGTTCACAGCAACTTTCTACAGCAGCCCGCACCTACTCAGACCCCTTCCGTGAGTGTGTGGTCATCCAAGGCACATTCGTGAAAGACTACTCAGCCATAAACAGTACAGTGAGTTCATGACATGCGCAAAGCCTGGCAGGAATTTTTCCTGAGAGCAAAGAGCCAACCCACAAGGCAACACATGGCACTAGTGCCATCATATCACACTCGAGAAGCAACTGAGTCACAGATGTGGAGAACACATGAGCAGCCACCAAGGGCCAAGCATGTCAGTGCAGAAGTGGGCAATGAGGTGAGCTGCGATGAAAGCAGCCTGTATTTTGACTGTGGTGAGCTTCCTCAAAAACACTAACACGTGCATGAGTGAGTACAAATGAAACCCAGGGAGCTATCAAAGTTGCACACGCTGCTGTAATAGTGCACTGGCATTCTCACAAGAAGCGTACAAGAGTGAAAAGGACCATCATACACTCATTCTCCGTATGGGGTGTGTTGGTGGACAGAGTCCGTGCATGTTGTGTGTGTGTATGAGTGTTCATGTGTGTCAGGATGCACATGTACATGCATGTGTGGTGTGTGTGTGTGTGTGTGTGAGAGAGAGAGAGAGAGAGAGAGAGAGAGAGAGAGAGAGAGAGAGAGAGAGAGAGCGCATGTGTGTATGAAGGCCAAAGATTGACATAAAAAAATCTTCCTTAGTGGATCTTTGCCTTATTTACTGAGGCAAGGCTCCTCATGGAATTCAGAGCTTAACAATTTGTCACTCTAGCAAGGTGCCTTGTGCCAGGGCTACCCAGTCTCTGCCTCCTGAGAACTGGGATTGAAGGCTGACCGTCGCACACCTCACAGATTTTTAATGTCGCTGCTAGGGACCTGAACTCTGGCCCTCATGTTTGCACCATGTGCTGGCTAATTTTGTGTCTGCTTGGCACAGCCTATAGTCATCCAAGAGGAGGGAGCCACAATTAAGAAAATGCTTCTGTAAGATCGGGCTATAGGCAAGCCTGTAGGGCATTTTCTTAGTTATTAATGTGGGGAGGGCCCTACCCACTGTGGGTGGTGCCATCCCTGGGCTGGTGGTCCTGGGTTCTATAAGAGAGCAGGCTGAGCCAACCACGATGAACAAACCAGTAAACAGCACCCCGCCACGGCCTCAGCATCAGCTCCTGCCTCCTCTGCTCTCTGCCTTGTTTGAGTTCCTGCCCTGACTTCCTTCGGTGATGGGCTGTGATGTGGACGTTTAAGCCAAATAAGCCCTTTCCTGCCTAACTTGCTGTGGGTCATGATGTTTCATTGCAGCAATAGGAAACCTCAGCGGGACACACAGCAAGCGCTTATCCGCTGACCTATCTCCCCAACCTCCTACCTTAAGGCATCCATTGTTATTGTAAACTACATGTTTGAGTCTGTTTCAAAAGCAAGAAGAAAGAGAGAAAATGGAGAATCTGGCAATAAGGTCAGAGAAGCAGAAAGTTTACAGGAGATAAAGGAAGCCATATTGCCGGGTCCTGGTTGGTCAGAACTCAGTGTTAAATGGAGGGACAGCCAATGATAGAGTCCATTTTAGGGGCCAGCAAAGGGGGTACCTTTGAGACCACTCCGGACACAGCCTGTTGAGGCAGGAATCATGAATTCTTTTGGCAACAGAAAGGAAGGATTGTCAAGCCCAAGTCTGCCTGTCACTTGTGGTTGCATGGGCTTCTCAGAGGCAGCAGGCTCACCGTTAAAGTGAGGCAGATTTTCATTCAGCCCCTTCCTGCTCTCCAACAGCCTCCCTGTCAATCACGGGGCCCTTATGTCCATCCCCTCAACACTCTTCAGTGGTCCCAGCTGTCAATCGCACGCCCTACCTGAGTGTACTTTACCATCCTGGGCCTCAGAAAAGTGTCAGGGTTAGGAGGTCCAGCACCGGAAGTTTGACTGCACAAGGAGTGCATCATTTAAAAAAACATTGAGGGGGGAGCAGAAGGGAGAAAGCAAAAGTGGGGGAGAAGGAGGAAGGGGAGGACACTGTCACCTAGAACAGCAACCTTTAACTTTATATTGATTCTTTGTGAGTTCACATCAAGCACCTCTCTTCATATCCACCCTCGGAACGTCATCCCCCACGTTTATCGGGTGATGAGATGGCTGATGAGGAGCCGATCCAAGGACCGCAGTGTCGTCTTCAGCCAACTGAGCACCTGTATGGTAGAGTGGGCAAGAAGTGAGTGACTCTGCAGGAAGGTGGTATCGGGATGGCATGCGTCTCCTTGAGTGGAAGCGCAAGCCCAGGTCACTCAATGGTACCACAAGCCCCGGTGCTGTAGCACAGGCACTGAGGGAGGTCGGGGCTGTGGGAGCCAGCTCTCCGCAGAGCTGTGAGCGCCTCTGTGCTCCAGAACCTTGTCTAGAGCTTTGTCTGCCTCCAGTTCTTGGCTCCCACGGTTGCCATGCCCTCCAGTGCTCCTGACCTACTAACAAACACCGTTCATTGTCCCAGGACAGAAAAGATTCCAAAATCCATGTTGTCCATCAGTCAGGCAGAGCCCGCACGATGGCAAGCTCTGGTAGCTCAGCTGATTCCCTGGCCACGATGCCTTGCATCCTCATCCATCACGATTATCAGCTGCATTCACAGCATTTCTTCCTTGGGCAGATGCAAAGGGATTGTTGGGCTGGGGAGATGAACCAGTGAGATAGCGAGTCCCAAATACGTGCATTGTGAGGGACGCAAACGGAAACCTGAATCCAGGGGAGAGGGGCCTCTTTCGGAACTTGGTCACATGCTCCTTTCAAAACATGAAAAATAAATTCGCCCTCCAGAAAAAGAAGAAAAATGAACCTGACAGATTCTTTCTCTCCTATCTCCAGGCTTCTCCTCTGAGCCCGTGCATCAAGGATCACTCTGAACAAGCAAGGCCAGCCCGGGAAGGAAGATAGCTTGGCTGCCATTGTTCCTGAGTGCAGGCACTCCTTGCCAGCCTGGGCTTGTACCTCAAATGTGATTAAGTGGCTTGTCCCAGAAATTTAAAACAGAAAAAAAAAATCAGCTTCCAGCCCAAACACAAGCCGATTCTACAGCTGCCTTCCTATAATTCCCTTCAAATTTGTATTTTCACACCTTGTATTGTAGTTCTAATCCAGATGGGAGGGAGAGGAGGAGGAAAGAAAAATAGATCCTCCTGCAGCTGCTGTCTTGTTGTAAGCCCTCCCTTCTGCTCTTTGCACACAGGACAGGACGTGAACAGCGGTGGCAGTGTGGGCAGAGGGTCCACGCATTGTCCACGGGCCTCCAAGACCACCATAGGTGAACCATTTGTAGATTCCAAAAAGAAGGTGGGGACAGGTGGTCCTCAGATAGCTGCTGACATGATGGTTCAGGTCGGTGTTTCACATACCTGAACCTAGATGTGAGAAAGCCACACCTGGGACGCAGCAGACGTTCTGTTGATGTTTGTTGAGTGCTTCCTGAGGTCAGTGCAGATGAGAGCCCCTCCCTCTAGCCTCTTCAGGACTCCCAGGCAAGAATCAACCTCGGACATAGATGGGTTCCAGCAGAGGACGAAACAGTGCAGCTAGTTTGCTACACAGTTACCACCGTTTACAACCCTTGCTCTGGAGTATTAAGTCTAAGCAGACTTTTTCCGGTTTATAAACTAATTTATATAAATATTCATCATTTCATTATACCATTGGTGAATCACTTTCCTGGAAGAACTTTTTAAGTCTGAGCTGTGGAGGAAAGTTTAAAACAAATGTAAGCCAGATCTAAAGAGGCTCAGCGGTTAAGAGCTCCTACTCTGCACTGGGGCCTGAACTTGGTACCCAGCAGGTCAGGGGACTCACACACCTGTAACTCCGGATCCACAGGCTCCAGCTCTGGCTTCAGTTGACACAGAACTACATCGCCTTCTGCCTTCCCTTTTGGAAATCATCATGGAGAATCCTTAAAACATAAAATAAAAATTATTTCTTAAAGATCTTGGCATAGGAAGAATTGGGAAGGGAGAGGGGAGAGTGGTATTGATGTAAATAAAGGAC
Organism: Acomys russatus; assembly: GCF_903995435.1. Taxonomy (NCBI): domain Eukaryota; kingdom Metazoa; phylum Chordata; class Mammalia; order Rodentia; family Muridae; genus Acomys; species Acomys russatus. The sequence continues at coordinate 68,620,480 of NC_067156.1, read as the reverse complement.
TTTTACATGAAATTGTCAAAAACGTAGACAATTTAAAGTAAGAGGACGTTTTGGGAGCCCACCACAAACCACAGTGCAGCATCCTGACCTCTGTGCAGCCGCGTCTCATCCCCCAGAAGCTTTGATTGACCAAATCTAAATCACGACTCTGCAAGGACCAGTCTAAAGAGAGTCTCTGGCGATGTTGGAGATATGTTGTCAGTGTGCAAGTCTACTGTGCTCTGCCATTCAGAGTGCGTTTCTCTTCCACACAGACAAAATGTCTGTCTGCCCACTTACTAAACGGACCTCAGCCTATGAAGCCACTTCATGTTTTAAACATATTTAATTTTTATTTTATTTTAGTGTATGTGTGTGTGTGTGTGTGTGTGTGTGTTGTCACATGTGTGCAATGGTATGCATATGGTGCTCACAGTATAACCTACAGACCTTGGTTCTCTTTTTCACCATGTGAGACCTAGGATTCAAGCTCAAGTTGAAAGACTTGTTGGCAATAAGCCCATACAAACCCATATCTGAGTGTTTTCAGTGTGTGTGTGTGTGTGTGTGTGTGTGTGTGTGTGTGTGTGTGTGTTGTTCATGAGGGTGCATGTGTGCCTATGTACACATGTGGAGGCCACGGGTTGACACTAAGCGTCCTCTTCAATCACGCTCTACCTTATCTTACTGGCCATCACCAATTGCCTACACTGGCTGGCCAGCCAGCTCTGCAATCAGCCTGTTTCTGCCTCATCCTTGCTCTGGGGTTACAGATGTCTTGGACCATGCCTCAGTTTTTAGAGATCCAAACTTGGATCCCCAAGTTTGTGTGGCACATGTCTCGCAGGTGTACACAGAGTCCCACCGGTATGTTGAGTATTTATGAGGTGAGGTGTCACGAGGCCTTCAGCGTGTGTCTCTACCACAGGGTCATACAGTGCTCATTGTGCGTGCTGAGTCACAGCCACACGTGAGCAGCTTTGAGAGACTCCTCTGCCCAGACAGTGAAAGGCGTCTGGAGAAAGAACAGGACTAGAGAAACCTTCTTCCTTCCAACTCGGTTCATTGTTTCTATGTTGAGTTCACTGCTGGGAACGTGTGTGTCAGGAGACAGAAGCCAGCAGCCTCTGTGTGACAGTCAGGCAAAGAGAATGACTGATGGATGAAGAAAAGAGTACTTCACAAACAGGCAAGGTGGCTCAGCCAGTGAAGGCGCCGGCTGCCAAGCCTAATGACCTGAGTTCAATCCCCACATCATGCAAGGAGAAAATTAACTCCAACAAGTTATCCTCTGACCTCCACACAAAGTGGGATACACATTCACTCCCAAAAAAAAACTCAACTAATTCATTAATATAAAAATTGTTTTGATTTTTAAAAATAGTACTTCATACATATTTTTTCTTTTTTCCTTTTTTTTTTTTTTTTTTTTTTTTTTTTTTTTTTTTTTTGGTTTTTTTTTGTTTGTTTGTTTGTTTGGTTGGTTGGTTGGTTGTTGTGGTTGAGGCAGAGTTTCTCTGTGTGTGTCCCTGGCTGTCCTGGACTCACTTTGCAGACCAGGCTGGCCTCGAACTCACAGAGATCCACCTGCCTCTGCCTCCCAAGGGCTGTGATTATAGGCACTCACCACTGCAATTTTTACAAGAGAAAGAAGGACTGGGAAGCCTTTAGAAGAGCTTGGTTCCACTGAGCTTTGCCACTCCACTCCTGTTACCTAGCCACAGCCACGTGGGCCCCTCTCTCAGCTGTTCCAGCATAAACCAGTGGTAGCTCCAGAAGCAAAGCACAGCCGCCTCAAACTTCCAGCTCCATGATCTAGGATCTCTTCTGCTTCCATTTTTATTCAAATTTTGATTTGAAAACTCTTGTTTTGGTAAAGGTATGTGTCTGACAAGAAAGAGACAGGCTCCCCCAGTATCTGTGGAATCTGTGGCTGGTGCCGACCACGTGGCAATGGACCAGGACAGCTGCCTACTTATGCTGTCTTCCTTGGAGAGATCCTGAGTGCTTTTCAAGACGCGCTAAACTGACGTGACATGAGTGAGTGTTGCCATGTGTTTTCAATCTTTATTAGAAGCATATTACCCATCCTTGGATGTATTAGGACCTGCAGCAGCCATATTTCCACCGCCAAGCTGTACATGTTCTCTGTCTCGAATTTTCCCTTCCTCCTCTCTGCTGCCCCCCACCACCACCTTTTTAATTTAACTAGGGAAAATGACATGTTAATTTCAGCTCCACCTCTGCTGGGTCATCCTCGGGTCAGCAGATTAGAGACATCAGCAGAAGAGAGAAGACAGCGCATTCCAACTGCAGGGCAGGCTGACCCAGCCATCAATCAGGCTGACGGCAAGCATTTGAACAATGACAGTCATCTGTCAGGAAGCAGGAGGTGGCGTCTCATTAACACACCGCTCACCTGCCCTGAGCTACACCTCACTTATAATAATACCCATCGTTCACCTTCAGGGTGTAGCTTTTTTTCTGCTCCATGAAATAACAGGCACTCTGTTTCCTCTCTTCCTCCCCTTAGAGCTCACAAGATTGAGTTTCCTGTAAAGGAAAGAAAGGACCGCTAGGATGGGATGGGGTGGGATGGGATGGATGGGTGGGATGGGATGGATGGGATGAGGTGGGATGGGGTGGAGTGGGATGGGATGGGACGGGATGGGACCAGATGAGATGGGATGGATGGGATGGGATAGGATCGGGTGAGATGGGATGGGATGGGATGGGATGGATGGGAAGGGGTGGGATGGGATGCAATGGGATGGATGGGATGGGATTGGATGGGATGGGGATGGGTGGGATGGGATGGGATGGATGGGATGGATTGGATGGGATGGGATGGGATGGAATGGGATGGATGGGATAGGATGGGACGGGATGGGACCAGATGGGATGGGACCAGATGGGATAGGATGGATGAGATGGGATGAATGGGACAGGATGGATGGGATGGGACTGGATGGGTGGGATGGGATGGATGAGATGGGATGGATGGGAAGGGATGGATGGGATGGGATGGGATGGATGGATGGGATGAGATGGGATGCTCTAGGGCTGGAGAAAGGCAACAGTGGAAGAGGACAATGGTACCATGTCCCAATCTTCTCACCATCACATATGGACCCATGGTTGCCAGGATGAGGCAGTCATATACAGCTATGAAAAAGCAAGGTGGCCATTAGCTCAAGAGTTCCACTTGCTCCACATGTTACCAACTGTGCTCCATGGAGGAGTGGCACGGACAGCCACAGTCTGATAAAACACTGTTGTAAACTCCTGCTGCTCACATCTACTAAGCATGGACACTCTGGTTCGTGTGGTACCCACCTCCCAATCCCGGCACTTGATGCATCTGTGCCCACAAAGGGTACTACTGAAGTTACTGCTTCCGTCACTGAGGGACGCTGCCACGAGTCTCATAGTCAGGCAATCCTGTGTCTTGGAACCTGTGCACCATTTCAATATGTCATAAATGGGTCCCTTGTAAAATTTAAATGGTAGAAACAATGTTTCAGCCTCCGTCGCGAGCGTTTCTCTTTCACTGTTGAGGAACTAAAGTCATATATGTCTACACACACACACACACACACACACACACACACACACACACACACACACATTCACACATAATATATACAGATACAAACATAGGTATGGAGATAATTACACATTGACATCCATATACACAAGTACATATCCACACAGAGAAGAACATGCACATCATCCCTTTTAAATTCTTGGGAAAAAGGAAAGTAATGACATAATTTTTTTCAGATTCAGAAATGTACAAAACACCACTGAAGTGTAAAGGAAAATTGGGGATCATAAAACTGAAGCCAAGAGCAGCAAACCAGAGGACAGCAGAACCCCAGGTCAGAGGTCCACAGCTCCTCAGCTTCCTGGCCATGAAGGAACCACAAGTGCACACTCACAGCAGATTTCATCAGCAGAGGAAAATGAGGAGGAGGAGAGGTGACCAGGTGTGGCATCTGCACGGGGAGATGGGTGTGTTTCTGTTCTGGTCAAGGGTGAGGCTACATACAGACAATCGAAGAAGGACTGGGGAGAGCTCTCCGCATAGGCCAGCGGTACGGGGTGGGACGGCATCATGGCACTGAGGGGGAGTGCCTGCTGCAGAGGCCACAGCCCATGAGGGTAGCACATGGCTGCTCTTTCCCGGCTCTGCCTCCCATCTAATTATGAAATGCAAAAGACACTTGAGCACTGGAAATCAGCCTGTGGCTCTGTCATACACGTCCGGAAAACTCTGACCTGGGACTACAGCTTTTATTCCAGTTAGAGTGGCTTTACCTGTGACAGCTACATTGACTTTAGGTTTCCAGCAGTCTCTGCTCTTGTGGTCAGGCAGGTGACACACACCTTTCTATGATCAAAACGACAGGGTCCCAGAAGGCCCCTGGCCTTCTGGAGTATGGATCAGGCATCATGGAACTTGCTTTCTTCCTCTCGGTTGGACAGGGCTTTACACATTTCTGTCCCACGGTTTGCACAAAAGACCCAACAGCTCAGAGAAATACTTGTCTACACAGTGGTGGCTGTGGCTCCTGGTGACCCAGCTTGGAATCACTCAGCAGTTAATGTCACTGCCTTTCTGGATGGCACATGAAGGTCCCAGTGACTATACGTTCCGGCAGAGGCCCTGTGTTCATAAACGCTCAGACCAAGAAAGCCACTCTGCTCAGTGCTTCCCCTTGGCCCCACCACAGGTTAGACCCAACGTTCCACAACCTCAGGAGGGGAGGCAGCAAATGAGAGACACATTTGCTTTGACTTCCTGACTTGCAAAAGTCATTATCACAGTTGCTCTGAGGGAGAGAGAAAGAGAATTCGGGCAGTACACAATTCTAATTTTATCTGTATCACACAGGATTAAAACATTGATTTTTCCAGTAGGCTACTGGAAGATAAGAGGTGGATTGGATACAGTAGGCTTTTCCGCGCAAAAAAAAAAAAAAAAGCCAAATCTCCATCTTGTGAGTTATTCATCCTACTGTTCAGTGCTCTTTCCTGATGCTTGCCATGCCCTCCCCCACTTTGAATAATAGAAATTACTGTCAAAATGTCCTGTTTTGGTTTTTTTTTTCTTAAAACTTCTTATTTTAAATCACCTAGATATATAGGCTAGGCTTTTCCCAATCAACGCTGTTAGGACTCTTTTGAAAACACTACCCAAGATGCATGACACAGCTCTTCACATTTTTTATTTATTAATGATATTGAAAATGCAACCACATTTTATTCTTTTAAATAAGTTTCTCTCTACCCTACCATCACGACCTTCTCTCCTCTCCCCCTTCTCTCTAGCTCTCGCTCTCTCCTCTCTCCTCTCTCTCTCTCTCTCTCTCTCTCTCTCTCTCTCTCTCTCTCCTTAATTGCCCAGCCTTTACAAACCCATGCCTGCAAAGGAAACACCCGTCTATTGCCCTGTCACACAATGCTGGCTGGGAAAGCTATTGGGTTTATAGAAGAGACAAACATTTCAGGCATGCCATTCTGGGGTAATGAAGCATGGCAACAAAATATACCTGTGCAACATTTGATAAAGATGAGCTGACATGCCAGTCCAAATAGGCTCTTTTGTGTGTCTGCACGTGTCTACCATCATTGCTCTCATCTTAAAACAGGAAGGTAGCAATAACAGCAGCAGCTGGCAGGGACCATGAGCGGAAGAACGGCTCACACAATTAAACGTCGTTTACCTCTGCCCTTTATTTCACTCCCACTACCCTTAATTTATTTTATGTTTTCTCCCATTCCATGCAGGGGGAAAAAAAGAAAGAAAAAAAAAAGTGCCTCAATTTTTCTTTCTTTCTCTTGCTATCTAATTCCTTTTACGGGGCACTGGGGAAGACAAAAGGCAGAATCCCTGGGCGTTTAGCCCTGGATTTTAAGTTAAAATGCTTCTTAGTGGGGTTTTATGGCTCCCATTGTTTTTTGATTAATGTAATGCAAAATTCAAGTCTACAGTTATACATGGTACTTCAGCCAAAAGGAAGGCCAGCTGAACTTGCTACCTTGGTGTACAGAAAATGTATTTTGTTGCTTAGTCTTCAGACAGAAAAGAAACATAGCTACCGAGATGGGGAGGCCGACCTAGAGACCAGGTACACTGTGGAGTCTGATGCCAGGGTCTCTTCAAGCACAGACATTATCTGAAGCTGAGGGGTGTTAGTCTGGGCTGGACCCTTTCTCTGTGTTCCTCTTCTGTCTATGGGCAGTCACGGGGGTCATCCATGGACGAGACACGTCGTGGTGAATGTGGCTCTGGGCTGGCAGCAGAAGGGTGCTGTTCTGCATGCCACACTCAGCTTTGACTCACAGGGGCCTCTGCAGCACATGTGTTCACAATGCTGAGGAGAAACAAGAGACTGTTCTATTTGCAGAGTGGAACACCGGAGACACTGAGACTGTCGGTACTACACCGAGCCTCCATGACTTGGGTGGCATTGTCTCCTGCCTAACAGAAACCCTAATCCTAGTGTCTAGTCACTGTGCCCTGAGATATGAGATGTCCACTGAAGGCTCATGCGTTAAAGGCTGTTCTCTACTTAAAGGGGGGTTTTAAGGAGGTAAGTACATCATGAGGACTCTGCCCTCGGCCACGGGATGATCCACTGAGGGGGAGGTGATGGAAACTGAGGGTGGCGGTGCCTGATTGGAGGACATGGAAGGGGAGCTGAGGACGGCGGTGCCTGATTGGAGGACGCGGAAGGAGGGGCCGTGCAGAGTGTCGAAATCCCAGGGAGACTTAAGTGTTGGCATGAGCACAGCCACGTCCAGGACCCCAGTGCCCCAGACCCACAGGATGGCAAAGCCTTCCCCTGTTAGGCTCAGGGCAATGGTGAAGGCTTCCTCGTGCAGACACTGTGGAACAGTTACCCTTTAACAAAAACAGTGTGAACAGTAAGTACGAAGGCAGCCTCCTCCTCCCAGATGGCTGCAGCCTGAGACTGCTGTCCTATAGAGGCCTCCCACTAAGGTTAGCTAAGCGGCCTCCTCCATGTTCTGTGTATAATAAACACACTGATCTTCCAGGCTGGTGCTGGTGTAAGCAGAGCCCATGGCCCATGCTCTGGTTTCCTCATTCCATTGGGTCAATTCCTAAACCCTGAGCGCTGCAGCACCAGGTATGCCTTTGGAAGGAGGATCTCTCTCTCCTCCCTCCCTCCCTCCCTCCCTCCCCCCTTCTCTCTCTCTCTTCCTCTCCCTTTGTTTTCCTCCCCTCCCCAGCTTCTGTGATGGAAACTTGCCACAGGCCTAAAGCAGCAACTCCATGAGCCAAGACCTCTGAAAAAGTGGGTCAAAATAAATCCTTCCCAATTTTAGATGATGTGCTCAGATATTCTGTCATGGTGACGAGGGTTGACTAATAGTCATCACACTGCCATCCCACAGTCTCCTCACACACAGAAGAGCCCTGTGAGTGTCTACCTTCTCTGAGCATACAGGTAAGCAAGCATGTGCGAGCCACATAGAGGTCATGCGGGACAAGTGTCATTTTATACCTGCACACTCTGTATGCAACAGAAACCTGGATGAGGCAGAGGAAGGGACAAAAAGGTGAGGTGTGCTACTAAGGACTCAGGGTCACTCCTTTGCCTCGCTAGCCAGGACAGGTACAGGCTTCGGCTTCCTGTTTGGTAAACATAGTAGATTCTAGACCAGTCACGGAAGAGGTGAAGGAAGCCAAAGGGATGACCACTTCACGACTCACCTGGGAAGCAGCAAACCCTGCACTAAGAGGTTCATCGTTATCATGGTTTCCAAACCCACTTACATAGACGAATTCAGGTGCCAAAATTAATAACTGAGCAAACGGACAAAGCTGTGCCAAAGCCCAGCAGCTCCATGATAGTGACAGAGACAAGGCAGCCAACCTGCAGGCCAGAAGGCTTCTGGCCTTGCTGCGTCTCAAATATCCTCACTTACCTGTGGCTCTTGTCTTGCTAAAGTCATGATAGCTTCTTTATTCTTATAATCTACAGAAGGGTGGACACTCCTGGAGATTTAGAGCAGGAGGAACCTGTCATGGAAGTCACTGGGCCAGCTGACACCCCCACACCCCCACACACCCCCACCCCTCCCCTACCCCGGCCGTGGGTCAAGGTCAGCAAAGGGCTAGACCTCAGGGAGGCAGATTTGGGGGAAAACTGCATAAACACAGCACAAAGCCAGCCTGTTCTTTAACCGCAAAGATACAGTGTTGCTAACAAACTCCTGAAGTTAATTCCAGTGCTGCTTTTTACTCTAGGTTGGGAGTCATAGAGATGGAAATACGACCTTTGATGAATACACACCCTCCCCCAGCTGCCACAGAACCGGCATTCGTGAAGCCCCTCCCCAAAGTTGTGTAAGGATTGCTGGGGATAGTCTGGCGGAGTAGCTGTCCCAGTAATGAGCTTGTGTGTCCTCTCCCACGCCGGGGCAGGCTTCTCCATGGTGCAGCTGCCTCCAAGGGAATCCTAAGAAGCTCACTGGGTCAACCAGCAGAGTTTGGTTAGAATAATTTCCTTGAAGTGTCATTACCCGCTCCATCCACAGTGGGTACAAATAGGCACCACAGGGGGAAAACACATTATCTTTCGCCTCCATCTGTAGGGTGTCTGTTTGTTATTTGAAAGGGACAGTTTACAAGGCTCTCCTTCAAAATCCACATCTCATTGCTGGTCTTTCTGGCTGGATGACCAGCTGGTGTCTTTGCCCTCATCCTCACTGGCCTGCTGGCAGCCTTTGGTCACTGGATTTCTAGAGCTGTGTAAACTAAGTGAGTCCCTGGTCTCCTGCCTGAAGTTCTGTCTGCAGCCCTGCTCTTCCCACTCTGCCACATCTGAGCATGCCCCATGGGCTTTATTCTCTGACTCCTGAGAATATGTGCCCTCTTCTCTCTAGCCTGTGAGTTCCCAACGTCAGCATCTCCACAGACCCTCGTCTGACTCAGATTCTCCCTGCCTCAGTGGCCACCATACTGAATCACTTGTGTTCTCTCACAGCAACACTTGAGACTCTTGTGAGGTCCCTCGGTTGCTCTAGTCAGTTTTTCTCAGGACTGTGGTTCATAGCACAGTGGGCCTGGATCCTCCGTGCATGACATGCGATGGAGCTCAGCATCTGTCTCCCTCAGAGGTGAGTGTGGCATATGGGATGGCTGCTGCAGGTTTGGGTCTTCGGTTCACTGTCCCCTCCTGCCCTGGCTTGGTAATTCTGCCACTGTCTGTGCTCAGAGGACAGCAGGAAGGGCCAAACTCAACAACAACCGTTCAACCAAGGACCTGAAGGACACTCAGAGTCTCAGAGGAAAAATCTGCCCTGCCTCTCTGTTCCCCTGCAAGGTCGAAATCAGTCGCTGCGGAAGTGGGAGATTCACTTGTGAAGGGAAGGGGATAGAGGGACGCCATCAACTATGGGATACACACACCTAAGGTCATCATATGGCTTGTCCTCTGTGAAAGAATGGATACCCAGGCAAAGTAACCCAGATGCTGGCCAAGACTCAGCCCCACTACCCAATGGGAGAGGGGGTGGGGAAACCTGGAGTTGTCCCAAATGATTGACCAAACCAGTTTTGAAATCTCTAGACCAAGGACCATTAATCCGAAAATGCCTCTGAGTCGATTTGATTTCAATAGGAAGCAAAGGCTCCTTTTGAAATGGATAGTGACAGCAGGGTCTAGAGATAACAGGCTGGTAATGACAGGACCGCTCCCTGACAAGCCACAGAAAGCCCTGGCTGGCTGCATTTCCAAAGCTTCACTCACGTGGATTTCAAGACTGGCGTAAGAATTGTTTCTTTCTGTTCTGCCCTGGTCCTACCCATCCTCCTCCACTCTACACTCAAAGGCAGGACTCATGGACAGATGGACAGACAGACTAAAGCTAACCAGGAGGGTGGCTGGTGAGGGAAGGGGCAAGCACAGAAGGAGTGGCCCATTCAAGACTGGCCAGGAAGACCTGCGGACACAAGATGGCATCCCTATGAAGTGTGTTAGCTAAGGAACACCCATTCTTCAGTGAGCCAGGACTAAGATAAGATTAGGTGTTAATGGTAATTACCAGAAACTGTAAAGGAAAGCCCATCCAGTCACCAACATCCTCATGAAAATATGCTTAAGCTGGGAGATGGTCAAGAGGCGGGGTCCTTGCTGTGCAAACATGAAGGTCAGAGGTCAGATTTCTATAGCCCACATAACAAGTAGGGGTGGCCCCATGTGCTTGTTACCCACCCCACCCCGCACTATGGAAGAGCTGAGACAGGAGGATCACTAGAGCTTTCTCACTGCCAGCCTAGTTCCAAGTTGGTGAAAGGAAGATGAGTCTTAAGGAAATAAAGCAAAGAATTGTAACAGTGGGCCACTGGCTGCTCCTTTGGCCTCCAAATGTGATTCCATGAACAGATACACCTGAGCACATATAAAAAACACACACACATACATACACAGACACACACACACACACACACATACACACACATACACACACATACACACACACAGAGCTAAGTAAAATAATTTTTAAAATATAGTTTTTAAGTATGGAAGAGACATGCTGCCAGCTGCCATTTTATGAAAGAAGTTTCCAGAACAAAGCAATTCAGTGTAAAGTGAGGAAGGAAGACAGGAAAAAGGAGGACCCTTGTGTTGTGTGTGCTTGTTCACATGAGTGAGTGTGTCTTTAGCATAGAACCAGTCAAGGGGATTGTCACTAGAAGGACAGCAGAGCAAGGTCATGGGCAGACACCCCTCTGCATCTCCCCTACACAGGCAGAGGAATTAGGGCTGATTTATGAATGTATTCCCACAATTCACTTGAAAATTTGTAAGGTCTGTGCTGCCTGGCAAGGAAAAAAAAAAAAAAGAAAAAAAGGTGAGGCCCTGTGAAGGAACGCGCCCGCTCCGCTTTATTGTAAAATTATCCCGTGCTACCTCTCTAATCCCCTGAAAACAAATTAAATCCTCACTAAGCTGACTTTAAATCAATAGTTTCATTTAAGAATAGTGTGACTTAATAAAAATAAAAAACTAACTGGTCCAGCCAATTTAAGAGGGAAATAAATCATTGACCAAAGAAAAATAGCAGCTTTGACTTGTATATGGGCCCCGACTCTGCTGTGGGGGGAGAGCCTGCATCTAAGTGAGCTCCAATGGCCGACGAAGCCCAGAAGCCCCATTTGGAAGCCTGTGGGGAGTGTGTACCCCAACAGACACAGTGAGAAACTCCACGGTTTGGGAAAATCGCCCCTAAAGAGAAGCCGGGCTCCCTGACAGCGGCCATAAGCACACAGCCCAGTGATCACACACATACATGACCACGGTACATCCATTGCAGGGGGAGAGGAATGGCTCCTTGCAAAGAACTCTGATGGCTGGGGAAACTGTTTCCTCAACACTCAGGACAAAAAAAAAGCAATTAGGTACAAACAGAAAGTATGAAGAATCAAAATAAGGACACCAGCTATTTTATAATATCCTTGCACAAAACAAAACAAACAAAAAATGAGTATAGAGTAGAATCTTTCTTTTTTTACAGTGTAGAAGAGGCACAGGAGAGTTAAGGAGGCAATGGTGGGGAAGAGAGTTGCAGGCAGAGTGGCCTCAAGAGAGACAGAGGAAATTGCCATACTTTACTCTATTTGCCTTATTAATCATGTAGATGAGAAAAATTCCTTGGGCCCCAAAAATGCTCAACTGCTGTGAGCTGAGATATGCAACCGTCACAGTGCCCAGGGTGTCGTCTTATCTGTTGTCACCATTTGAGACTCAGAGACCTTGGGCTCCAGCTCCTCACTAAAGCCAGCATGGCGCTTTTTGCTTTCCCACACAGATGCTTGCAGGGACCGATTTAAACCCAGGGGAGTCAGGCTGGACCTCTTGCTGCTTCCCATGGGATAATTCAATTTGTTCTACAGGCGGGTACCTGGAATGTAGCCCTGATACCTGCACGGCTGGGTCCCGCTGAGGGACAGAGGGGCTTTGCAAGGTGCCAGCCAAAGGCAAGAATGGTTGTGCCTTCTTTCCCAGCGGTTATTAGTTTTACCACAGAAAACCCAAGCCTTTCTGTGGCCTTGATATCCATCTTCCCAGTGGAAAAACAATTGCACAGCCATCCCATAGATGAGGGCTCCAGGGAGGACCCTAAAAACCATGGCAACTAAAGAGTTACCAGTGGCAGGACAGGTCAAGCCGTTCACACTTGTAGCCACTTCAAGTAGCATCATATCGTGGGTCAGGTCTCCGGGCAAGTGGTGGTCTCAAGGCTTCTGGAGGGAATCTTCCAAGCTTGTCTCAATTAGGTGAAGTGGGTAGTGGCTATCTTGTGATGTTCTCTTGGCCCCACCATGAGCAAGTACCCTGCTAACCAGGAGCTGATAATTGTCTGTTTCTGTCTGCAGCGAATTAGGATCTTTGCTTTATGGGAAGGCAAACACATTGCTTTCCATGCCTTCCCCCTGTGAGCCCTTCCAATGTGGGGAGCAATCCCAGCAGCCACTCCCCAGACAACAGTTTAAAACCGGCTTGGAGGGCTGGTAGAGTGCTTGCCTGACATGCTCAAAGCCCTGGCGTCAGTCCCCAGCATCGTATAAACCAGATGTGGTGGTGCACACCTGTAATCCCAGCACTCAGGATGTGGAAGCAGAAAGATCAAAAGTTCAAAGCCATCCGTGGCTACGTCATAAACATGAGGCAAGCCTAGATTACATGAGATCCTACCTCAGAAAACAAAGTGAAATTTTAAAAATCCATTTTCTCTCACTTTCACTGGGAGGGAGCAGGCTGCCAATGAGCAAGGACAATGGCTAGCTCACAAGCAAGCCTGACCCCTATGCTGACGTCAGACTCCTCCTCGCCTTTGCAGTACCTTGTCTTCCAGCATTGTGCTCCAAGCACACAGCTTCAAACTGCCCTGAGAAGGCCTGAAATATCAGAACAGTAGCTCTTGCTGGGGAACAGTCACCTCAGCTCCAGCTCCGATACCAGTAAGCGTTATCCGTGACCCCTGAACTAATGTCAGTGAACGATCAAGTCTTTGTGTCTTCGTTATTCCTTGGAGAGCCAATGCCTTGCAGAGCCATGGCCTTATTCTGAGTCCACTTGTATAGACCAAGAAACTCAACAACAACAAAAAAAAAAGCCCAGAGGGGACAGCTGGTTCTTCTCAAAGCCCTTTATTAAGCAGCAAACCGACCTGTGTCTGTGGATGTATATAGGTCATGAGAAACAGGCGTGCTAAACAGCAGCTGGGCCAAGAGGACACCACTCCAGCGCATCCACTTGCAAGGGCAGGCCATACACTGGGTCCCCTGGACACTCCTCTCAGATAGAGGGGCACAGATATCCAAAGCCTCCTGACAATGAAGACACCAAAGAGTATAGAGCCAGTGTCCTCAGAGTGTGTAAGTGTACCTGAGTGAGGCTCAGGACTCCACGTGCACAACGGAAGACTCAGACTCAGGAAAACCCATAGGCAGGTTCAAGGGCACTGCCTGAATCCTGCCTCCAGAGGAAGCAGCCCTTGGCTGAGCCTTGTTCGTGCCAGTTCTGAATGATTTCATCGAATTCAGACAGTCAGAGCGGCGGCCCATGTAGATCACAAGTTTCTAGAGTGTGTGTGGAACCTCAGACACACCACAGCAGCACTGGCCAGGGCTTTCACTCCATCCGCACCTTCTTAGGTGCCCAGCCAGTGAGGGCAGGACGAGCCTCCAGAGACCATGTGGCATAAAGGAGCATCAGAGGAAAAAAAAAAAAAAAAGGCCCGTGTCTCCTTCCAAACACAGCTCTAGGAACCCAAAGGCTGTTCACTTGCTCTCCAGTCTTCCCGAAAGTAAAAGGAAGAACCAAGCCAACCGCGGGTGTGGTTTGACCTGAGTCACTGCCAGCCAAGTTCTTTGACAGCACACGTTCTCCCAGCGTCTGGCCTGTGGTGCTTTTTTGAGTCTGTACAGGTCTTTGCCACCAGGACACAGAAGCCATCCAGTTAAGGGTCGTGGGATTTCTGGTTTTTGCCTGCATCTGCGAAGAAGTTTTGTCTCCTACACAGTTCAGAGACAGGTTCCTGGAAGCTCAGGCCTCCCGTTCTCCAAGTGCTTCCTTCAGAAGGAGGGGGAGGGGGCTTGGTGCTCAAGGCATAGGCCAGTGGCCATCATCAGTGCCAGTGGACAGCCCCCGCATTTCCACAGCCGCCAGCCCACATTTTGTGCACGTCTGCTTCGTACTCAGAACGTCTCAAGCTCTTGTAGACTAATGTGTAAGAGCCTCAAGACACATCAATTTTAAAAAGCAACAGATTAAAATAGTGTATGAAACACAAGTGACAGCAAAAAAAAAAAAAAAAAAAAAAAAAAAAAAAAAAAAAAAAAAAAAACCATAAAGGAAGCATCTGGACTCTCATGTCTCCTCCAGGGCCCTTCCTGTAGCTCGGAGGGTAGATCCTGAGCCAGATAACCGTGGGTCATCTTCTTCAAGCCCACCAGAGCTTTTTCCACCACCTTCTAGGTGTGTCCCCTGCAACAGGGACCTTGGACAAGTGAAACCTGCCCCTATTCAGATACTTGGAGTCCTGAACCACCTGGTGGTGCCTCTCTCTCTCTCTCTCTCTCTCAGGACAGGGCCCTGTGTGCCTGTCCTTTCCTGTTCTTTCTCACTAAGGAGGGAACAGAGCCCCCCCCCCACTTCATATCAACTTTTACCTTAACAATTAAGCTGCATTCAAGAGCTCTCTGAGGACGGCACCGTGAGCTCTCAAGGGACTCCTGGCCACAGGAAGCCTGGAGTCAGCTGCCATGGGCCTGGCCCTCCTCCTGGGCCACACCTGCAGGTTCCAGAGTGCATCCCTGGTACAGAAGGCTGACATCACGACTGTGTGTTTCTGCTAATAAAGAGGCCTGAGGGCCGGGACCAGACGGCAGTCATCATTTTGACTTTTAATTCTTGTCATATGATGGACACCTGAAAAGGCAAGTTTTTAAGAGGATTTTTGGTGGGTTTCATTTGTTTGTTTTGTCTTTTTAACACATGAAAACTCAAGTATCGTGTTGACTCTGCACCTCAGAGCTCACAGATGCTGTTACTGCTGTTGACACCCTGTCCCAAGTATCTGTCCCGTCCGAGACACCAAACCACATTTGTATATTCCCATGATGGGATGCCCAGATAAGTGCAACTGTCAAATGGTTACACAAAAATGATATGTTGAGCCAAATGAAACACAGAAATACACAAGGTAAGAAGACTTGCCCAAGAGACAACAAAGCCTCGCTACAGGACATGTCTGTATAGAGTCCTACATCGCCAACATAGTGGGAAGTCCTGTATAGGGAGCCCCACAGGCACTCGGAAAAGCAGGACAGGGCAGGAGGCTGGACAGGGGAATGCATTTGTCTCTGGAACAAAAGCCAGGGAATAGCCAAGGAGTCCCAGCATTTTGTCTCCAGAACTGTTAGATTTCTTGATGATGTTTGTTTGTTTTAATTTTAAGATTATTTTATTTTATTTGTGTGCATGAGTGCCTTGCACATACATATATACATGTGTACATATAAATATGTATGTATAGATATGAACACTACCTGTGTGCCTGGTCCTGCACAAGTCAGAAGAGATGGTCAGAGCCCCTGGTACTGGAGTTACAGGTGGTTGTGCTGGGAACTGAACCAGGATCTTCTGCAAGAGCAAGAAGTACATTAAAAAACAATCC
Organism: Acomys russatus; assembly: GCF_903995435.1. Taxonomy (NCBI): domain Eukaryota; kingdom Metazoa; phylum Chordata; class Mammalia; order Rodentia; family Muridae; genus Acomys; species Acomys russatus. The sequence goes on along the minus strand of NC_067156.1, from coordinate 68,604,781 downwards.
TTTCTACAAAATTTTGTTTAAGCAAATTAAGATATTCCCAGTTAGCCTTTCAATGAGCTTAGAGGATTCAACAAGAGACATTATCCAATCATTCTATTTGCATGTGCCCTGTGGGTCCTCCAGGACCAAGAGGACACTCCCTGTGAACTGCCCACCAAGGCTGCCCAGGACCCCACAGGCACTTGCCCAGTACCTCTGAGGGACTAATAACCTTTGACTTGTCCACTCTAGCAGATTAAATGGTACCCTGTTGCAATGGTGGCACCTGCCTGCTCCACAGGAGGGAGTGTACGCTTAGTGTTGATAACTTTGTCACAGTCCATAGCAGAGGACATGCAACTGTCACTGTGCTGCAGGGGCATGTTGTCAAACTGCCTTCTAAATATTGACACCAAAAAAACAACCTGAAGAAAAAAAAAAACAACCTGGAAAAATAAATAAATAAATAAAGATTGACACCTACGCCCACAAACGCTGCTGCTCTCTAACAGGAATACAGAGAAGCCTCTTTCTGCAGTGAGCAGCAGTGCAGACACATATACCTGATCAAAGTGCTGAGAAGAACCAACTCTTGAGTGCTCGGTCCTACACAGGGCATCTGTATCAATCTCCCTACACACACACACATACACACACACATACACACACATACATACACTCACATACACACACAAACACACACACAAACACACACATATACAAACACACACATACACACACACACTCCCTAAGATTCATGGAACACCAGAGAAGAGGGAGCAAAGAGGATGTAAGAGCCGGAGGGTGGGGAGGAGCTCTGTAAACACTTCTGGACATGGCGTGGCCACTGTGTTCCTGGAGCCCCTGCAGCTACTAATTCTCCAGGCAGCAGAATTAGTCAGTACCGATCAACTACGTGGACTGAGTGGGTTATAAAAGAAGAGCACATCAAGGGTGCGCATGTGTTGGGCGCCGCTGAGGAAGTCAGAGAGCAGGGAGCTGAGGTAAGCATGATAAAATGCACTGTACTCGTGTACGAAGCTGTTGATAAAGAAAATATATTAAAAAACAGTTTAGATGGTAATGTTTGTGTTCTGTATATTTTACAATGAAAAATAAAAAATGACAAACCCTCGGTGGTAATAGCAACCTATAGAACGTTAACAGGCAGAGAATTTGAAGAAGGGCACAATTTATACCCAGATTTCGCTAGCTACCCAGGCTCAGTTGTGATGGTTTTCTCATAAGAGTCTCAAAATGAGCACAGTGTTCCATCACTTACTAAAGGGATACAGACCGGGGTCTTGCTTCCCTTCCCTTGGACACCACTTGGCCGTGAAGAGCTTTGAAGGCTGATTCTGTCTCACAGCAAGACTTTCCCAGAGAGCCTAGAGATCCCACATTGCTCAGCAGGACCCTCTACACCTCACCTCTGATGCTGTCTCTGTGGTTCATTCTCCTTAAAAGAAGCAGGGTTGGCAGGGTCACTCAGTGTGTAGAGACACTTGCCACCAACTCTAACAGCTTGATTTTATCTTCAGAAACAGACATGACAACAGAAAGAACTGACCCCTGCATGTTGTCTTCTGACTTCCACATGTATACTGTGTCACATGTACACACACACACATACAGGTGAAATAAATAAACAAACATAATTCAATTATAAAAACAACAGGGGACGGGGCTGAAGAGACTGCTTAGCAGTTAAGAGCACTGGCTACTCTTCGAGAAGACCTGAGTTAGATTTCCAGCACTCACATGGCAGTTCACAAGTGTCTGTCACCCAGTCCCAAGGGACCCACTCTTCCAGCCTCTCAGAGACTGCATGCGCATGATGCAGACCAACCTGCAGTCAAAACACCCATACATGCAAAAATCAAAACATAGGAGAAGTTTTTTTTTTAAAGAAGAAAGGAAAAATAATAATAATAAAGAACTAATACCCACAGCTGGGCAATACACAAAGAGTGAGAGACTGTCGAACAGTAAGTCTTAAATGGGGGGATGAAACTCTTCTCCTCGGGACTCGGGGACCTGTCCACGCAGAAGAGAGACAGAACAACTGTAAGAGCCACCAGTGCCTCCCAGACACAACAGGATGGATGCACATATGGCCTCACAGAGATTCTGGCAGCACCGTGGGCCTTTACATGTTCAAACCAGACAGGCTCCCAGGCTCCCACCTCTAATCAAGAAACTATCTGCAACTGAGACCTGCTTGCACAAGACAACGTGGTCTTCTCCAGTGAGTCTCACGGCATGTGTAGCCACCACATCCCAGGGCAGGCCACACTCAGGAGGAGATGGCCAACACAAGACAAACGCCGCCATGGGACTTTTGTAGACTTTTTGTCTCACAAAGTTTCTTACATTTTTTTTTGAGGGGGTTGTTTGTTTTGTGGGGTTTTGGGGGGGTTCTTTTTTTGTTTTTTTGTTTTGTTTTGTTTTGGTTTTTTGGTGTTTGTTTGTTTGCTTGTCTTTTGACTATTTCGGTTCCCAATTTTGTGGTTGTGTGTATATATTTCTTGTTTTGCTGCTGTTGTTTGTATTTTGCTTGTTTGCTTGCTCAAGGAAGAGAAAGGAAGGGCATGGCGTTGGGGGTATAGACAGGTGAGGGAGGGCACCGGGGAGGAGCTGGGAGAGAAACAAGCATAAGCACAGTTAGAATATAGTGTATGCAAACAAATATGTTTCACTAAAAGGGAAAAAGGAACATCAAAGGTATAATATCATATGTACTCAATTTACTATTTTAATATTTTAAAGAATATACTTAAACAAGTGCATGCATTCAAGCCTGGTTCATCTCTTGACCCTGAGCCTGGCCTACACTCCTCTGAGATGCCTGCAAGTTAGTGCAGATCCAGAGCCTTCCACTCAGTTAGACCCAGAAGATTCCAGAAGCCAAAAATGTCCATTAAAAACACCGAGTAACAAACAGGTCTGGAGAGATGGCTCAGTGGTTAAGAGCACTGCCTGCTCTTCCAAAGGACCCGGGTTCAATTCCCAGCACACACATAACATCTCACAACTGTCTGTAACTCCAAGATCTGAAACTCTCTCACACCAACGCACATGAATTAAAGTTTAAAAAAACTGGGAGTAACACTCTCAGCAGCTGTGGCCCTCCCCTGCTGCTGCTGCTGCTGTGGCCAAGTGCTGCCAAGGGTCAGCGAGTTCCCGGGAGGTGCATCCTTTCCTGGCTGCTAACTTTACGATCAGCACACTGTGCCCGTTCCCAGCATACAAGCTGCTCACAGCTGGACCTTCTCAAACACCACAGGTGCCCTGCCCATGCGCCCGTGGGCACACCACGTAACCACCACATGATTACTGTGTCCCTTCTTCACCCAGTGGAGCGCGTCTCTGCTCTATGCTTGCTACCTCAGGGTACCTCGCTGAAGAGGGGCAGGGCCTGTGAGTCTTCCCTTAGCTATGTGCTGCCCTTCTCACATCTGAGCACAATAAACCATAAAATCAAGCCGGTTTTGGCCGACAACGCTGGGGCTTGTGGATGAGAGCTTACCTTCCACACCCTCCGGCCCCTAGCCGGACACCCAAATATTTGCTGCCCCTGCATATTTCGATCAAGGGAGACATGTGTATGGAAGGAGGGCAGTGACTCCCATCAGAGCTCCTCTTCCTACCTCTGTTATTCATTTTTCCCTCAAAAGCAGCCTCACAGAAAAGCAGTCCTGAAGAACGCAGCAGATCCCTGAGGGTTCTCAGAGCCTAGCTCACTCAAAGCCTCCCAGTCGGAGAGCCAGGGAATGCAGCTGTCGCTTCTCTGCCAAATACAGTCCCCAGGAAGCAAGGAGCTTAGGGACCAACAGCCTCCATGAGCTCGCTCCAAGAGAGCTCTGAGGAAAACCCAGATGAGAGAGATTTGCCCCCAGGGAATGCTGAAGAGGAAGACTAGGGGGAAATCTCCAAAAAGGTCCCCAGGTCCTCGTCCCAAACTGCTTGAGAGGCTTCCGGAGGGGACATGTGGGCTAATGGAGCTGGCTGGTGTCACTAGTTGATTCTGTCCTGAGTTGTCCCCATTTTTCCTCTTGCACTAAATTCCCCCGGGTAAAGCTGACAAGCTGAGGGAACCTACCTCTGGTTAGACCCCCATCGCCATGAGAATTGTTTTCTGGATCGTTCCATGCATAACCATTCTCAGAAACAGTTGACCAATCAAATCAGTCATGGTCTTGACCTCGGCTCCCAGCAGTAACCGGTTGGCTCTCTCTGCTCTCAGACTGATCTTGGATGCTGCCGAAAAGAAATCGGGCAAACATTCTGCCTTCTGCCAGATGCCTCCGTTCCATCCTCTCTGTAATTGGTATCACAGTAAAAGTCTGTCCTAGTTAGCTTCAGCAGTCAACTTGACAGAGCCCAGAGTCATCTGAAGGACTCTCAGTTGGAGTGTTGCCCACATTGGAGCGGCCTGAAGGCATGTCTGTGAGGAACTGTGTTCATTGCTGATGGGAAGTTCAAGGTTACTGTAGGATACACTCCCTGGTCAGTGTAAGAGCATTCACTGAGCATGAACCAGAGACATGTCGGGTAAGCGGCACAGCTCTGGCTTTAGCTCCTGCCATGACCTACCTCGGTGATAAACTGTTCCCTGAAAATCTAAGAACCCCTCTCCCCAATATCCGATTGAGACTTTAGGCAAGAGTAGCACGGAAGAAAGAGGAAATAGTAGGACCCACAGGGTCCTGGAAACCTACAAGAAGAACTTTATGACAGGCAGATCTGGATCCTAGGGTCCTCCTCAAACTAAGGCACCAACCAAGGAGAATATAGGCAGTAAGCTTCGAACCCCTACCAAGACCTAGCCAACGAACATGATACTCTCCACCGTTGAGTGGAAAGTGAGATCTGACTCTCACACAAACTCTGGTGCCCCTTTTCTGACCATGTCCCCCGGATGGGGAGACCTGGTGGCACTCAGAGGAAGGATAGCTAGTTACCAAGAAGAGACTTGATATTCTGAGAGCATATATAGGGGGAGGAGGTCTCCCTCAGTCACAGACATAGGGGAGGGGAGAAGGGGAGAAATGGGAGGGAGGGAAGAAGAGGAGGAAACAGGGGAAGGGCTAACAATCGAGATGTAATATGAATAAATTAATAAAAAAAAAGAAAGAAACCCTCTCCCCAAGTTGCTTCTGTCAGAATGTCTCAAATGAGCAACAGAAAAGTAACTAAACCACCCTCCTTGGAAAATGAGGGACTGAAACAAGGTTACCCCCTTCTAAGTGTTTAGAATGAAGGTGGATTCAGAGAGAAGTCTCAGTAACCTAGAGCCTTACCTTTACATACCTGTTGTTACAGCAGTCGCCACTGCCACCCCTTAGCCTCTCTTAGAAACTTCTAGTGCTTCTGTGTCATCACCTCAGTGAAACTCAAGCACAGTGCCTCTTCAAACGCTATTCCTTGCCTTCTTATGTCATCTCACTTGAGACACCATCCTCCAAGCCAATGCTACAGAGATCCCTGTAAACTCAGAAGCCTCCTCTGCCCTGCGCCCCTCGCTGCACAGCTGGGTGCAAACACTGGAGCACCCCCACATGGGACTGCCAAGAACCCTGGTGTGCTCACCAAATGTTTTGTCAGGTAAGCTGTGAGTCCACCAATTCCAGGGGCCAAGAAAGTCACCCCCATAAAGTCCCCCCACAGTGGGACACACTCATTCCCAGGAGAAGTGTCCGCCATTCAGTGAGGGAACTGAGGGAGGTCCCTGTTGTGACCTTCCTTTAGTTGTCCTCAAACTCAGTGATTTCTGAGGACTTCTGGATTGGGATTCACCTTTAAATTCCATTATGTGTCACTTGCTTTCTCCTAGCCATAAACACTGTGTCACTTGCCACTTGCACCCATCTTAACATGGAACACACCTGAAAAAAAAAAAAAAACAAAGAGAAGCCAGAGTATAGGTCACTAATGGGTCCTAGGACTTCACCCAACACAAGCATACAATGTCCTGTGTGTCACCATAGGAACATCAGTTTTAAACACATTTCCCAGTCTCCAAAGACATCAGGCTCAGGAATAGGGCCACGCCATGCCAGGCATAAGCAAGGCTGCTTCTACTCATCTCAGAAGATCAAACACACAGGAACGCATGAGTCACCCACAGATTGCTCCTAATGAGGATTGCATTCTGTGGAGACTTGACAAGATGGAAGCCAGAGCTCTTTGTCCATCAAAGTCGGACAAGAACAGACAGCTCCCACTTCCCCAAACTTCAACTCTGCCTGAGCAGAAACAGCTTCAGCAGAAAATCATGCTATGCGTTAATATTTTCCATAAGGAACCAGAAGTCGTCTGCACAGCTGCGGCTCAAGTGAGAAGAAGCCACTCAGCCCTGGGGCACCCAGAGGGGATGCTTTTAAGACCCTTCAGGTCAGCGTGCACAGGCGAAATCCTGTTCTTGTAGGCAACTGCCGTGTTGTGCCGGTGTGGTTTTTTTGGTAGATTCTGGTAGCTATTCCTGCTGCAGGTCTTTCTGGACTCTCACATTCTTGCTGGACTGTGATCTTAGGAAGTCTTAAGACTTTAGAAGAAATTACAAGATGTGGCAGGTTGTAGTGGGAATCCGTGAGCTACAGCTGCAAGCCTCACCTCTCCTTTCCCGCCTTGCTGACACTAAGCAAGCAGGCTCAACTTGCACTGTGTCTTCCTGGGGTGGCAGGGAGCAAGGGGAAAGCCTTTGAGTATGAGACAGACACAATCCTATGCTCTAACAACTCAAGAGGTTTCCTTAGTCTCTAAGATAAACCAGGGTCTGCCAGGAAATCCACCAAATCCAGAATGTTCTCAGCAACCCTTGAGTATTCAGTCCTCCACAGCGTTTTTGCAGAAGAGGTACTCAACCCAGGGACTTTTGGTGTTCGCAGCTTGCTCTTCCTACCTGACGAGGCACCTGGAGCACTGTGGGGTGTTTGGAAAGATCGCAGAATTCTACCTCCAAGCGGGAGTGTTTGCACCGTCACAGCCCGAACTGCAAATATCACCAAATGTGCCCCCTGTTGAAAACCTCAGGTCTTGAACAAGCAGGAAGTTCTTGGTTTTGACACCAGATGTCAGCCACTGCCTGCCACCCTGCTAAGAAGAGCCTGCAAGTTTTAGCTTTCTGTTTCTCACATCCGCTCCTGCTAAAGGGAACATAAAAGACACCCCAGAGTTTTTGCACTCAGAGCTCTGCAGGAAGAATCCAGGTGGCCCCCCTGGCATCGGGGCTCCTCATGTTTCATGCATAGGATGTGGCCCCAGTGGCGCTCAGGTCCTGCTTATGAATAACTGTTCCATGCTCCTCTGGGAACAAATCCTCTGGCTTTCGAAGGACACCCAGACAGGTTGCTTAATGATCATTGGGACGTTGTGGCACCAATTTTTAAAATGAAATACACATAAATATCCGAGCCTGGGGCTTATTTCTCTCCAGGCCTGATGGCCTCTCTCATCTTAAAATAATTTACAGGAATTCTGCAATTATAGTGGGTTCAGGGTTGTTTTTCCTTGCATCGCTCTACAGAGATACTTATCAAAAGCCCAAACCAGACCCCATAAATCGCTTGCTTCCTCAGTAGACTCGCACAGCTCTGGGTCCCATGCGGTCTAGCACGGGGTCACTTGGTGAGAGGCCAAGCTGCCAGACATCCCTCCCTCGTTGCTTTTTTAATTTCCTCCCTTCCTTCCTTTTTTTCTCTGAGATACTTCATCTTTACATAAAAGGCAGTGCGCAACTTTACGGGGGAATTTTATTTTAAATAAAATGCTCTTGAAGTTTAAAAAGAAGAAAAGGAAGAAAGAAAGGGGGTGAGAAAATGCTTTTCTTGATGGCTTGCCTGGGACGCCTTGGCTCGGGATGTTGGCCTGGTTCCCATCTCGTTCCACTCCATGCAATCGCTTTCTCTCAGACAACTGGTCAATGGCAGCGAAGCCAAACAGAAAGGGAATGGGCTTGCTGGCCGTTTTCCTTGAGTCCTTCGAGCTTCTGCCAGTCAGTCTTCTGCAGCTGCTTGCTGCCCGCATTCTGTTATCACAGCACAGGGCTTTGTGCAGGAAGTTCCTTGCAGGTGGCTGATCCTCCGCCCCCAATTTCCTGATGTCCCCTGTTCTCCTCAGCTTCTTTCTTCACGAAATGAAATCTGTGGTGTGGGGACCATCCCATGCAGTGAAAGATTCATTTCTTCATGTGTGTATCTGTGTGTGCGCATGCATTTGCCTGTGTGGGTGTGCGTGCCCCTGTGCGTGTGGGACTTCTGTGGGTATACGCTTGTTCTGGTGAGTGTGGAAGCCTGAGGTCAACCCCAGGTCTCATTCCCCAAGAGCCATCTCTATTGCTTTTAGAGACAGGACTGTTGTTGGCCTGCGGTTCATTACTGAGGCTAGACTGGCTGGCCAGGGAGCCCCCAAGATCCACCATCTTCACCCCGTCACAACCGGGAGCACATGTATACACTGTCCCATCCAGATCTGTACATAGGTTCTGGGGTCCAGCTCAGGTTGCCATGTTTGTGTGGCCCCTGAAGCCTCATTTCTTCAGGCGCTGGCATTGTTACTCCCTTGGTAGTAACATGCAGCCTTGACTGACACACTCTGAGGTCCGCCTTTTGCCTTCTTTAAGTTTGTAGAAAACAATATCTCCTGTGGCTAATTATGAAGGAAATCTAGAATTGTTCTGTCTGACCCACAGGTCACTCGCTCCTCCATGTTTGGGTCCCTTGTCATTCTGGGTTGGCTAGGGGAATGTCATTGCAATATAATATTGGAGGAGAAATTATTCTACAAAACAAAGAGCATCCTGGTGTGTTTATGATTTGTGTGGGTGGTGTGCAGTCTTCCTGGGGACAAGCAACTTGCATGGCTCTCTCTACCCTCCCTGACAAGGCTCTGGTAGCACCAGGCCTGTGTACACCCTCCTGACCTGAGATTTTTCACCAGGATTGGGCTCCTCCTGTGCAGAGATTCCTAAGTGGGTGCGCTGTCTTGGTGAGCAGTAGTAACTCTGAGTTCAGGAAAGGTCTAAGGATAATCACTGTAGTGTGAACAGTGTGCCTGCTGTGAGGAGTGGTGTGTGTGTGTGTGTGTGTGTGTGTGTGTGTGTGTGTGTGTGTGTGTGTGTGTAAGAATGTGGGCACTGTCTCATTTGCTTGCGAAGCACCTTGAGTGGCAAGCACTGTTGATCAGGAGACTACACTGATTAAACCTGAGTTAGACTACTACAAAGGGGATTATGAAGGCGTGAGGCAGCTATGTGAAAAGATGTGGCACCACACTGGTGAAAGGAGAGACAGAAGGGAATGCCCCAGCCAGCATCCCACGCTGGGGAAGGGAGAGACAGAAGGGAATGCCCCAGCCAGCATCCCACCTGCCCAACCTACCAATCGCCTGAAGTGAATCAGAATTTAGGAAACTTCGTTATCTCATGCTGCTGCTGCTTGGGGCATAAAGCAAGCTAGAATGTCACACTTAAAGCATGCAGTTTACTCACAGGAAGATGGTTAGACAGGGAGCAGCATCTATACCCTACTGAAGAAGACGTGTGATGAGAGACAAGAAAAGCTAATGCCGGTGACGAAAGTGAATAAAATCGTTAACACAGCGGAGTCAGAGCAAATTCTCAAAGCGAGCAACAGAAACAGCAGCTCCCCTGACAGCCAGCGAAGCTTTGCTGGCGCCACACATTGAGGAAGTACGCTGCTCACCACACACTGCTGAACGGTGACATGCTTGGGTAAGAAATGCTCATGTGATTTAGAAAAGTGTGTCTTTAACCCCCAAAAAAAGTTAACTGATAACTTCATTCATCGCTTTTGTTTCTTACTTGTTTCAAATGGCTTGTTCTCTGACCAAACGGACATTTGGCATCAAAATCAAGTTACGTATCAATTTAAAAAAATCAAAACAAAACATCAAATGATGAAGTTCCTTATATTTTGGAACTTTCTGGAGAGATTTCCTGACTGCTCTTCCAGAGGTCCCACGATCATTCTCAGCACCTACACGGTGGCTCAGACTGCATGTAACTTCAGTTCCAAAGGATCCAATGTCCTCTGAAAGCAGCAGCCATGCGTGTGGTACACACACAAGGGCACGCGTGTGGTATGCAAAACACTCACACACATGAAATAATTTATTTTTTTAATTCTGAATGATCTATGGCCCAAGGGATAAATTCCAACAGAACTTAAAACATATATTGAACTGGATGAAGATGAAAATACAACGCATACAAATTGTTAGGTTATAGCTAAAGCAATAAGATAAGAAAAATGTGTGGCACCACATGCTTACATCAGAAAAGAAGAAATTTACCGTGTCAGTACTCCAGGTGCTCATGAAAAGAACGATAAAGACCATCAAAATAACCTGAATCGAGTGGAAGGGTGGAAATTAGAAGAGCAGAAAACCAATAGAATTTAAAACAGAAAAACAAGAGAAGAAAAAAAATCACTGAAACATTAAAATAGTTCTTTGAAAAGATCAAGAAAACCAGCACCGTTCCTTAATAAAGTGAGAAATTACTCATGCTGTGTTATTAATGCCTAGAAAACAGCAGTGCATGTTACTACGTATTCTGCAGACATCAAAAAAGTAATCACAATTCCATGACACAAATTTGACAACTTGATGAAATGGAGCAATTCAGAAAACACCAACGAGTATTGCTCGTGCACTGTGAAATAAATAGAGTGGCTCCACAGTGATTAAAGTAATGCAATTTCTTATTTGAAAACTCCTTATGGAGCTGTCTCCAGGCCCATATTCCTTCACGGAAAAAAAAATTCTACCAAGCACTTAAAAATTAGCAGTACTACACGACTCCATCCGGAAAAAAGGAGGCGAGCCTCTCAGCTTGTTTAATGGTCAGCGGTGCCTTGGCATCTGAGACAAAGAGATCATGAAAGAGAAGGCTGCAGACTAAAGCCACTTACGACTGTAGACATAAATAGAGAACATTAATAAAATGCAGTAAAAAGTACACTGCAGATTTAACTTGCATATATATCCGCATATATCCAGGTGAAATCCGCGCCAGGGCTGGAAGATTAGCTCACTATTGGAGCACCACATGGAGGAGGGAGGAGCTCATAAGGCCCCACCCATTCCCGGAAAACTATAAATAGCTCAAGTTTCTGAGTGGTCAGGGAGTCATATTCCTGGGGCGGAGGGGTGGGGGGAGGGGGGGAGAGGGTAGCACACTTTACCCTCACTTAGGTAAATAAACTCCACCCATTCGTGCAGCAACCCTGATTAAATGCAGAGGGCCACAGAAAGAAAAGACATGAGAGTAAAAGCAGAGCTGGGAAAGAAGGAAGAATTTGGTCAGCGGGGAAGGAGATAATGGGGGGTTATTTTTATTGATTCTTTGACATTGTTACACATATATACAATGTATCTTGATCACATGCGCTCCCTCCAGCTCCCCCACGGATTCCCCATCACACCCTCCTCTCTATGCCACATCCTCCTTTTATGCTTTTATTTTTTTATTTACTTCTCAATTTTTAACCCACTGAGTCTAATCAGTGCTGCCCATGTGCATATGGGTGTGTGGCAATCCATGGGGCGTGGGGAAGCTACCAGTGGCTGGCCACAGTCTAAGGGAAAGTGACTCTTCTCCGTCAACAGCTACCAGCTGCCAATTGCTCCTCAGCTAGGCTCAGGCCTCTGAAGAACCTCCCAGTCTGTGCTGGAGTGTGGGTAACCACAGATGCTGTAAACTGATGTGTGCAGCAGCCATGCCATACCCAGAAGACAGCATTTCATAGCACTAGGAGGGAAACTACAGTCAAAGAGCACAATATATGTGAATGAAGGCACGGGAAAATAAACTTTAAAAGAGTAAGAATCAGTGAGATGTGCAGCTGGACACTGAATGTCTCCTCTTCAGAAGGTCTACATTAGACCTAGATGAAGTGATATTTGGAGGCCATGCTTTGCTGGTTTATGAGGGCCCTGGAGTACATGTCCTCATAATGTCTCTCATAGGGCCTCCATGTGCGGACATAGCAAGGACACACTTTCCACAGCTCAGAAAGCAGCACTTACCGACCTCAACCCTGCTGGCATGTTGACCTGGTGCTCCTGGAACAGCAGAGACACATTTCTGTTGTGTTTTAAGCTATTCTGTTTACCTTATTTTTTTACAGCACCCTACAGGAGCTAAGACAGGAGTCCACCCTGGTGACAAGCTAAAGTGCAAAGGTCATGTGAGCTTATCACTTAATGCAAAAAAACATTTCATCAACTCAACGCAGATTCATAATAAAATCTATCATAAAACTAGGGATGGGGGAGAGATATCTTCCACTCAATAAAGAACTTCACACAGAGAGAGAGAGAGAGAGAGAGAGAGAGAGAGAGAGAGAGAGAGAGAGAGACAGAGACAGAGACAGAGACAGAGAGAATACAATACTTCATTTTGGAATTCTGATTGGCTTCTCCTCAGAGGATAGCGAGGATGTTTGGCCTCATTATTTCTAACTGGAGCTGAAGTACAGGCAGCGTAGTCAGGCAGCTTGGAAAAGAAGCAATAACACTTCTAACACACATACTGACACACTCATACACACATATTCACGCACAAACACACTCAATACATATTTATGCACACATACTTGTGCACATACATATATAGTCACACATACACACTCACACACAAACTCATAAACATACACACACTCATTCGCATCTAGAGACACACAAACCTATTACAGCACATCACATTCACACGCATGCACGACCATCTCACACATGTGTGCGCATCACACACATTCATACACATGCTGCATACTAAACACACACACACACATACATCACGTATACTCATATTCACCATACACAACATGTACACATGCATACACATCACACACACGCAACACACATCGCACAGGCATACACAAAAAACACTTGTACATTTTCTAGTGTAACAATCCATAAAATCCACAACAAAAAGACCTCGCAGTGTTCACAGGACACCACTTCACAACAGCGAAGAGCCAGAAGCAGCCCAGATGCCCATCAGCAGACAGATGGACAATGCAAGTGGGGCACATATGAAACAGCGGGATCGTATACCATCGTAAAGAGCAGTGGGGTTGTAAATTTGCAAGAAGGTGGACGGAACCAAATGACACTATTGAAAGTGAAAATACACAGGATCAGAAAGGCAGATCCTGTGTTATGTCCCTGCCTCTAACTAGGAAAAATGCTTACCCAGGTGGAAAGGAATATGGGTAAAGGCCCGACTGGAAAAAAATGTAGCTTCAAGGCAAGAGGAAAACACTAGTACCAAGGAGAAGGGGAATGTGAGGGAGTGTAAGGGAACAGCAGAGGCCGCAGAGATGGGAGATGAGAAGGGGGTGAACAGAATCAACCACAATGAGTTAATGTGGAAATTCCATTTGAAAACATATCAATTTGTAAGTTAATTTTAAAATTAAAAAATAAGCACAAAAAAATTTTGATGAGTTCAAATGGTTCACAAGCAGGGGGAAAAGACACAAAAAACCATTGCTTTTCTATGTAGTAAAAATAAAGTTATAGAAAAAAGTAAAAATTCAAAATCAAAAATAAATAAATAAAATAAATTTAAAAATTTTTTAAAATGCAAAATCATTGATAGTCACTCAAGTGAAATTTCTTAGAACATTTTATTTCAAAACTGAAAACTCTGAAGTGTAATTCTCACTAAAACACATACAGAACTTGAACACTGAACTTCAAAATGCTAACAAAAGATTCAGTCAACACTTAAACATGGGAGAGACACACATCTGTGGAGTGAAAGACTCAATATAAAGACACTAATTAGCCCCTCCCAATATGCACACTGGATACACCTCTTCTCAAAACCCTAGGGAATTTCTCTGATATGAAAATTATTCCAGAATGTATATGAAAACCCACATGATCAGAATAGCTAGGCCGATCTTGTAAGACAGAGCAAGAGGATGCGAACTACATGGCATCAAGACTTGCTCTGTAAGCTACACTGACCAAACTGCCTGGTCCCGATGGAGGACACAATCAAAGGCCAACGAGACAGAAAGGAGCACCAGCGTCTTCAGCGCTGGTGACTATGCTGACTTGATTTCCTGCCCTATTATTTTAATAAAATTATTGACAAAAGCAGCCTAAGGGAGAAAGGGTTTTCCAGGCTCGAAGTTCAAGAGTACACTACGTCATGCAGGACGCAGAGGCAGGAGGAGCTGGAGGCAGACCACCATGCTGTGTCTGTGTCTGAAGGCAGAAGAGAGGCTGGCTTTCTTCACTCTCGCAGTCTAGGATCCCCCACCCAGGCCAAGGTGCCACCTGCAATTACAAATGGTCTCCTCACCATGATTAATGTGATCAAGACAGCCCACAGGCATGCCCACAGGGAGGTTTTTCAGGTCATTGTAAATTCTATAAAGTGCACAATGGACACTCACCATCATACAAAGGTATAAAACAGCTCAACAGACAAAGACTCTTTCCAAAATTAGAAAGTTGTAGAGAAATTAGATTGTCATAGTAAAAGAAAAAATAAGGACCCGATCCCTATCTGAAATACTAAATACTAAACTTAACTAAAAGTAGGTGCATATTTAAAATGTTAACATAAAACTAGAAAATTTAGGCTAGAGAGAAGGTTCAGTGGTTAAGAGCACTGCCTGCTCTTCCAAAGGACCGGGTTCAATTTCCAGCACCCACATGGCAGCTCATAACTGTCTGTAACTCCAAGATCTGACAACCTCACACCAACGAACATAAACTAAAATTAAATAAAATATTTTTTAAACTCGAAAACTTTTAGAAGAAACCTGGAAAATATTTGAAACTCGAGGTCTCATAAGGAGTCTTTATCCATGGCCCACACACCAGCGAAGAAAGTTTTCAATAAATGGGACTTGAAAAATATTATAAACTATCTACAAAGATTCTGTGGAAAGAATGAAAAGGTAACTGCAGACACAGAGAAGATACTGAAAATGACACAGGGGGTGTGTATCTAGCGCACACAGATGCCCCTTGGCATACGAAAGGAGTTTGCCCCAGTGGAACCCACCATTGACAGAAGTATCGTATGTTGAAAATACTTTTCCTGTAGCTGACCCACTGTAGCTGACCACAGCCTGGCCCGGCCCACTTAAACGTGCTCTGCACACCTGCACAGGCCCAGAGTCAGGCTATATGTCCCATCACAGCCTGTTCACACACCACATTAGCATCTCAGTTAACATCGTCAAGGGTACACAACCATGTACAAGATCCGTCACTGGCCCTTGTGAGTAATGACAAATCTTAAATCAAGCCATGCTAGAATGGGGACCATATGTAAACCTGCATAACCCAACAATAAGAAAAAGCAATGATTTGAGTAGAAAACAGGCAAAAGACATTGTAACATGTCATCAAATAAAACATATGAATGTCATAAGCTCAGCCAGTAAGATGTGCAAATGAGACAAGTATAAAACATTATTATTGCAACAGCCTAAATAATAATTTGTGATATTAATACCAAATGTTGGAGATGGAGAGACAAACTGGATA
Organism: Acomys russatus; assembly: GCF_903995435.1. Classification (NCBI taxonomy): domain Eukaryota; kingdom Metazoa; phylum Chordata; class Mammalia; order Rodentia; family Muridae; genus Acomys; species Acomys russatus. Next base: position 68,589,262 of record NC_067156.1, on the reverse strand, counting down.
TCCCATATCCTGTGAAATCGTAGTTACTTTTTTACTATACTGGCTTGAGACTTTTTGAGACAGGGTCTTCTGTGTCATCCTAGGTGACCAAATTCTTGCTATGTAGCCCAGGCTGCCTTCTGACTTACAGAAATCCTCCTGCCTCAGCCTTTCAAGTATTGTGACTATAGTTGTGTGTGTCCATATCTGGCTGGAAGCTACCCTTGAAAACAGTTTGACAGTTTAAACAATATTTAAATTTAAACAATAATAATAATTTAATTACATTTAAATAAACAATTTACACATTTAAATTAATGGTAATTTAAAAATCAAACTGACTCTAAAAGCCAGAGGCCGAGGAGGACCAGAGAAACGGTGTCTTCCAGATCTAACAGGACAGTTGTGCTCAAGAACTCTCAGCAGCTGTGCTTGCCTGCACAAGACCAACCCAGTCAGTCAACATTACATCCTGGAGAGTGTGTGGTTCACGGAGCCCCCATGCACAACTGACGGATCCTGGGAAGGCAAAGTCAGTTTTCCTTAAGGGCGTGTCCCATGATGGACTGATAGACTCCCATGGTTGACCTCACACTACTGAGCAGATGGGCAGCACGAATTGGACTCCATGGTTTATAAAGAGAGGAAGGGATTGGGTAGATCTGCAAAGAGGAAGAAGAAGCAGTTGGTGGTGAATAAAAAATATACCGTATGCATGTATGAGATTATTTTTCACATTAATTGCAATATTATATTAAAATACTAAACATAGTGATTGGAAAGCCCATCAAAGGCATGCAGGATGTTTATTCCAGAGACACAAAAAGGAGGTTCACACACACACACACACACACACACACACACACACACACACACACACAAAATTGGACCAAATTATCCATCTTGGAACTGAAAATACTCAAACTGTCCTTTGGTGGGTGAATCACCCATGGTAAAAAATGCCCTGGAATAGCAATAAAAATAAATAAATAAAAATAAATAAATAAATAAGTACATGGACTTGAATGGCATCTGAAGGAGCCTCCAGGGCATTGTGCTGAGTGAAAAGAGCCTGTTTTAAAAGGTCACATCTACTATAATGACAGCCATTAGTGTGACATACTCAAAATGGCAAAACTATAAAGAGGCAAAAGAGATGTCTTGTTGTGACCTAAAGTCTGGGGAAGGCTTGACCCTGCAGAAGCCACCCTCAGAAGCCTTGGGACTGACAGGACACTGCTGCAGCGTGGGTGTGGTGGTGTTTGTGTGAATCTCCAGACTTCAGGAGATGCCTTCCAGCCATGCACACGTGGAACACTGTCATCTCAACACAGCTCGAGGTGACCACTGCAGGAAGGTGGGCGTAGGGACCGGCGTCCATGGAATCGGGACCGCTGGTACTGGCTCCGCGGCTTCCTGTGGACTTACAATAATTTCAAAGCAAGAGTCTTAAGTGTATTCAGGCTTTTAATGATGAAAACAGTGGATCCATGTGGATGAGAGGCAAATCACAGGCAAAAACACAAAGTGGAAACTTTCCCACAACGACTGTGACAGATCCCCGCCCCACCCCCAGGTCACAAAGGAAAACGGACCCTTTCCTTTTCTGCCAGAATATTCCCTGTGAATGTCAGATATGCATTTTTGTTTGTGTAACTGGGATCTTGGGAGGTAGGGGTTGTTTTAAACAAATAAAAGCACTCCAAAGATGGCTTTCTACCAGGCTTCTGTTTTCTTGCTCATCTCTCTTGGGACTCTTCCCTTTTAACTGAAGGCTGAATCTTATTTACATGGGTGAAAGGCAAAGCTTAACTCTACCACCTCCTCTTCTTGGATGTCAGAGCTGCATCTGGATTTGTTCTGTTTTGCAATTGTCAACACAGGGCTGCCCCCACAGAGTTAAAAACAGATCTGGCATTGGGGATTCGGCTTCCCGTCACTGTAATAAAGCATGTCAGATGGTCAACTTATCAAGAGGGAAGGTTTTGGTTTTGGTTCACCATTTCAGCCCATAGTCACCTGTTGCTTCTGGGCTCAAATGAGGCAGAATTCTTGGTGTATGTGTGGGGGTAGGGGGACCAAGGATGCTCAATTCATGGCCATCAGGAAGCAGAGAGAGGAAGAGACTGAGGGCCCAGATGGGGCCCTACCACCCACCTCGAAACCAAACTTCCTCCCACTACTTCCCACCTCTTGAGGGTTCGACCATCTCCCAATGTTCCAACAGTGTCACGGGCATCATTGGTAGGGGATAGTCAAGATCCAAGCCATTGCCCAGTTCCTGAGAGTCCAATCAACACTGGGCTCTGTTTCAGGCCCTTCAGTGTCCTACACTGGCATGTCAGGCCAGTCTCTTCCTAAAGTTCAGGAAGACAACACTGCCCTTCCCTGGGTCCCTGGGTCCTGTGAGCCGCTCCTAACCTCTATACCCACTGAAGCTTCCCTGTGGTCTGGGATAGCAATTGGAGTCAGACTGGTTGCACACAGGCTCCTAAGAGCATCATATCCGTTTCCAAGAATTCTTAATAGAGTGTCATGTGAGGGTGTTCCAAATTTTATCTCAGGCCTAGAGCTTTCATTCAAGCTCCACATCTGCATCTATTACTGCTTGCTGAATATACCTGACTACAAGATCAGGAATACTGCATCTACTACTGCTTGCTGAATACGGCAGATGACTAGATCAGAAACAGTGCCAAGCTCCTGCGCACCAAGCAGAATAACGCCTCACTCCTTGTTACATAACTCTCTATGACGCTGCAGGTGACACTGTGTCACTCAGTGTCAAAACTGCTGATACGCACAAAAGCCTTCTGTGCCCCCAGTGACAGTGACAAGGCCCCTCTGTTTCTGCAGCCCCACTGAGTACACCTGAGCAGACACGGCCGAGTCAGCTTTAGCAAAGCTCACTGAAAGCTGCCTCTCTAAAAACACCAGCTCACACCTAGACAAGGCCTTCGTCCTTGTAAAGGCCCCTGCCTATGTCTGCACGTCTCCCCCTCCCCCGCTTCCCTTTGCCCTCTCTTGTGCACAGGTGGTAACTATGTATGTCAGAACATCCCACTGCAAAAAGCAATGTCTTTTCTCACTCACGGCTCTGAAGACTGAAGTTTAAAGTCAAGATGTTGGCAGGTATAGGGGGAACTCTACTGCCTCCCACAGTTTGAAGCGCCTCTCTAACAAGGTGGGCCCCTGCCCCTGGCACTTCCACCTTGCCTCTTATGGTCGGCTGTAGGTCTCTGTGACTCCTGAGGGGACTTACATTTCTTCGCTGCTTGATGAAACTTCTTTGCCTAGAAAAGCCATGAGCGGGAGCTTGGGGTGACAAGGAGACTTCATCACCTTCCTGTCTAGCATGGAAGTCAACAGCAACGTGTGGCCACTGAGTACGTCAAAGTGTCCCTAGTGGAGCTCGGGAACTAAGCTTTGACTTTTACTTACATTATTTAAAAATCTGCACAGAGATCCTGGTGTGACCGGTGGCTCTCGTGGTGGCCACAGCTCTCTTTGTCCACGAAGGTTTGAAGAGGGGAATGAAGAAAGGATCTGTCACATGGATGTCTTTCAATATGTTCATCAACCACAGCAGACATGTGTATCAGGATCTTCTCTATATTAAGCGGTTTTATAAATAAGAAAATTTAACCTTTTGCATTCACACATTGTCCTAATTAATTTTATTTGTCAATTTGACACAGACTAGAGAGTCAGCTGTGGGGAAAGCATCGCCCGAGGAATTCCCCAGATCAGATTGGCTTGTGGGTGCATCTGTGGGGGTTTTCTGGGTTATGAATTAGTCCATGGGGTCCAGCCCACCATGGATGGCACTAGGCATAGGTCCTGGGCCATATAAGCATTATGCTATGAGTAAAGACTGTAGCATTCTCTTTTTAAAACGCTACTTATTTGGGGTGTTTATGCCTCAACCTCCCTTCCAACCTCCTAATCCTATGTAGGAAAGAGAAGGTTAGTGGAGAAAGGACCCCCTTTATTTCTCCTGGCTGTTTAGGGTAGGAGGGTCTTTCGGTCTATACCAGTCTCTGCCCACAGGAGATGCAGCTAGCAGTCTCCTCCAAGTCGCTGCACCCTGAAGTGTTCCTCTCGGTCCCCACATCGCCATCTCTGGTCTCTTCAAACCACTGTATGCCACACACCAACACTGCACATCTCCCCCCTCTCCCCTCCCCCCTCTCCCCTCCCCCCTCTCCCCTCCCCCCTCTCCCCTCCCCCCTCTCCCCTCCCCCTCCCCCCTCTCAAACCCCCTCTCTCTGGGCTCTCATTTGTATCCTCAGAGCCCCAGTCCCCGCCCCTTTCCGTTCTGTGCAGGAAGACCTTCCCAGCTGGCAAAAGCCGCGACCTGCACCAGACGGTTATCAGCTGTGGACAAGCTAAAGCTCAAACTGAAATCCCACACTTGGGATTAAAACAAAACCATATTTACATAGCATAACTCAATTTACAAAGAAACCAAACCTGCTATGGCATAAGACAGTAAACATTGTTCCTCTACAGCTCCTGCTTGATTTTCTTGCCTTGGCTTCCCTGGACGGTGAACTGTGACCTGGAAGTACTAGGCAAATAACCCTTTCCTTCCTTATGTTGCTTTAGGTCAGAGTATCACATCACAGCAACAAAATGAAAGTAGAAAGTATGTGTTACTCCTTGGGGCATGGGGGTGCTTTGCCATATGGAAAACTTAAGTTTAGATGGAATACTAGCATCTGAGCATAAATTCCTTCTAAAATGTCTTTATATTATATACAAGTTAGCTGAACAATGAAAGGCAATCTTTATATAATCTTCCTTATCCCGATATCTTTCAGAAGCACACTCCTGAATATTGGTTTTTGGGGTTTTGCTTTTTTTTTTTTTTTTCAGAATAACCAATTTCTGCAAATCAAATAGCTGATAATAACCACTATAGGATGGAAGAACAGGAAATCACAGAAGGTTTTCAAAACAGAAAACCTTTATTTGCTTATTAAAATCTCATCATTCCAGTTGGCTTGCATTTAGAAAGGGAGTCGTTGCTTATGAAACTCTGTGAGCCACACAGTTGCTTATGGGATGGCCAAAAACAGCGTGGCTGCACAGGGCACCTGTGTTGTAATGGCCCCTGCCCCAGCAGACCCCTGGAGGCATAGGCACACTAAGCACCTGACAAAGGCTTCTCACCAAAGCTGTGGCTGTATGACGTCATCCTTCCCTAGTTCACCACACACTAGGAAACCCCATATATGGTGACACAGGGATGGGGAGAGACAGAGGTGTGCCACAGGAGAGCACTGGAGTCCCCATCCTTCAAGTTCTGGGACACTCCTGCCGATGGAGGAGGCCTGGATGGCGGGGATGACTTTATCCACACATGGCAGGCACTTGCTACCTTCATAGCTGCCGGGCTCCAACCGATTGCATTTCTCCTCAAAGCTTACTGTGTCTGCTGCTGTTGTGACACCTGCCAGGGACTGCCTATGCTGCGGATGATCCAAAACCTGAGCAACTCATTGTTGACTGTAACAAATACCTGTCAATTTCAGACCTGACAATTTCTACTTATGTTAAATTGCAGGGGGTTCAAAAAAAGAAGGAACACCCTCTCTTGTGGTGTTTTGAAAAGAAATAAGGAAATATTTGATATGTGCTTTTGCAGATTTGAACAAAACCTAAAGCTTTGGCTTTCATATTTAAAAAAAAAAAAAGGAGAGGAAGAAAAGAGAGAGAGAGAGAGAGAGAGAGAGAGAGAGAGAGAGAGAGAGAGGAAAGAGCAGGAGAGCTGTACTATACAATACCAGCTCAACGGCTGCATCCCAGAGATACAAACATTTTCACAAATACTTCTACAGGGTGAAAGAAAGAAAGAAAGAAAGAAAGAAAGAAAGAAAGAAAGAAAGAAAGAAAGAAAGAAAGAGAAAGAAAGAAAGAAAGAAAGAAAGATTTGCTCCCAATACAGTGAATTAGGAAAGTGTTGCTGGCTCCAGAAGTCTCCACTTCTTAAAGGGAACATAATTATTAGGGCTATAAACATTTTAATCGTTTCCTCGAACATACTCAAGTGTGGACCTGGCGAGTCTCTCCCGTAGCAGAAGCCCGGCCCTTTCCCTAATGGCACATTTTCTTAATGGCTTTGCTGGGTCTGAGTTCACTTCATTGCACTGTTACTCGTTACATCCGACATGAGTTAATATTGCACTAAAAAATATTCGAAGTCACTTCTCCACCACATCAGCTCCCTCCACCTGCAGAGGAAGAGAACGAAAATGAGAACACTAAGAAGGAAGCCCACTGCACCTCAAACTCCTGAGAACACATTTCAAACTGAGGGCAGAGGATGGGGACCAGCAGGGAACTGTAAAGAATGCCTGTCCAAACGTGGCTGCCAAAATGACCTCAGAAGATAACATGCTACGGTGAACAGAGATGTCTGGGACCCACAGTGCTAAAGACAATCTGGGGCTGTGGAGATGGTTCAGCTGATGACATGCTTGCTGCATATACATGAAGAACTGATCACACACCACCGCGGGAACTCACATAAAAAACATCCCAGTCCTAGAAGAAGAAACAGGCGTGTGCTGGTCAGCCAACATACCCTACATGATGAGTTCCAGCTCAGTAAGAAACCTCAAAAAAAAAAAATCAATGCAAAGAGAGCCTGAGGAATAACAGCCAAGGTTGTTCTCTGAGTTCCACAAGCATGTTCATACGCATGTGTGTACACCCATGTACACCCGTACACACCAGTGCACATCCATGCACACCCATGCATACATGCATCATATACAATTCATATATGCACACATGTACACACATGCATCTGTACGCAAATGCATATATGCCCTCGTGCACACTCATGCACATGAAAAGACAAAGCTATGACCCCCCTATGTGGAATGCTGAGCCAGCTCTCTGCCCGGGCATGTAGAAAGGCAGTCCTTGGCCCACCCAGGGACCACCTCTCTGAGGATGAGGCCCAGAGCTGAGAGCTGTTCAATAAATATTTTAAATGAATTTCTTATTCGGATTTGTTCAGCTTTGGGAAGCTGAACATCTTTCCACACACTCGTCAACCACAATGGCTGTTTCTTTTACTCATGACAATTTCTCCTGAGCTCTTCACCATCTTAACTAATTTTGTATATTCAAAATTCAAAGTCTGACTATCACACACATTGTGGATATTTTGCCATCCTAGGGCAAACAAGGGAGGGAGTGATTAGCAGTTTCCACAGACACACAGCTCCTTTGAATCAGCAGCCTGTGTAGTCCATCACAGAATCGTGCCCTTCTGCCTGAGCAGTAACAGTGGACCTCAGAAAAGCCCCACAGACAGACACAGCACACAACAAGAAGGTTCAGGGCCCAGGGAGACGGCACGTAGATAGACGATAAAAACTCTCACTGTGAAGTCGTGAGAGCCTGAGCTCAGTCATCAGAACCCACACTTAAAAAACAAAAGCCGGGTATAGCCATCCATGTAATCCCAGTGCTGGGAAGGGAGAAGGGGGCAGATTCCTGGGGCTCACTGACCTGCCAGCCTCATCAATATAGCAGACCCCAGGTTCCAGCTGAGATACCTTATCTCAAAAAAAAGGTAAATTTCTGCTGAGGAGCAAGGTGCAAGGTGCCCATGGTTGTCATCTGGCCTGCACACAGACACACACACACACGCATGCACGCATACACACACACACACATGCATGCATGTGCACAAAAACACTCCCAAGGCCCAGAGAGGTCACCTCTCCAGATCACACAAGGTCAGCCTCATCAGAGCTGGCACTAAAACCCTCCAACACCAGAAGATTGCTGTTCCATTACAGCATATGGTAATTCTTGTTCGATGGAAAACAGAAATATTTAGGAGGTCCTCGGAGACCCTTATTTCTTGCATGGAAAGTAAGGGCTTGACATTCCTTAGGAGTGCTGGTCAACCCCAGACAAGCCACATTAAATAATGAAGTGGGAACAGGGACTGTGAAAAATTTTAAGAATTGAGGTGGGGGTGTTATTTTTTTTAAGTGCTGTGGATTTCAAAGCTCTTAGAATTATTATTTTCCTTTAATATCCTTGGCTTTTTCCTGGAGTTTGGAGTCCTATTCAAATGTTAGTTTTACTGGAGTGTTTTATCAGGGCCAAATTAACACTCAAGTTGGAATTAATGCCCACCTTTGTTCTGCAAACTCAGACTCCCAGATGTCAAGTAGGTGTTGAACGCATTTTAACACTCAAGGACTTTTTGCAACAGAAAAAAAAAAATACATCAATTTACAAAGAGGTACAAGCCTCAAACCTTGATGTCTAAACCTTATCGACACTGGACACTGACTGTGAGCACTGATCCCATAGCCTTCTCCTCTGCTTCCTTCCTCCCCTCCCTCCCTGCCCTTCCTCCACCCCTGCTCTTCCCAGTACCTTATGCCTGGCTTACCCATCCTGCTGCTCTGCAGAGGCTAGCAGAGGACTGGAGTCTTTGAGACAAAGCTCCCATCCCCCAGATGTGTTACTTCTCTTTACGTTCGGCCCCAGGATGGGAAGAAGGAAATAAATCCTATTCCCTGTGGGCCTGCCACATTCGCAGCATTCTGGGGTCCTCCGGCGGAGGTCCCTGAGTGTCCCACTGCCATGGCTGAATGCAGGTTCCATTTCTTCTTGGCAGAGGCCCTCGCCTTCCACACACAAATTAATATTGTTGCATCAAATTCTGACATATTAATGTCTTTTCCATACACCTGCTCTGACAATTTCATGAAATCCTTGAGTCCCAATCAACTGAGGCGGGGACCAGCATCCTCCCAGGAATGCACAGAGGGACGGATGTGGTCACTTTTCCCGTCAGAGTCTCACCCTGTGCTCTGCCTTGGAAAGGCAAGGCCAAGCTAGATCTACCACCTTGCAAATTTAAAGGCCAAGGATTACTTGCATTTGGCTTTGTAATCCCTCTGTTTTCCGATGCATCATGGAAAACGATATTACTACCCCCGAGAAATGGATACTTCTGTAAGTAAAGAAAGCTTAGAAAAATACCCCCCATTTTTCATCAGTCAGCATTTTAAAATTAAGAAATTCCTCTGGGCGACCACTCCTAGAATGTCAAAGTGCAGTTGTGTTTAAGGCAAATGGCAATTGTCTTTATCTAGGGGGATGTTTTCACAAACCACTTATCACCTAAAGTAAAAGGAGTTTCTTCTGCTGTGGTTACATTTCACTATTGACTTAAATTTACAGGCAGAAAACTAAGGCAGAGCCATGCTGCACACAGGATGCAAAGCACCAGCTCCATTTAAGGAAGATGGACGAGCCAGCCTGTCGGTGTCCTAAGCATCACAGCCCAGCTCTCTCAGACCGCACAGGCCACCCCTTCTAATGGCTACCAAAACGAGCGCCCACACTTCCCCAGGGCTTCAGTTTAGTTTTTAATCAGTTTCACAGAAGTCTCAGTCCGAACCTGCTGTGCACAGGCAGCCTGTGGTTAGCTGGATGTTTAAAGGGACTCTTCCTAGGTAGGTTTTTTTTTCAATGAGGAAGCCTCAGAACTAAAGGCATCTGAAAGCCTTTCTGCTGAAACTCTCAAACTACAGTGCCCTCTAGGTGTGCCGTGCGGGAAAGAAGAATGGAATCAAGCAGAAATCACCCTCCTCTGTAAAATATCTTGAGTCATTGTTTTTCCGGGGCTGAAACAATATTGTAATGAGTTTGACTTGGTACCCTTCAATACACACTGCCTCCCTGTAACCATGCCTTCCCTGCTGCATACCTCAAATACTGCTCCCTGCAAGTCCCTAACCAAGTTCTGGCTTTGCTATCAATTCAAAATTAATAGCTAATAAGCTTTTATTCACCTAATTTTGCCACATTAAACTATCATACTACATAGTATAACTCATTGATTTTTGTGGTCAGGTCAATTCCTCACCCTCTCTACAGAATCTCAAATTTTAGCCTGCGGAATCATCAACAGCAGGATGGGAGGGCTTGGCTTTTAATCCCCCAGTGATTGGCATGGAAAAGTTGCTAAATGAGCAAACTTCACAGCATCGCATCGCACTGCAGTGGGGTCGCCCCAGGTGCGAGTCAGGCAAGCCATAAAGTCGCTAAACCCACCTGTATTCTAACCTCTCAGCAGAGCTGACTCCCAGACCATAGAGCGTCAGAACAGCTGGCTGCTGCCACCTTTTTCCTGCTGATAAGACTGACACCTACGGCCGTGCGTAGCCATTCCTGAAAGCACGTCCATGCAGAGTAACCGAAACTCAAACATAACTGCTGTGACGAACCCAAATGTGGGAGGCTTCATTCATCCTTCGAGATCAGTGCAATCCCAGCTCCTCTGCTAGCCCGGCAGTGGCAGGTTATGCGGCGTAGAAAGTTGTCACTGGGAGGGGTTCATGAGGAAGGGGGGGAATGCTTCATTTTCCATGTGATTCACTAAGGCCCATTGGCTCTGTGTACTGTTATTTCCGTGTACCTCTCACAATTCCATGAGCACACATTTGGTAAAACTGGTGATATTTTTGTGATAACAGGTTAAACTTTCTTGAAATTTGTCATGAATAATTGAATGCTGAACAAAGGAAAAAATCCCTTTAGGTGTTAGGTGGATTTTGTTTTGTTTTAAGTTGAGGATATTAAGAATAGAGTGTCAAATCACTGCGTGGCACTAGTTTCCAGTCAGGTCATTTGCAGGGTCAAGTATGTTTGGGCTTTGAGAATCTGCTTGTTTTTACAAGCAGCCAACAGGAAGCACAATGAGTCAGCTCTGGCCAGTTTCTTACTAATGTCCCCTGTCCCCAAGGCATCATGAGTCCCAACTATCCTCTGAGACACGAAGAAAGAATCTGGCCCAAAATTGCCCTCAGGAGACCACCAGCTTCCTGTGGGAAGTTCTGTGGCCCAAGACCATTTCAGCAGAAACGAAGTTCTCTAGACCAGTTTCGTCTCCAAAATCCCTAACCGTGTGCTGGGAGGGGAGCTGTGACATCCTGGTGGACACGACGACACCAGTAAACACAACAGATCCCGTTTGGGGAAAAAAAATGCTGATATCCAACACAACCTCAGCTGGTTCCAGTTCCCTAGCAGAGCAGCCCCTCTTCAGCCTTCATCTTGGCTTGGGTTTCTGTTTTCCCATGGCTAGGATAATTTGGGCTTTTTTTTTTTTCTTTAATTCCAGTGACCTGGCAGGGGAGACAGCACAGCTTTGCAGCAGTGTGAGCTCCTTTGCATGTGTGCCCATAAACATTCAAAGAGAAATGCCCGTGGCCAGACAGCCAAGGGACAAGCTGAACACTAAAGCTCTACACTGCAGGCATTCCAGCACGTTCAGAGGAAATCTTGGGACTAAGCTGTGCCATTAAAAGCTCTCTTCCACCCCAGCACGGACCGCAGCACAAGTCAATGGTCCCACTTCACAAGCCTGAGTTCCATTTGTCTCTATTCAACAAAAAGATCGAATAAAAGAGGAAGGATGGTATGACGGCTAGCTCTAATTGTCAACCTGATACAACCTCGCATTGCCCAGGGAGTGAATCCCAGTGAAGAATTATCTAGATGAGATTGGCCTGTGGCACATCTGACGGGGGCAGCGGTCCTGTCTTGATACTTAACTGATGGGGGAAGATCCTGCCCGTGGTGGGTGGCACCATCCCTAGGCAGGAGTTCCTGAGCTATGTAAGAGAGAATCTATCCGGTGAGAGCAAGCAAACACGTACGAGCGATGCATGAGTTTATGCCCTCGGCTCTTGACTGTGGAGGTGGTGCTTCGAGCTCATGCTTTGACTTTCCCACAATAAGTGGGCTAGAACCTGGGCTTGCAAAAGAATAAATCCTTTCTTGACCTCAGTTGTTTTTGTTAGGGCATTTGTCAGAGCAACAGAAACAACAGGGCAAACGGTAAAGGCTAATAATGGCTGCCATTGTGCCTACACTTAGCAGGAAGCATCTAACCTACTCCAGGGCTAGCAATTCTACCTGATGCCCTTTAAAGACATTCTGAAGAGATCACCCACGTGCCCAGATGCATACACATGCCTGTGCACATGCGCATGTACACACACACACACACACACACACACACACACTTCTGTTCATCCAAGCTCCAAGTTCTCTTTAGTCTAACCAGGGAACTATGAGCATCAGGCAAACACGATGTCAGATAAACGTGGCATTGGTACAGTTTGGGCTAAATTCCTCATCAGTGAAGTGGATGTGTTTCTTGTGTTTCCTCCCAGATTTGAGCTTCTACAAAGTACCGGAAGGCAAGACCGGAAGTGAATACAGCTGACGCTGTCTTCCTTTTCTAGTGGATTCAAAAGCTGGAAGGCCCGAGATGATGACGTTCTGTAGGTTATTAATGAGACAGCCACCTGGAGCTAGGATTCTTTTATATTGAAAGCGAACATCACAAGGTCACTGCCCAGCAATGTGTCCCTTGAAACTGGTACTCATCGGTTATTCAGAAGCGCCCAGCCATGCGAGAGGCAGGAGGAGCAAGAAAGAGGACAGACTTGGGACTCATCTCACACCCTAAGCGTGGCCAAGTTTGCAGAGCAATATCCTGGAACTATATGAGTAAAGTGGTGTAAATCCCCTGCCGTGGGAAGATAAGTGCTCTGAGTTCTGTAAGCTAAATGCACACTGCCAAAATCTGATTGGAAACCCCGTGCTATGGGGACTGGAAATCACAAGGAGGGGGCAGTGTTTAATCTCCCGCTGGATGATGGCTCAAGATAGACCAAGAAAGAGACCTGCTGCCTGATAAACCAGTCAATAGTGCAGATGGGAGATACCCACAGGGAGGGGAACAGAGGGAGGGCGGGCTTTTCCGAGTTGTCAGGGTGCGCTGGGCTCCTAATTGGAATAGACCTGAACCTCCAGCTGAGTTCTCACTCTGTGCGGAGCCCCAGGCATCTCATCTTACAGTAGACAGCCATAGCCAGGAGTCCACAGTCCTTCAGCCATCTCGTGTGTCCATTAGGGATGAACAGGAGATGGTCCTTGAAAGGACTCTGTGTACTGAAGGAGAGCCAGTATTCAGGCAGAGATTTTCCTATCAATCTGTGCTTAGAAATCTTAGATTTTTTTTTCTTCCATTCATTGGAACAAATATACACCTAGATACAAAAGGACCAGAGAAATCAGTTTCTGGCCAAATGCACACTCACAGAGTGAATAAAAGGAGATGTGGGAACACATGGAGCTTTTGTGTGTGTGTGTGTGTGTGTGTGTGTGTGTGTGTGTGTGTGTGTGTGTGTATCTACTTGTATACATCACTCTTGCCGTGGTTATTTGGAGGAAATTTGAGAAAAACGTCTTTGAATGTGATAATCTTAACAGATTTATTTATTAAATAATTCACTAGGCTTTTCTGCTGGAAAAATTTCTAGATGTAACAGAAAGAAACCCAGGCCAGAAACCCGTGTACGGTGAGGAGCATCTGTGAACTGTCCTAACTCTGGGTTCTCCGTTAGGGAAAACGGTGTCACGCTGCCATTCCTGCCGCAAACTCTTCATTTAATTTCCCTCTTTTGTGAATATTTTGTTTTCCCCTAAATGTCGGTGTTTGCTGGAGGGGGAAATAAAAGTCATTTTGGTTTTTCTTTGAACGCTTCTTGCAGAATGCCTCCACCTGCTGGGCATTTTGCAAAGTGCACTGTAGCTCTGTGTATTCAAGAGTACCTGTTTTCCCCATCACAAGAGAAAACAGAAATTATAAATATATAGAAGAACCTGACATAAAAAAATAATGTATAAATTAGTTATTATTCACAGACCTTGAAAATCAAGGTGTTTTCAGTACAGTTTGGGATGAAAATAACTCCATGTTAGGGAAAGCAGACATCATGTTGATACAAGTAATCTAGAGTATTTATCAAAATATAATCAATTAAAGGTGAAATGTAAATTGTGGCATTAAACTTCTGAATATTAACAAATATTTCCATTTCTCCAGCTGTAGCATGTCATTGTTATCAGCCGTCAGGAAAGAAGCCGTCTGGGGAGTGCCTGCCTTATACAACAGTGCATCTTGGCAGTACCCCTCTTCCATGGCACAGGTAACCCCAAGAATATGTGTAATTCTCCTGATAGGTCAGGAACTGTTATGATGTGCTGTGTAAACGCAAATTTTGGCTGTCTTTTAAAAGTGAATTATTATTGACACAATAAGCCAATAACAGCAAAATAAAATTTTTTAAAGTGCCGTTGCTATGTGATTCTGTCACCGTGTGTGTATTATTGAACTTTTGGAGCTATCAGGGTCTGCCTGGTCAGTCTTACTCCCAATCAAGCCACCACTCCCTATCCATCTTTGTGGCCGGGGAGGAATTACTTTCCCATGATGTGGGAAAGATGGCTCAGCAGTTCAGAGCACTGACCGCTCTTCCGGAGGACCCAGATTTGATTCCCATGTGACAGATCCCACCTGTCAATAACTCCAGGTCCATGTGAGTTTATATCCTCCTTCTGGCCACCTTGGGTACATGGTGCACAGATATATATGCAGGCATAACATTAATACATATAGAATAGAATAAACATTTTCAAACATTGGAATTTCCGACAGGAAAACAAGTCAATGGTTTGTGTCTTGCAGAAATAAGAATAAGACTCTTAAAGGCCACAGATGTAGATAAGTGTGGTCAGGCATCATCATCCTCATGGCATCATCATCCTCGTGGCATCATCATCCTCATGGCATCATCATCCTCATGGCATCATCATCCTCATGGCATCATCATCCTCAAGGCATCACATCCTCGTGGCATCATCATCCTCGTGGCATCATCATCCTCGTGGCATCATCATCCTCGTGGCATCATCATCCTCGTGGCATCATCATCCTCGTGGCATCATCATCCTCAAGGCATCATCATCCTCAAGGCATCATCATCCTCGTGGCATCATCATCCTCGTGGCATCATCATCCTCGTGGCATCATCATCCTCGTGGCATCATCATCCTCGTGGCATCATCATCCTCGTGGCATCATCATCCTCATGGCATCATCATCCTCGTGGCATCATCATCCTCGTGGCATCATCATCCTCGTGGCATCATCATCTTCAAGGCATCATCATCCTCAAGGCATCATCATCCTCAAGGCATCATCATCCTCATGGCATCATCATCCTCATGGCATCATCATCCTCATGGCATCATCATCCTCGTGGCATCATCATCCTCGTGGCATCATCATCCTCATGGCATCATCATCCTCATGGCATCATCATCCTCAAGGCATCATCATCCTCAAGGCATCATCATCCTCGTGGCATCATCATCCTCAAGGCATCATCATCCTCGTGGCATCATCATCCTCAAGGCATCATCATCCTTGTAGTCTAGATCAGAGCCCCAAGCTGATGGAGCATGTGTTACCTGTGCCCTGGGTACCATCAAACTGCAAAGCAGGTAAATGCCCAGTATTTGGAGCCAGCACATGTTCTAAAAACGAAGTCATGAATGAGCAAGTGTCACCCAAAAGATGTGTAGGGGTTAGGTCACTAGGAATATATGCTTACCCTCAGACTGGCGGAAAGTGGTTTCTAGGCTTTTGAAACTAGGAAGAAAAGGCGTACATAAGGCTACCTTTCAAATGTATCTGCTTAATGAGGCCAATGTTCTTCCACTTTTAGAAAAGGAAAGTAACTGGAAAGGTGAAAATAAGTGTTATCCAACTTTATTTTTTCCCTCTAAGAAATAGCAAAAACACCCATTATCTTATATACAAAACTAAAAATAATAATATGATACTTAACAAATATAGAAAAACACATTTTTATTCTTTGCTATTTTGATCCACAATTTTTTAAATTGATAGTTTTAAAGCCAAAAGTTCAATGTTGATGGGACAAACAGGGACAGCCTGGATGAGCTGGGTGTTAGGGGAGAGAGAAAAAGGTAGTGATTTTTTTTACAGAGTCATGTAGTTGGACAACGGGTTAGGAGCTACAAATTCATTAAGTATCACAAATGTAATTTTTTTGAGAAAATATTACTTATTTTCACTCTGCGAGTGTCTGCTAGCACTGGATCTCACCAAGCTCCAGAGAACGGGATCAAAATGTCTCCCTAGAGCTGGAGACTCGGGCATGAAAAAGTCTTCCCTGAGACACTGTAAAACAAAGCTCAAGTGGTCCTCCCCTGGCCTCGGGAGAATTCATTGGAACTCAGCCCAAATTGTAGGGTTTCTACCCTGGAGGCCTCCCATGGCTATCCTGAGAGATAACTTGTCACAAAACAGTGACACAGACTGGCAGCTACTACAGAGAAACTGTGTATGGATGATTTTCTGTCTGGGAAAGGAATCCCAAACCCCAGGGGGATGCATCAGGCTTCCTGGTCCTGTGTCTTGGGCAGGACAGAGTTAATTCAGGAGAGCTTCTGGCCAGGACCAGCTGAAACAGATCTACAGAGGACTCTCTCAGAAGCCGGGAAGGGAGGAAAGCAGCTGCAGTCCGGGTCCATTTGTTAAAGAACACACATGTGCATGCATGCATGTACACAGCACGTGCACATACAAGTGCGCAGAGGCAGGGAGTGGGGGGAAGGGTGGGGGTGGGGGGTGGGGGGGAGGGCGGGATTCACCTCATTCACCTCTCGATCTTTTTTCCTTATCTTCCTGATTTTAGCCAGAAACTCTGTTGCCGAACATGTTTTTTCACCAAATATTCTGTTTGCAAAAATTACACACACACACACACACACACACACATACACACCATGGATGGAGACTCCACAGCCAAGGAGCCTACATCTTGCCAAGGAAATCCCTGGACAGCCACTTCAAGAGCAGAAGTGACCCTGGTTTTGAAAGCCTGGCTGCCCAAGCCCACAGGATGCATGCAATCCTGTGACTGCCCTGCGGGCAGGCAGCAGAGAGAACTTCCGGGATCCTGGCCTGCAGCATCCAAAAATAGCCCCTCGTTCATGAGCACAAGCACCCAGCAACCCATGAGAAAAGCAGAACCTCACTTTTCTTTCATATTGAAAGAGGGGCAGGCTGAATACCCTTATTTGAAATAAAATAAATGTAAGCAGGATGTTTTAAGGTCTTTATTTCCCTGGTTTTCATTTAAAGACTAGTCTAGCATGTGGGAGTGTGTGTGCGCACATACACATGCGTGCACACACATAGACATGCCAATGCAAAGAAATCCATTCCTCTGCCAGCCAGCACTGACTTGCAAGTTGCAAATGTGACAGCCCTTAGAAGCAGGTTCAGAAATCTCGCTGGTCCACAGAAAACAGAATTCAGAGGGACTTTGCACCAGGCCTGTTATGCCCAGCATGTGCACAGTGCACAACCCATCACAAATACACTCATACATACTGTCTACAAGTCATATTGCTAATGCTGGACTGATTACAGGGGTGACAGTACATATAATAAAGTTTACACCGTTCTCACTCAGCACTCTCTGGGACCTCTGAGCTCCTTCACACTGCCTTCCTATGACACCCATGTCCTACGTATGACTTGAAAGTGACTGCTTCCCACAAGACTAAATCTTCCAAAGACTGGAAAGGCGGTTTCCCTTCTAATAAATGCCGGCTTCAGACTCAACTTGGTTTCAGCAGCAGCAGCCATTCTGGCCCAAGAACAGAGGGCAAATTTGATAGCCAGAGAGACTAGAAGCCATGTGGGCAAGAGCTTTCTGTGGCTTCCATACTGTCCTGACATGGGAAGGAAAGCGGAAGTGTAAAGGCACTTCCTGTGACGGGCAGCCAGCCTGTAGCGCCTGGGCATTGTAGAACAGGAATGCAAGCTGGTAGATGGCTGATGGGCATTCCGTGCCAAGTTAGACAGTGCCCAGCCTGCTTGCCAGGGAAACTAAATGGAGAGAGAGGCAGTGCCCTGGACTCATCTGCCCCTCTATGCTATGTACGGCACACAGAAGCTCCCGGCCTGATCTGGGCCTACACCAATATAGAAGCTGGATTGGGGTGGGGTGAGTAGAGAGACCACAAGCTCTGTTTAAGGCACTGTAGAAGAAGGGGACCCCTCAGCTTTAACATAAGAATCTTGATTTTTCTCTTGTAGATCTCTGGAGAAGGAAGGAAGGTCTTCAAAACCTTCCAGGCCTTAGTCCTTGCACAGGAAGCGTAAATGTAAATACCACAAAGCCCAAGCTTCCTTCCAGCGCTGATGGGAGGCAGCTCCCAGCCAGGCCATTAGACCGATGGGCCTTGGACCAAGCGAGCCACCGAAGCTGCTTCTAGGCTCTGGTTTCTAAGTCACAACAAGAGACTCTGAGAGCATGAAGAACCCCAGTCCCAGCTCAGAAGCACCCACACACAGGACTGCACAGCCCTGCCTCTTTTGTACAGTGTTTGGGGCTTCATGGAGCAGAGGGAGACAGCGGGTGCTCAGGCCAACCAGGTATTGGGGAGCCATCAGACAGAGCACTCCCTGATGATACACAGCCATATACAGAGACACCTCACATTAACTCTGAGCCCTCATAGGCAATGGCAGAGGGTCCCCAAGGGGTACTACTGGGGGTCTCATTGGGCCAGGCAGAAGAAAAGGGACAGAGTACACCTAAGTCTTGGCAGACATATGGCAGGAAGGGGTTTTTCTCCAGAGTCCCCAATTGTCTATAGAATCTTAACAGTCCCAATCTAAAAAAGACAAAGGAATTGAGTGACAAGCACCCATATTTTCTGTTTGTTTATTATCTTAAGGGAATAAAAGGAGGAAGAGTCTAGCATGTTACCCCTTTTCAGAAATAAAATAAAATTATGCACTGAACCCATTCCGTGACTGATTGAAATTTTAAAGACCCAAAGGAGACAGGTAACTTCCATGTTTCCCAGGCCCGGTGGTAGTAGCCAGTGGGGAGTCTCTAGAATGTGGCAACTGAACGCCTACAGTGGTAGCTGCATCTATCCGGTGATGGGAACCAGCATGAAAGATGCATACAGCAGTTTCCTGCCTCCCCGGGAAGAGGCAACACAAAAACCTAGGCTAATGACACACTTCTCTGGGGATCAGACAAAGGAGTTCCAGGGTCCCGGTGGACATCAGCTTAGTCGCTCCACCCCTCACTGTGGGACTGGGCAGGGTATCTGCCACTGGCCTCTGCTTCCTGCTTTCCTCAGCTGCAGCAACTAGACACCTGCATCTGAGGAAGACAATAGAAGAACAAGCCAGTGGTAAGGGACATGGGTCACTCCAGGACCCCTGTCCAGCCCTGTCTAGGACAAAGTGACCAGACTTGAGGGGGAAACACTGCCTAATTTGTACAGAACATTCCTGTGCTATCATCCACTTCACAGCGTCCTCACGGGGTAGGGGGGAGGGGAGTGACGGGGGGGGGGGGCGGGGGACTGCAAAAGCAAGCCTGGTGCCCTGTACACAAAGACAGCAGAGTCAAAAGGCACCATCAAGCACCCCTGGCAGTGTCTCTGCCCTGTTCTGTGTGACTTCTCCCCCTAGCCTGAATCTCTAACCTATTTTAAACACGCCACCCACTCCCCAGCATTAAGAGAAGGCTCCTTTTTTCTCTTTCTGTCTTTTTCCCCTCAGCAGATGAACTTTAAATGCAGTAGTGCGCTCCTCCTGGCTGACCCGCCCGCTGTGAGTAATTGTCTAGAGAGAATAGGAAAATCTAACAGCTTTTGTGAAAGGGAAAAGAGAAGACAGACATTATTATGATCTCGAATCCCGAAGCTCTCTTCTTTTCTTTCTTCCCTTTTATATTTTTTTTTCCTGGATCTAACAGCTGTTTCCCATCACAACTTAGGTTTGAAAGACATTGCAAAAATGAGTGTATCAGTGCCCCAATTAGTTTCACAGTCGCTAATAACTTACTTGCCACCCAGGCCTGATTTAATCAGGACAGCCCTGATTTATGGTTGTTTGCCTGGTGTCCGACTCTCCTGCCAGCTTCCTGGGAGGGGTACCCTTTGGGGTGCTGGGGGAGGGATGCTCTCCACCAGGTCCTGCTTGAGGGCACCCAGGGCTCCTCCAGGGACAGACAGACAGGACTACCCATCACTAAAGACCCGGCACCCACCAGTTCCTTCTACCCCCACCCCCAGCGCCAAGTCCTCCGACACTTTAAGGTCAGAGACAGTTCCAAGCTTTGTGTCAGTCCAGACATAAAAGCCCAGAGCCTTTGGTGGGGAGGCCACTGTGGATGGTGCCAAATTATGCGTGTCTAGTTTTTGTGATGTGATCTACGCCGTTCATTAGGGGCAGGGCTGAGCCCCGCGCTCATTTTTCTTAGGGCTACATGCTGGTCTGCAGGGAGTCCTGTGCAGAGAGGCCCATCCGTCCTTTGCTCACTCAGCAACTTTGCTCTTTGGGTTTTTTTTTTAATGAAAATTTTTCATGCAAAATAGACATAGAAGTGGCTGGATCAGACCGTGCGCACATCAAGCATAGGAAGTCAATGGCAGCAGTTAACAACTTTGAAGTTTTGAAAATGTGTGTCTGGCGGGGGCAGCTGTGTCTCCCATTTCATGGTGCAACTGCCAGGCCTTAATGACACCCATAAAAAGCAGGCATGGGGGGGTGGCGTATGCTTCAGAATTCTGGGAACACATTATATGGTACACAGAACCTCAAAAGGCTATGCAGGCTGCTTGGGTATGCCTGGACTTCTGTGTCTCCGGAAAACACACAAGACACCACACAAAGGTGGCGGAAGTAAATCCACCAGGCTCAAAGAAACACTTTCCTGTTTCTAAGCGACCAGAATTGAACTAAGGACACCCGAGTGACAAGTTAACAGGCCTGGTGATACAGCAGTGAAGAAAGGGAAAGGCGTGCTCCTCCCCGCTTCCCGGATGCTGTGCCCTGTTTTGACAACCCCGGTAATAGTGCCCCTCTCTAGGGTCTCTTAAGCCTCCGGCTCTCCTGACCTCTAAAAGCTGTGAGGTGGGCAGGCACAAAACCAGTGAGGTGACTTAGGCACTGTGACAATTGGAAAATGGGATCAGGTCAGACAAGAGCAAACGCTACAACCTCCTCATCACCCTGAAGCCCAAGCGAAAACCAGCACACCCGGTAAGCACCAGAAATAGCTATGTCACCCAAACCCAAGGAAACTGCTTGCCCTCATATGAAAATATAAAACAAAGCAAACCAGAAGCACTGAAAACCTCCAATGAGGTGGCAACCTGTGGACAGCAACAGAGCAATGTGCTTCGGGGACTCTTAGCAGGGACAATTCTCCATGTAAGGACACCAGGGTCCCAGGAGGCAGACACTCTCTGACCACCAGACACCAAGGTCTATTTGCAGCCGTGTATCCTGGAGATTCGTCCTCCAGGGCTCTTGGGTCGGTATCTGTGGTCTGGTTATCCTGTGATTTTAGGATAAAGGAACCAGGGCTCAACTATCCTGTGCTCTCTGGTCTGGCCTGTTGCGTGATTTCTTTTGCAAAAAGAGTTCAATAATCAGGGATATTATTTGCCAACTTGTTAGGAGGGCTACTGAGCAGGAGGAGGTTTCTTAGAGATGTTATTCTTTAAAAATTAAGAGGGGCAAACAAGATAGCTCAGTGGATGAAGGCACTTGACACCAAGCCTGACAATCTGAGTTCTGTCCCTAGGACCCACGTGATAGAAAGAGAGAGCCTATTTCCACAAGTGGTCCTCTGACTACCAGATAGTTAGATAGATAATAGATAGATAGATAGATAGATAGATAGATAGATAGATAGATAGATAATAGATGTGATTTATAAAATTAAAGCCCACTGAGGTAGCCATGGCACAGCAGAGCACACAGTGGTGTAAGGCACCCTCTCTGATCGTACCTGGCATAACATTTTAACTTTTCTGCCCCTCTTACTGCGGGCACAGTAAGACAGCTTGGGGCAAAGGTATGGTTAGACTCGAAACACTGACGGCAAAGTGGAGAAAATAAATGCAGGAACGGACCATCCATCCATTTCACTCGGCATGTTTATATGTTCTTTTAACCAAAAGGAAAAAAACTGTTTACCAGATGGACTGTCAGGAACATTGTGTAAAAGAACACTTATTTGAGACACTTTGATCTTTCTCCAAAGTACCATTAGAGGAGGCAGAGGGGACCAGGGCTCCAGGGCCAAGGGGAAGGGGAGGAGGGAGCGTCCAGCAACACTGTGCTTCTCCAGTTTGGGCTCAGAACTAATGTCCTGGCCAGGCCACTGGCCTGTAGCAGCTACAGAAACACAGAGGAGGCCCATAGCCATCCTCTCCAGCAGCCATGGCCAGCTGCCCCAGCCTAGCCAACTGCAAGCTGAGTGTGCTGTCCCCACTGCTCCGACAGCCTGTCAAAGTCCCAGTTTTCTGTGTCATCTGGCAAAACAGGCAGAGAGAGAAAGCAGCAAAAAGGGAGTTAACCAATCATCCTGGTGCAACTTCCGTACATACTGTTTTAGTTTTAGTTTAATTTTCTTTCCTTTTTTTATAGTTTGTCTTCTAGGGTTTTTTTTTTTGTTTTTTGTGTTGTTGTTGTTGTTGTTGTGTTGTTGTTGTGTTGTTCTTGTTCTGTTTGTAGTTGTTCTGATCAGGGTCTTATCGTGTAGCAATCCTCCTGCCTCAGTCTCCCAACATAACAGCGTTACTGCTGTGACCCACCATGCCCAGATTTGTGTTTTTTGTAATTTTCATCTCTAAAGGAGTAAATGAAACAAGCCTAAAGAGGCTTTTCTGTTGGGATTATGTATATCCAAGCTGAAAATTCCAAGGAGGGGCACAGGGTACTAGAAAAGGAATGCACACAGGGCTGCTGCGGCAGTCACAGGATCCTGCAATCACAGCACTACAGAGCATCTTCAGCAATAAGATAGCTTGGCCAGTTATTCTGAGAAACACAGCAAATGCCATTGAATATGGGAGCCTGTGGGTGCCCATAGGGAACATCGTCCTGAGGGTGACATCAATAAGAAAGGAGCCTTGAAGGGCAAGAGTGCATGGGGAAGGCCTTCAGGTGACAGGGATGGTGGCAGGGATGGCTCAGGATGGCACCCTGCCCTTGGATACAGCACAATCACTGCCTGCTTATACTTGGATATGGACACCATAAGTCCAGAGACTTCAGTGTGTCCACTGAGGAAGGAACCTCAGTGAACTACCACTGTGCTCAATAGAGTGCACGCATGTATGTTAGGAGGTTCGAGGAAGTGGGTGGGGCACTCTGGGTCTCTTCTGTGTAGTGGCAAGGGTGTCTCCACACCGCCACCTCCAGGGTTCCCTAAAGAGGCTAGATAAGCTGAAGGCAGCAAATACTGTTTCCATTTCAGCAAAAGTCAACTTTGGGTATGACAGCGAGCAAGTCTACACAGAGAACAACCCAATAAGGTTAAGATTCTTGGCAAATATGGGACAGCGGAGAAAATAAATCACTCAGGGTCTCCCAGGCAGGGAAGCAAGGCCTAGCCTCTGTTCGCCAGATTCTACCTTCTTTCCCAGGTATTCCTGCTTTCTTTTGTGGTTCTCCGCTTTGTTGTCACATAAGAATGGAGTCCCCTGTGGTCAGCCAATACCTGTACACACCAATCAGTGTCATTTGCATTCTTACCTGTTTGTCTATTGATGGAGTCTTCGGGTTGAGCCTCTGAACTCTCCTCATTCATCCCTCACGAATGTACGGTAGGTTGCTGTAGTCCACAGTCACCCCGCTGGGCTGTGGCCAGCAGGGTTTCCTGAAAGGCTCAGTCGTGTTAAGAGACGTGCGAACACGCTCTACCTTCCAATTTGTTGTCAAGCATCCACTCAGGTGCAATGGCTGCGAGGAGCACCTGGTGCTCTGTCCCTCTCCCACCAGCCTGGCCACACCCAAAACTGGAGCTCCCGAAAGTCTGGAGTCCCAAGGCAGGGCTGCTGTGAGCAGATCCCAAGCAATCCTCTGGAGGGGCACTCAGCGGAGCATCAGCCACAGAAACCATAGCCCAGCATGTGCTTAGAGGTGGACCTGGACATATGACCCTTCCTCCATAAAACAGACAACAATGGTGCTGTGTGAACTACATCAGAATGCAACTTAATTTTTTTTTCAATTCAAATTAAACCAAAATGTAAGGCAATTTGTTCAGTTGCATCGAATCTGTTTGAATTAGCTAAATTAAGTTCTCATTCAGGACTACGTACCTAATGCCAGCATGTGTTAAAAGAAGTGACACCTGCAGGACAGGCATTGAGTGCCGAGGGCAGGGTGACCCTCCTGAGCACCTCAGTGGAGCCTTGGCCATCAGCATGAGGGTCATCCTAATGAAGCCCTAACTTTGAAATTATTTTATCAGTGCCCTGTAGATCACACCTGTGTTTTATTTCTTCTCAGCTATTCAGAAAATTGACCAAAGTTGACCAACTGCCATCAGTCCTTCCAATAATGTTTTGTTTCATCCTGTTTTCAAAAAGTGTTGTGTAAAGACACAAGCTGTGTGTTTAACTACAGCTGGAGCTCTGATCAATTCCCCACAGTCACTTTTTAAAAAACAAAAAACTCTTCAATGCCCAGGGTAAGGCACACTGTTGCACTAACTCAAAAAAAAAAACACAGGAACTCAGGTGCATGAATGAATGCTGCCCATGATGCAGCAAGGCAGACGGCCTCGCCTTCATTAACACTAAGGACAACTCAGGTTGGGGAGACAGCTCCGAGGTTAAAGCAAGGGAACTGGAATTCAGATCCTTGGAACTCAGGTAGAAATGCCGGTGGGCATGGCCTGGACATCCAGCCTTAGAAGGCAGAGAAAGGATCCCTGAAGTCAGCTCTGGGTTTGACTGAGAGACCTTGTTTCAGATACGGTGGAAAGCAGTCAAGGAAGGCTCCCGACATCAGCTATGAAGAGCGCGCGCGCGCACACACACACACACACACACACACACACACACACACACGTATGCAAGTACAACTTCCATACATACATCCCCATATACATGTGAACTCACATGCACATAGACTGCACATATACATAGGAGAAGGAAACCCAGCCTGTGCCATGGTTCTAATTCTATCCCACATGCTGAAGGTCTCAACCCCTTCCTTGGAGCATCTGGACTGTCCATGCTGAGCGTGTCAGACTTTCAAAGCTAATGTCTCTATCTTCCCATCATGCCAGTAACTCAAAACCCAGCCTGACTTAACTTCCTGCTACATGTGTAGCCTCCGAGTACTTTGGTTGCTGGATTCCTCTCTCTTCTTATCTCACGTTCATAGATTATGGAGCAGCCACGTGTGTAGTCTGTCATTCATCAGGCTTGTCCTCTCATGTCCATTCTCAACACACACACACACACACACACACACACACACACACACACCCTTCCCAGAGGTCTATATATTACCTAAGTATGCAATTCCTTGCTGATAACTTGGACGGGCTCCTGTCACCACAAGGCAGACTGTCGTTGCCAAACCTGTTAAAAATACTCCAGAGCCAGGTCTGTGCGTGTTAGGCTCATCAATCCCACCCGCTGGGGTCATGGCCTTTAAGGCTTTGTAATCAGAAAGCTAACTGCACATCTTTTGACTTTACGGCACTCCCCCTACCCCACTAACACCTGCACGACACAGTATGGTGGGCGTTGGCTATACACATCTGGCTACTGAATCCACTGCGCCTTGAAGAGATGGTCCTAAAGAAGGGTGAAATGTGCCATTCATATTATCAGGTTGATTTTGTGTTGAAATTGTAAGACTTTTGATATACTTAAGCTAACTAAACCACAGCATTAATGTTTCTTTCACCTTTTTTTTTTCCATTTTCCTGTTTTAATGTGAAAATGAAATGATTTTTCGGGTGCGGTTTGTATTTATTTCTGCTGGGCAGTGCAGATTCAGTATGTCTCCCCTCCCTTCCCTGCCTCCCAGAGCCCTCCCCACAACTGTCAGGACTCTGAGAATCCAAACCTCCAGGGAGAATGTCTTACCTGCCTCAGGGTGAAGTTGAGCCTTGCTCTACACTGTGGGACACCCAGCATGCTCCTCTTCCTGCATCTGTGGCACATGCCATGCTGGACCATAAACCACTGGCAGGAAGAAATTGTGTTAAGTCATATGAACAGATTATAAGCATCTACATATGAACATCACACATCTGGCAGCATCCTTAGGCATCTACAATATTCTACACTGTGCTAGGCATTTGATTCTGATGCTCAAAAGGCCTTAGGCAAGAAAGGGAGGTCTGAACTACCCAGACGTAGTTTGATAAAGGCACAATGGTTCCTCCCAGAACTTCTTATGAAGGTCAGCTGTGTCAACTTGACACAAAGTAGAATCCCATGGGAGGGAAGGCCCAGAGAGCTGTGGTCTACACTGGGTTGGCTTGTGACCATGTCTCTGGGTACGGTTGTCTTAGTAAGTTAATTGATACAGAAAGACCAGCTCAATATGAGTGGCATTCCCTGGGCAGAAGGTCCTGAGCTGTATAAGGGTAGAAAAGCCTAGCTAAGTACAAGCCAGCAAACAAGTGAACATATATATGTTTGTTTCTCTCAGTTCTTGCCTGTGTATTTGAGGTGACTGGCTGTTTGAAGTCCCTGCCTTGAGGTCTCTACAATAATGAACTGCAACCTGGAATTATAAGCTGAAGCAGACCCCCTTTTCTTCTAAGTTGGTTTTTATGGGGGTATTTTATCACAACAACAGAAATTAAGAGCGAATACAAGGCAATCTAAAATTAAACACCTTATTTCAACTTAACATTTTACAGCTTTCTGCATGCCTATTATATCCCATGACTCACACACTTTCCCTCAAAGACATCTAAATCTAGTCAAGATAAAACATAGGAATAAATGAATATGATAGAATGCAAAGTACATCAAAGTACATCCTCTCATGCAAATCAAAAAGTCCTTCACCCATGTGGGAACGCAGGCAAGGCTTCATAGATAACTATAAGAGACAGTACCAGGTGGGTACCAATGGAATGTGAGAGTGGGAAGATGAGATAGAAGAGACGGGGGAAGAGGCCAGGGCTCAGGCAGTGGGTGGATGGGCAGGGCAGGGTGGAAAAGTGTGTACATAGCAGACAGCTTAGTTGGCAAGGTCTGTCAGGACAGAGGACCATGCATTCAGTGTCTTGAAACAACACAAAGGGAGGCCAAGCATCAACAATTCACGTCCTTCCTTCCAAAGGCTCTGGGCGACTAGGTCGGCTCCCCAGGCTCTAGTGCCTGTCGTCAGACCTTGGTATCCCTTGGCTTGTGGCATCACTCCCTCCAGTTGCTGCCTCCTCCACTGTCAGTCAGCTGTCAAAGGAACCCTTCTTAACAGGTACACCTGCAAAACCTGACTTTATCTAAATTGATTTCACCTTCCAAACAACACATCACAGGAACTGGCAACAGCCACTATTTCAACAGCTCCTTATGGGAAACACAGTCTGTCCCCACACATAGAGTATCCTGAAACCCCGTGGTGATTAACATGGACTTAAACAAGCAAAGAGCCTCTCTCTACCCACCTAGCCTACCATCAGGTTCAGCAAAGATGAAGCCTAACTTTGAATAGGAAACCTCAGAGCACCAGAACACAGGGAAGACATGCCTGACCCCGAGCGCAGCATCAGTGACATGACTGTGCTGCACACATCCAGGAAACTAGCAAACAACCTTGTGTCCAACAGAAGGAAACCTCCCCTCCCCACCCCACCCCACCCCACCCACCCCCGTTTATGTGACCCACAGAGGACATAACTCAGTGTTGCCCAGGGCACAGAGAGTCTTGGTGACAGGGAAGACACACACACGGGGGGGGGGGGGGCAGGGGGGGCACGCAGGTCTTAGCTGAAGCATGAGATAGAAAAACAGAGACAAAAACACAGGAGACTCTTCAGAGGCTCTTGGGTGGGTTCCGATTTTTTTAAAGACTCGCTGGTTAACATGGAATTAAACTAGCAAAGAGCACCTTGAGCCTATCAGCATCTTTAATAAAGATGCAGCCTAACTTTGAATAGAAAAGCCCTGAGCAGCAAAAAACGCTGAGGATACAGGGCTGGCACCAAGCAGCACTGGTGACATCTAGTGGCAGGAGCCTGTGACAGCTGTTCCCGACATTTTCCGTCACTGCACAAGCTGTCTTCCAGGAGCATGCAGCCCTGTCATTACTCATCCATCAGCAGAGACATCTGGGACTTTGATAAGGGCTGCCAGGATCTGCTGATGTGCCCTCTAGAACTTTCTCTTGCTTGGCCAAGCCTCCCAGTGTGCAGCTTGCTAGCTTCTTTCCAACAAGAACCTTGTATTGGGGGATAATGTGCTTGCTGTTAAACTACAATTATACTCTGGGAAAATTCCTATGCAAAGGCTCTTTCCAAGGGTAGCCTTGGGCAGTCTTTGTGAACACTGAGCCCCATAATGGTAATATTACCAGAACCTTTCCAGACACCAACTAGTGATTTAGAAAGTGTCCTCGGAGCAACATGATCCAGGCTGGAGTGTCATGAGGGCCATGGGGGATGGAGGCCCAGGAGGCACCTCTGGGTACACATCCATGTTTTTCTTTCATGTTTCTTCCCAACACATTTCAGACAAATGATATTGGAGTTTATTTTTAAAGGAATGTATTCTGGATACACCATGAGCCTTTGTTACACAGAATATATAAAGTAAAGGTTTCCATGTGTGGTGTGTGTGTGTGTGTGTGTGTGTGTGTGTGTGTGTGTGTGTGTGTGTGTGTGCCTGTGTGAGCATGCACCTGCCACCTCCCATATGTGGAGGTCAGAGGACAGCCTAGAGTGTTGGTCCTCTCCTTCCCCTCCTTCGAGACAGGGTTCTTTTTGCCTCAGCATATGCTGGGCTAACTATCCTTAGAGCCCCCAGGGGTTCTCCTGCCTCTGACGTCCAGCCCTCTGTAGAGCATCGGGACTACTGACAAGCTTTATGTGGGTCCTGGGCCTTCAAACACATGCCCTTGCTCATGTGCACCAAGCACTTTACCCACCACACCTTCTCCCCAACCTTTTTATTTTGTTTTTCCCAGAACCCACATTTCACATGTAGGGCTCGCCAAGACACTAAATACAAATGCATTTGGCTCACACAGAGCGCACATTGTCCTTTACATCTGACTGGGGAGAGTCATGTGCTTAAATGTGTAGAGATGGTGGTGTCTTAGGATCTATAGAGCGCCCTCCGCTAGTTAGGCTCAAGTTCTCTCCCTGCGGCCTCAAACAAAGACACGCAATATTTCAGGTTTCTTCCCTGACTCCATGTGCAGAAGTTCAAAACTACGAAACTGGATGGGTGGGAACTCAGTCCATGCAAATGTCACCTGTGTGCATTACTCTTGCTTACCAATGGGACTGAGTCAAAAGATATCTAGGACTTTGGCCTGGAGAGATGGCGCAGTGGTTAGAGCACTGGCTGCTCTTCCAGAAGACTGGGTTTTGGTTTCTAACTCACATGGGACAACTCAGAACTGTCTGTATCTCCAGTTCCAGAAGATCTGTTTCCCTCTTCTGAACTTCTCAGAGGGCATGCGTGCATGTGGTGCACAGACTCGCATGCATGTAGAACACTCTCGTACACATAAAATGCAAATAACAAAAAATAATTAAAGGTCAAAGTCTTAGGCTTCCAGATAGGACTAACATGTGGGACAGCACTTTCGATGAGAACCCTACCCTAAATGTGGGTATCCAGGGTCAAAAGAAAGTGGGGGGAAGTGAAGATGGCTAAAGAGAGTGTGCGCCATCCCTGCGAAGTGAAGGCGTCTGTCACCGCGGCCCTCAGCCTTGGCCATCAGTGTCAAGCTTCTTCAGCCTTTCCAGGTGTTGTCAATACCAGGGACACGCCGGGGACCTTCCAGGTCTTCAGCTTTGGGTGGCTAAGGCGTCTTTCTAAGACTGAGCAGCTCTCGGATTCCAAGCATCTCAAACCATCCGATGGTCACTGTGGGACAAACTGGTCACTATCGTGGTAGCAGTGCCCAGCCAACAGGCCCGTGGGATAAAGCATCTCAGGATAGGTGGAAATGTGGCCCAGTACAAAATCAGAAACTTTGTTAAAGTATTGATGAGTGTGTGTGTGTGAGAGTGTGAGTGTGTGTGAGTGTGTGTGTGAGTGTGTGTGAGTGTGTGAGTGTGTGTAAGAGAGTGTGTGAGTGTGTGTGAGTGTGTGTGTGTGAGAGTGTGTGTGAGTGTGTGTGAGAGAGTGTGTGTGAGTGTGTGTGTGAGTGAGTGTGTGTGTGAGTGTGTGTGTGTGTGTGAGAGTGTGTGTGTGTGTGTTTCTTTTTGTAACTTTCTTGCATAGTTCTTGAACATGCATTTTGTAAATGGCAGTATGGTCCAAAGAAGCCCAGAGAGAGAATAGCATACAGCTGAATTTGACCCATTTCCACTTGACTCCTGATAAGGAGACATCTCTGGGGTTGGGAAAAGCTAAGCCCTCTTTCTAATCTAGTGCCTTCTTGGCTGGCAGAGTTGCTGGCTCCGCTAGTGGAATATTCTAGCAACCCCATAGCTGGTCTCTCTAATAGATTTTCAAAGAAGAAAGAGAAAGCAGGGTTGGGGAAAGGGTGGCTTTTCCTGCTTCCACAGGAAAGCATTTAGAGAAGTCCCCTGGGATCTGTAATTGCAGAATGCAGAAATCCATCTACAATGTGCATATACACATGCAGTGGTTTTGTTTTGACCCAAGTGTGGGATGTGAAACTGGCTTGTGAGAGGGCCTGTGAAGTTTGTCGGCTGGAAACAGGATTTGTGAGAGGGCAGATGACCTTTGTCAGCTGGGAACTGCCTCATGAGGGGGTGTGGTCTTTGCCAATTGAAAAACATCCTGGTGCAGACTCTGAAAGGATATATATAGAAGCCCCAAAACAGAGAGAGATCACTTTGCTTCAAGACGCTCCTAGAGAGAAACACTCTGGGGAAGACTGAAGAGCCTGCTGTGTCTCCTGCTGCTGTGTTTGCTGTTGCTCGCTCTGTTGCTTGTTCCTGCTGCTGTGTTTGCTGCTGACACCCTGATGACGAGGAAGAGTGGAATCGCCCCAAGGAAGTGAGTCCCATCCCTACTAACCTTCTTCCTCTCCCATCTAGGGTAGGTGGGTTGGAAGGGAGGTAGAGGCATTAAGGAATCCCAAATAAAGTAGGTTTTCAAAAAAAAGTCAAAACCTACATACATACCTGTGTTATACATGGACAAGATAGGAGGCAGTGTTATCCCCCAAACAACCACCCAATCCTATGACATCATGTGATATCCTACAAGCCAGAAATATTATTTAAAGATGTATTTGTATTACTTTTAATTATATATAAATATGTGTGAGCATGTGTCCTCAGAGTCTAGAAGATGGTACCAGATCCACTAGAGTTACTGGTGGTTGTGAACTGTCCGGCACGGGCAGTTGGAATAAAACCCAGGTCCTCTGTGAAGGCAGCATAAGTACCCTTCTAACTATTAAACCCCATCTTCTAACTATCTCTTCAGACCTAAGAAGTCTTGATAATGGAAGGGGCTAATCTGAGCTTATTGCAGAGCTCAACTTCACAGTACCATAAGGAAATAAATACCTGTTTCCCACACCTATAAAACATAGTCCAAAAATGTGCAAATATGCTGGCAATTCCTCCATACATTCCGTCCTCACCTATGTCTGTCCTGACTTGGCAGGTCATCCAGAAAGGTACCATAGCTTTTGTTTGCAGGGTCTAGTGAACTGATGTTGACAATGGTGATGCTCTCAGCTTTGACCTCAGTTGCTCTGTTACATTTATAGCAGACCCTGAGTTGTTGGTGACTTAATTTTTTCCACTCCCTAGATACAGATTTAGAGGCCACTGGAATGATTCTCTAATTGAAAGGGTCTGGAGATGTGCTCATGACAGCTCTTTCCCCAGGTGGCCCTGTCCACACACAGGAGATTTCACCTTGGAAATCCAGGACAGCAGTGCAGATGAAAGCAGGGTGTTTAACTACAAGAATGCAGTTTAAATGTTAGTTGTGTCATTCAATGATAGACAGCTATCTAAACATTACAAAGAATAAGTTTTCTAGTGTTGGTGAGATGGATGATTCAGTGGATAAAGGTGCCTGCCGCCAAACCTGAAGACCTGAGTTCGATTCCCCGGGGACCTCCATGGTAGATTGAAAAGAGAGAGCTAACTCCTGAAAGTTATCCCCTGACATCCGTGTGCATCCCATAGTGTGTGTATACACACACACACACACACACACACACATTTACACACTCATGCACTCTATGCAAACACACTTAAAACCCATCAAAGCTAAAAAGGACACAGCTAGTCCTCAGAAGAAGCTGAAAACCAAGAGGACGGTAAACACATGAGCATTTTAACCAGGACTGATGCGAGAAGGGAGCCACCACATGAAGCATACCTACAGAAAGCCTCATGGACAAATACTACACTTGAGGGACCCGAGCAAATGAGGTCCCATCCCTACCCCCACAGCATCAAAAGAGATGGCTGTTTTTCTCTGAGTGGGGAGTGGGTGACGAGAGAGGAGAGCAGGAGGGGGATTTAAGAGAGAAACAACATGACTCCAAGCATAGTCTTTGTGGACAAATATGGACACACTTCAATACAGGGCTTATCTATGGCCTTCCTCCCAACATGGGTACATGCAGAAAGCAGCGATTTCTAGCACTGGGCACTGACCTCCCCCATCCTACACTGCTTCATTGCAGAAGACACAGCTAACTGGATGATGGATGGAGAAACCACTTGGGCAGTAGCCAGTAGCTATCTCCTTCTGTTCTGAGACTTGCATCCAAATTCGAGCCTGTGAAATGGCTTGGGTGATCTTAATTTGACAGTTGTCAACATTTCAAAATCATTGCCAAGTTCAACCACATGGAAGTCTTTGATCAGGCGCAGCGCTCCACGTATGTGTGTGCCTGCATTGTGTATGTCAGGGAGTTGCCAATCTGAGCTGGGCTAATACACCTGTGCACCCTTCCTCAGTCACATCTCATTAGCATCTCTGCACATGACGAATTCTGCA
Organism: Acomys russatus; assembly: GCF_903995435.1. Lineage (NCBI taxonomy): Eukaryota > Metazoa > Chordata > Mammalia > Rodentia > Muridae > Acomys > Acomys russatus. The sequence continues at coordinate 68,556,364 of NC_067156.1, read as the reverse complement.
GGAGACTGAGGAGGAAAATAGCATTTCAACTTCAGCAAGTTTGGTCCAAGAAGGAGCAAAATAAGTAGACTAAAAAAATAAGAAGTTTGAGCCGTGAACTAAACTCAACATTAAAACTGAAAAATTAGAAAAATGATTGCACAAAACAAAAATTATACATAAAAATAAAATAGGATGGTGTCATGAACAAAATGGCTTACAACAGCATTTAGCCCTTCCACATGTTCTTCATCAGGAATCTTGGTTTAAGCTGAATTTGAAGACAATTGAACCAATATCAGAGGGAAAAGCAATGGGCAAGGTGACTTCTCTCTGATTTACCACATGAAAAATATCTCATTTGGAAACAAAACCATTGGCGCAAGAAATACGGGATCACCATGGAGAAGGCATTGGAATAAAAAAATGCAAAAATGCAGGAACCTGTAGTGCAGGGTACACAGCTGTGGGCTGAGGGGTCTCTCCATCCTCATGTGCACTCACAGAGACTGTCATTTCTACCACTGCCAGGTTCCAAGCAAGAGTTGGGGGGGAAGGGGTGCGTGGCATTCTGATTTCCAGTATGTTTTTGGTGGTTGTTTCCCAGAATTAAAGTCTTCCAGGAAAGTGTATGTGTGTAAACAGAAGGTTCGGCTTGGAAACAGTAAGCCAGCAAAACTTAAGGTAGGTAGCTGTAAATTACCCTTAATGACCCATCTTCACTGTCAACTTCCTTGGATTTGGAATCCCCTAGGAGGCACACCTCTGGGCACATTTGCGAAGGTGTCCAAAGAAGTTCAACTAGGGAAGGGAGACTCATGCTGAATGTGGGTGAGCCCGCCCCTTCCAAAAGTTAGTGTCCCGGGTGAATAAAAAGAGGGGAAGGGACAAGCCAGCTGAAGAGCCGCATTCATCTCTTTCTGCTTACTGACTGGCAATAACGGAACCAGGTACCTCACACTCCGGGCACCAGGCCTTCCCTTCCACAGTGGACAGAAGCCTAAATAACCCTTTCTTCCCTAAGATGCTCCAGCCAAACACTTTGTCACTGCAATAAGAAAAATGATCAGTTGCAGACACTGGCTGCCGTCTGCCTTGTTGCTCAGATCCTCACTAGAGGATGTGACATGGTTTCCTTCACATTTATCTGCTCTGCAGGCTGAGCATCTCTCCACAAACAGTCATCCATACATTTTTAGTCATCCATACATCCTCCTAAGGTAAAAACGTCAGTCCATGTCCTTCTGTGTGTGTGTGTGTGTGTGTGTGTGTGTGTGTGTGTGTGTTGGTGTGTGTGTGTGTGTTAAGTTGTCATTCTCTCGTTGAGTTGTTTTTGTTTGTTTTGTTTTGTTTTTTGAGACAGGGTTTCTCTATGTAGCCTTGGCTGTCTTAGACTTGCTTTGTAGACCAGGCTGGCCTCGAACTCACAGCGATCCTCCTGCCTCTGCTTCCCGAGTGCTGGGATTAAAAGCATGTGCCATCAGTTTTTCATAAATTCTAAACACAATCCCTTTACTAGAAATGTATTTCATAAACATTTCTCCTTAACTCTTTCTCTTGTCTTTTCATTTTCTTATTGATTTTTATTCTTTTGCTTTTTGCTTTTTGCTTTTTGAAGACAAGGTTTCTCTGTGTAGCCTTGACTATCCTGGACTCGCTTTGTAGACCAGGCTGGCCTTGAATTCACAGTGATCCATCTGCCTCTGCCTCCCAAGTGCTGGGATTAAAGGCGTGTGCCACCATCACTCGGCCTTATTGATATTTTTTAGTAGGACACTCTTCAACTGTGATGAGGCTTTTCAATCACTTTCTGTGTTCTCAGTGCTACAGCTTGGGAAGTTTTGCTTGTATCAAGACTTTAAAGATTTTCTACCAAGATTTTGGGGTCAGAAGAATGGCTCCCGGGATAAAGGCATCTGCTGCCAACACTGATGACCTGGGTTTGATCCCGGGGACCCACATGCTGGAAGAGGTGACTCCTGAAAGTTGTCCACTGACCTCCACACCCATGCTGTGGCACACACACACAGGCAGACAGACACAGACACACACACAGACACACAGACACAGCACTCGCATAGATACACACACAGTGTAATAAAAAATAGAAGTATTATCATCTACTTTTGTGTAAATGTTTGTGGATGGTGTCCAGTAAGCGTTTAAATTCCCCTTTGTACACAGAATTAGATTGTTCCAAAATGGATTGGCTGCACACAGGGATTATTTCTGCATCCTCTTTGTTGGTACTTTTGTTTACAGATCTGTCGGCCACATTACTTTATCCTTGGTAAGAACAGTTCTAGAGAAAGTCTTAAAATTGGAAGATGAAAGTCCCCCAACTTTCTTGTCACTCAGGGTTGTTTTGGATACTCTAGGCATCTTGATTTGATATACAAGTGTCTCCAAAGAGCCAGTAATTGATTTTCTGTGTATCTGTACAATTGTACGCACATATACATGCATAGGTGTGAGGAAGCTGGGGGCAAGAAGGTGCATTGGTACCCTCCCCTGGCACTCCCCACCCATTCCTTTGAGGTAGGATCTCTTCCTGACACTGGGGCTCCCATTTGCTCAGCTAAGCTGAAGTCATCAAGCTGCAATGACCCTCCAGTCTTCATCCATCCTTGGAGCCAGGAGTAAGATGTGCCTTGGACACCTGGCTTGGTACACAGTTGCTAGGACCCCAACACCACTTCTCACGGTTGTACAGCTGACGCTCCTAGTTCTGGAACCACCTCTCCAGCATCAGCATCTAAGTCCTTAGGAAATGAGTCGTCCATATTCTCTTTTCAAAATCTGCTGCAATTTTGACGCTGTGAAGTGGTTCGAGGAGAGCCTCCACGCCTGCGACACGGGGTCTTCCAGTCCATGGACCTCGGTCCTCGTTTCCTGCTCACACTTTAATAATTTTCACCACGCAAGTGTTATATTTCTTCTGTTAAATTAACTCTGCCTATTTTATTCTTTTTGATTTGCCATTCATTTTATTTTTTGAGTTGTTTTATTGTTTCTATATAGAATAGAACTGATTTTTATATTAATCTTGTATCTTTATCCTATGAGCATTGCTCTACTTATTTATTGGTTTTAATGGATGCCTCTGTATGTGAGAGAGAGAGAGACAGAGGCAGAGACACAGAGACAGAAAGACAGAGTCCATGTGTGCTGTTTATTTTCTGTATACGTGTGTTATACATGAATGAACACAGCTTCATATTTTCCTTCCAGTATATGTGCCTTAAGCTTTTTTTTTTCCCCCTCTGGTCTGGTTTTGTTGGTTAGAAACTCCTGTGTGTGTTGAATAGAGAGGTAAGAAGGAATTGTCTGCTTCATGTTTGGACTTAGGAAGAAGCACACCATCACTATCCATCAATGGTTTGGCTCTGATGCCACCGACCTGGCACAGTGCACAGACGTGCTTTATCAAACCAAGGAAGAGTTCCTCCTACCTCAAATTTGTTAAATAATTTCTATCATAAGTGAGTGATATGTTTTGAATGGCATTTCTATATTTTTGTGGCCTGGGGTAGGAGTCTTTTGTCTATTAAGTTATTTCATTTTTAATTTTGAACCAGCTTAACATTCCCGTTTGCTCGTGTTACATAACCATGGAATGTGTTTGGGACTGGCTTGCTAACACACCACTGCGGGGTTTTTTCCATTTATACTTGTAGTTTCCCGTGTCATTCAGAGATTAGAGACCTGGGCTCCCAGGATGCATCAGCAGTTCTCAGCACTGCAGAGGGACATTTCCTTCCCTGGAGCATCCCTCGGGTTTTGGGCCAGGCTCTTTTTGCACACTTGGTCTCTGCCAACTAGAATGTTAAACACTTGCAGCTGACGGTTATCAACAGATGCCCTGGAGACAAAGATTTCCCTGCACAGCAGCGCAGTTCTGAGTCGAATTAAATAATAACCACTACCCAATGAGGGGGCTTTTCCAGAGGGCTGTGAATCAGGTCACAAGGTGGGTGTTGAAATTACTTTTCTCACCATTATGACAAAATACATGAAAAAAAAAGGCCAACTTGAAGATTTATTTTGTTCCTTGGTTTTAATGGGGTTACAGTCCATGTGATGAGAAGTCGTGACAGGAGGAGAGTGAGACGGCTGGTCTCGTTGTGTCAGCAGTTAAGCAGAAAGAGCTGGGTGTGAACGTTTTGTATTCAGCCCAGGACCCCAGCCCCTGAGACACTGCTGCTCATATTCAGGGTAAAGGTCTCTGGAAACTCCTCATAGACACCCATTAGAGTGTTCCTTAGGGGATCCAAAAGTCCAGCCAAGCTGAAGATAGCTAGTAACCATCACACAGCCAGAGAGACGGCGCAATGCATCGGGGCACTTGCTGTTCTTCCAGAGGACCCATGTTTGGTTCCCAGCATGCACATCAAGCAGTTCCCAACTTCTGTGACACCAGTTTCAAGTTATCCAAATCCTTCTTCTAGCTTCTTTGGGCACTGGAACGCATGTGGTACATATAAACTCAAATAGACACGTGCACAAAAAAAAAATACCTTTCTAAAGGTTTAGGATAACCACCACGGTGGTTCAGCGACGCTTCGGCTGCGTTCCAAGCCTGTTCGCCTCTAGCTGCTACCAGGGCTCAAGCCTCTGCAGCTGTCACTGCACTGAGGATGCTGGGTTTCCATGTGGCTGGAGAACTCGGGTGACAGGAGAGCGGGGTACATTAAAACACACTAGCCTCTTGGTTGTAACAGATCCCAAGCAGATCTTTTCCCATAATTATGTCAGGACTTTGAGCAATCTCTGGTCTTCCCGAAAATGCTGACAGTGATAATATTGTCAAGATTCTACCTTCTTCTGGTTGTTGTTTTGTTTTGTTGTTTTGTTGTCAGAAGCTAAACTCAAATAGGAAAAGAAACCTCAACTAAGAAAAAGCCTTGCATCAGATTGCCTGTAGGCCAGCCGGGGGGCGGGGGGCAGGGGAAGGGGGCAGGCATTTCCCTGATGCCAATTGATAGAAGAGAGCCTAGCCCACTGCAGGAGCAGTGCTACCCCTGGGCTGGTGGTCTTGGGTTCTATAAAAAAAAAAAGTAGGATGAGCAGCAATCCATGAGGAGCAAGGCAGTGAGCAGCACCCCTCCATGGCCTCTGCCTCCAGGTCCCTGCCTTGAGTTCCTGCCCTGACTTCCTCTATGGCAGACCATGATGTGAAACTGTAAGCTGAAATAAACCTTTTGCCCAAGTTGCTTTTGGTCACAGAAGCCTAAGACAGTCCATGTCCAGTGGCTTCTTCGACAGACCACACACATATTTATCTCTAGACGTATGAGGTGACAAGAGTCTGCAGTGCCTGGTACAGGATGGCAGCCCAGCTGCCCATGAGGTTGCACACATCCTGAAGACTTCAAGGCCACGGGTTCCCTGCCTTGTCTAGCACCCAGAGGCCGCCCCCCCCCCATTCTTCAGACGATGATGACGTTCCTTTGTCATAGTGAGCAGCCACAGCACCCCACTTCTGCATCCTCTTGGGCGCACCTCACGTCTGAGGGACCCTGTGTTTCTCCAAAGCCCACTCACATAATCCGTGATCCTCTCCCTCTCGCATGGTTCTGAACTTCAACCACATTTACAAAGTCTCTTCTGCCATGAAAAGCAACATACTCTCGCGCTCCAGACCCTGCACACAGATGGACGTCTCTAGGGAGCCTTTGCTCTGTCCTCCACAAGCAAATTTGAGAGTCCCACTCCAGCCTCCCAGAGCGGCTCTGGCCCTGTGCTCCCCTTCCTTAGCCACACAGTTGCATGGTATCGGCTGTGTCTTCCCCACCCACCTTCATCCCCTGCCAGACTTCAGCAGCGCATCTCTTACAACAAATCTCCCGGTGGCTTACAACAGTGCTGCAGTTACTGACTGTGGTACACGTTGCTGTGAAGCCACAGAGCTCTGTTCAACTTTCTTCTTTACTCTCATATGTTAGCAGGAGGGAAGGGGGAGACACCACTCCTGGAGTTTGTTGAGCCTGTCATCTCGGACTTGATTTACGGCAGCCATTCTCAACAAGAGGCTCTTTTTCCACTTGGATGGAAACTGGATCAGGGGTGCATGTGTGTGCAGGGAGTGCCTTTTTCATTGCTGGAATAATTAGTTCTGGTCCTGGAGAATGACTTTGGTAATCCTTTAACGAGCAAGGTAAATATTGCTTCTAATTGACCCATTCAGCAGTTTGTGTACCTACTGAGATGCTCCAGGGCTACAGTAAGTAGATGTGAATACAGGGAGCAGAGAGGGGGTGGGAGCAAAAGAACAAGTCTGTGAGATCTGCTGTCCCCAGCTACATATAAGAAAATGTGGTAATTAATGTTTGGATTAAGTGGAGCAAGGGGAACATAAGAAAATGTGGTGATTAATATTAATCGCCAGCTTGATTGGATTGAGAGGCACCTAGGAGATCAGTAAAATACACCTCTAGTGAGTCTGTGAAACTAAGACAGGAATACTGCCCTGGATGGGGGACCACACCATAGGCTGTAGGTGTCGGTGGTTTGAATCTTAGATGTTCCCATAAGGTTCCTTGTTGGGGTTGCTCTGGTGCTGTGTATGCTAATGCTAATGCTAAGTACTAGCTAATGCTAAGGCTAAGTACTGGCCCCCAAGATGCAGTTGCTGCGGAGATGAGCACATTCTCACGTAGTCCTTGCTGTGTAAGCCTTGCTCCATCTATTTAAGTTTAATTGGTTCATTAAAAAAAAAGGCCTACGCCTGGGAAGTGCAGGTGCTAGACATGGCTAAGGCTCACATCACAGGCTTGGAGACAGAAAGATCTTGGGTAGAGGACAGGTACAGGAGAAGGACGGTTCTGGGAAATAGGAAGGAAGAAGAGACTGAGATGGGTTAGCCTGGAAAAAAAAAAGCGCATGGCCAGATCCACGTGGATGGAGGAAAGCAGCTCAGATGAAGAACATGAGCAAGTGTTTGGGGACTATGGGTGGGAAATAGCCCCAGGTAAAATGAGGCTATTCTAAAACACAGCAGGTGTCTGTGTCTTTTTTTTTTTTTTTTATGATAGTGGGTTAGATAATACCACTGTAAAAATTATATGTCTTAATAATAGACATTATTAGATATATTTTTAAGTTTTTCTACTCTAGCTCATAGTTTTAGTGCTTGGTCCCTACTTCATGTCACTGTTAAGGGGAGCAGTGGAAAACTGTAGGAGGTGGAACTTTGCTGGTGGAAATAGTCATTGAAGGCAGGTAACAGGTTACCTCACTCTGAGGGGGATGCCTGATTCTGGTTCCAGCCTGTTGTTGCTTCCTGGTTCACCACATTCTAGTTGCATTTCTGTGGATGATTATATAGATATAGATATAGATATTGATATAGAGATAGATAGATAGATAGATAGATAGATAGATAGATAGATATAGAGATATAGAGATCGTGACAAAAAGGAACATAGGGGATATGGAGACTTACTTCAGCTTATAATCTAGGTTATAGTCCACCATTGTGAGAAAGTTAAGCTTCAAACAGCTATTCATGTCATATCTACTGTCAAGAGCAAAGAGAGAATGAACGAGCACTGCTTCTTTGCATGTTTGCTGGCTTGGTCAGATTTCTCCACTGCTGTACAGTGTAGGCCCTCCCTGACTGGGAAATGGTGCCACTCAGACAGGGCTGAGGATTCCACATCAAGTAGCTCAATTCAGATAATGTCCCACAGACCAACCCGAGTAAACAGTCCCTCACGGACACCCTCCCAGGTGATTCTGGGTTGTGCCAGGTTGACAATTAATGCTAGCATCATATGAGTACCCACTGCTGTACCGCCCCACCATTGTCGGTGGATGGTTTAACGGCATGGGAGAGGAGAGGAGAGGAAGATGGCGGAAAGCAGAAATAGGTCGGAGAGAAAAAAAGAAAAAGCGAAGGAGGAAAAAAAGAGGGCAAAAAGGGGAAGAGAGATGAATAGTATAGAGAGAGAGAGAGAGAGAGAGGAGAAGAAGAGAGAGCGAGAGAGAAGAGAGAGTAGCAATAGTAAGAAGAGCGAGAGAGAGAAGCGAAGACGAAGCGAGAGAGGACGATGAGGATAGAAGAGAGGCGAGGAGCAAGGGAGGCAGAGAGGACACGATAGAGCGAACCGAGAGAGTGAGCGACGAGCGGGGGGGGGGAGAAAAAGGGTGGGGGAGAAGAGAGCGAGAACTACGAGCGGAGGCGAGGCAGAAGAGGAATGCACGAGACAGAGAGAAGAGCTGAGAGGAAGGAGCGAGAGAAGAGAGTAGAGAAGAGAGAGAGCGAAAAGAGAGAAGAGGATCGAGAGACGAGAGATGAGAAGAGGATTGGTAAGAGAGCAGAAGAGAGAGAGAGAGACAAGAGAGAGAGAAGAGAGTAGAGAGAAGAGAGAGAGAGAAGAGAGAGCGCAGCAACGCGCGAGAGGCAGAGAGATTATGAAGAGAGAGAGATGAATAGAGAGCGCTGAAGCGAATAGAGCGAGAGAGAGCGAGAAAGCTGAGACGAGAGAGAGAGACGAAGACTGAGGGAAGAGAGAGAGAAGAGAGCGAGAGAGGAGATCGAGCCGAGCGAGAGAAGCGAGAGAGAGTCATCGAGACGAGAGAGTGACGAGATAGCTCGCGACAGAGAGAAGCGCAGCGCGGGAGCTAGAGAGCTAAATAGCGAGAGATACGAGGCGCGCCGGCGAGAGAAGAATAGATGAAGCTAATCTAGCGTTTACTCCGCTCTCTCTACGTAGCTATCTCTCCTCCTATCTCTCCTTTTCTCTCTCTCCTCTAATCTCTCTCTCCTCTATCTTCTCCTCTCTCTCTCCTCTCTCTCTCCTCTCTCTCTCCTCTCTCTCTCTCTCTCTCTCTCTCCTTCCTCTATTTCCTGGACACTATGAGGTAATTAGCCTCTGCCAAGACATTCTGCCTTAACCAATGGAGCCAAAGACTTCTTGGTCTGAAACCATAAGCAAAAATAATCCTTTTCTCCTTAAATTGTTTCTGTCATGTGCTTTATCACAGGAAAAATCTGAATAATAGAGAAATCACAAGAGAAGTGGAGTCATAGTTGTGACTAAATCTCCCAAGCAGTTCTTAGACCTTTACAACTGGTTTTCAGGATGAAAGCATGCCGGGAAGCCTGAGTAGTGTGATCTCAGCTTAGCTGGCAACTCAGATGGGAAGTCAGGAGACAAGAATTCTAAACACTGAATAATGCTGGTTATCCCAGAACTTGGGCAAAGCAAGAAGAAACACTGCAAATTTGAGACCAGCCTGGTCTACATAGTGAGTTGCAGGCCAGCAAGTCTCTCTACAGAGAGAGACTCTGTCTCAATGGGGAGGGGGGGAGTAGGAAAGAAAAAGCTGTGGATATTAAAGGTTGTGTTTGCCAGGTTTCGGGTGGGAACAATGACTTTAAGTGTGTGTGTGTGTGTGTGTGTGTGTGTGTGTGTGTGTGTGTGTGTGTGTGTGTGTTTATATGTGCCCGCGCTGACCAGGGTGAGGAAGCAGACAGACATAAGTGTTTCCACTCGACCCACCTGCTCCTTCTGATTCAGCCCTGGGTCCCCGCCCAGGAATCACAGTGTGTAGATTTTCCAACCTTAATTAAAGCTAATCAAGCTGATCTCCCACAGGCATGCCCAGAGGACCATCTTCTGGGTAAATTGGACAGTTGATATTAACCATCAAGGGCCAGCCTAGGTGACAAAGTAAGAACCTGTATCAAAAAATATTTTTAAGTGAAGCTGATGGCAAAGTTGGCTTGTATTATTGCTAAACAAAGATCTCCCGGAGTGCCCCAGATTGCACCACCCGGGCTGAGGTAACAGTGCACTGTGTTGGACTCCCCAGAGAACATATTACCTGAACGAACAGAATTTGATTGGCTTTTTCTCAAAACTGAGAGACTCCAGTTGCAATTTTTAGTAGTCAAATATGTAAGTTTAGAATATAATATATTATGACATTCTACCAATAAATTCAAGTATACTTTAAATAAAACAAATAAACCTCAAAAATTAATTAAACTCAAAAATTAAATTCACTGTGCAAAGTGGAGCGTGACCAAAGTCTGTTTAGTTGCTAATTTAGTCAGCTAGTGTGGTTCTGGTGTAAGTCTGACCCACCCACTGTCACAGGGAAGGGCCACCATGCTGGAGAAGAATAAGGAGTTAACCCTTGGCTCACCTTCAGAGCACTGGGTCAGGTGACAGCCTGGCCAGAGCCCTTGTGAATGTTCACTAAATCCAGACAACGTTCAAGCACGATGTATTTAGAGCAACACAGGAGGCATCCTTATCTCCCAGTGGACCTGGGCTACGAGTGAATAAATGTGGCAACCAAATTTCCACCCAAATGTCTTAACCGGGAAATGCAGAAGGAAGGCTGGACAGATGGCCCAGTGAGAAAGGGGCTATTTCTGCCTGATGTCCTGATTTGGGTCCCCAAGATTTACATGGTGGAAGGAGAACCAACTTCCACAAGTTGTTCTCTGACCTCCACACATGCTCATGGCACACAAGTACCCCACAACACACACACACACACACACACATGTGGATGCACACACACAGACACACCACACATATACACACACAGGCACACACACAGAGGCACTCACACATACATGCACACACACAAACACACACACATACATCACACACACAGGCACACACAGAGACACACACAGACACACAGACACATACACACATACATGCACACACATACAGAGACACTCATACATACACGTGCACGCGCGCGCACACACACACACACACACACACACACATACAGGTAATTTTAATGTAACTAATGAGGGGCTGGAGAAGTGGCTCGGTGCTTAAGGCCATGCACTGCTCTTGCGGAGGGCCCACGTGCAGTTTCAGCTCCCGTATTGAGTAGCTCACAGCTGCCTGTACCTCGGGATCCAGAGGCTCCAACGCCCTCTGCTGCCTTCCACAGGCACCCTCACGCAAATGCGCATGCCCTGACACAGGCGTGCGTGTGTACATGTGGTTATAGATTCAGTGAATCTTTAAAATAACATAATTAACGAAATATAGAAGGAACAAGCTGAAGATACTTTTGTTACTCCTGGTAGGATCAAAGCAACACCGTCCCCCTTTCAGAGAGGCAGGATTGAGGCTGGGCTTGCAGCGTTGAAAGAAGTAAACATTTAGCTAGTTTGTTCACTGCGCATCCTCGATCTGTGTAAACAAGGAGGTCAGAGAGCTGTGATATTGGCTTCTGTCCCACTCTGTAAGCCCGTGCCAGCAGATGCTGCAGAGGCCTCAGAATCAAAAGCTGCACTTCAAATGAGTGAATATGAAACACATTGTTTGCACTGGGGAGGACGGCTGATCTAGCTCCTGAGAAACAGACAGGAGAAGGAAAAAAGAAAAAAAAAAGAACCAGAATCTGCTTTGAAATGGAGAGTCATCTCCTAGGCACAAAAGTTTATATGCACAAAACTCCAAATACCGGGAGCCAGGTTGGCCTGAGGGAGACACAGGATGGGCCACACTGAATCTGGTAACTCCTGGGGGAGGGGCCTCACCAACTACAGGGCAATCCCTCTCTGGAGGCGTGAGACTTCGGGTCTGCGGCTCCTCATAATCACTGGACCTTGTCTGACACAGCCTTTGACAGGCTGCCCTCACACTGGCTCGCATTTGGCTTCAGTGTGCTGGGAAGAGAGACCGCAGGAGCAAGGGGCCCACGTGGAAAGAGCCACGTTCCCTTTGTATTCTGGCAACGTGCAGACAGAGCCGCACAACCCAGCAGCTCGTCCTACCCCTGCGTAGCTCTGTTGCTGTGACAAAACGCCTGACAAGTCTGTGGTAAGGAACAGTTTACACTGGCGCATGCGTTAAGGGTTCAGTCCATCCTGGTGGGGAAGTCATTGCTGCAGGAGCATGAGGCGGCAGGTCACGTGGCAACCACATCCAGAGGGCAGGAAATGAGTGCCGGGTCTCAGTCCCCTTTCTCCTTGTCCTGCGGTCTGGTGCTCTAGTCCATGGAGCAACGCTGCTTATGTTTAGGGTGGTCTTTCTTCCCATCTCACTTAACCTAACCTAGAAATCCCTCACAGACCTAAGCAGAGGCTTGTCTCCATGGTGACCCTAAATCCCATCAAGTTGACAATTAAGATTAACTATCATAGTGGAACAGAAAGGCTTAGTGCTTTAAATTCTGGCCTCACTCACGGGGCACGGTCCCTGTAGGCAGAAAATCTGAGAGTTTTATGCCATTTGGAGGATTCACTTCTGCCCAGAGTTATAGCACTGCGTTATACACTTGAATCGACACTGCCCGAAGGCCTTGGTGACAGGTGGATCACTGCTGGGGGGAGGGGGATCCTGGGAGCAGTTTGGTGACATTCGTTAGCAGTTGTGTACCCTAATCTTAAGCAACGCAGAGATGCCATTGAACTGACCCATGCTTAGAGCCCTACCATGCTCCAATAACCCTGTGGTAAAATGGCCCCCAGTGGAAGCAAACTTATAGGGGAGGGGGTCTACTTTGGTGCACAGTTTAAGGTAAAGTTTGTCATGACAGAGAAGTCAAGGCAACAGGGACATGAAGCATCTTGATGTGTTGTTTCCACAGCCCAAGAAGCCAAAAGAAACGAGTGCCTAGCTTGCTTCCTCCGTTTACACAATCTGGAATCCCAGCCTAAAGCATTGTGACACCCACAGTGGGCTGCTCTTTCCACTTCAATTAACAAAACAAGCCCCCATGGGCTTGCCCAGGGCCTGACTTAAATAATCCCCCACAGAGGGCCTCAGAGGCTTGTCTCCTAATGGGCATTTGATACTCTCATAGCTCGTGATCTACAACTGTAGGCGTTCACAGAAGAGGACATTGAAAGGATAGGGTGATAAGACCCACTTATTTGAATTGGCATTGAGACTTGGGGATGGGGGTTGGGCTACAGAATTATGGGAAATATTTTATGACCATAGAGTATTTGTTTGGGCTTTTTTTTTTTTAAATGAGCAAGCAGTTTTCAGGCTAGTGGGCAGTCAAATGGCATTTGGGGTGGGGGGAGTGCCTGTGTCCATGAGGCTGGTTCTACAGCAGTCTTGTAATCTAATCACTTGGAAGTTTTTTTGATTTATCATTTCTTAAAAATATCAGCTAATGTCGTGTTGTTGATGCTGCTTTATGCTTGAAGAGAGAGGCAGAATATATCCTGTACACAAAGTAGAGCAAAACCCTCTCAGGGGGTGACTGGCCAGTGGGGAAGCATTGCGTATAAGTGGCTCCAATGTAGCTCTGAATGGTCACAGGAAGGCATTGGGTGTCATCCCAGTCAGAGACAGAAGTGATGTGACCCAATGACCTCGAGACTCCAAGGATGACACAGCACCTGCACAGCTCATGCCTTTGGGACCCATTCCCCATTATCTGAGATTGCCGTGTACACCTGGAAAGCCCCAAAGCCTAGAAGCACGCATCACTTCTGCCTCAACACATTCCCCTTCAAACACGCTCTATTGCTGCCTCGGTCGAGTTGAAACATAAGGATGTCCAAAACCTGAGCTGGAGACAGCAGCTCCTGAGGAGACAGCCGTGGGACAGAAGGCCTTGCCCTCCAAGTGAAGGAGGTCTGGTGTGAATTCCAGAACATTCCACACTAGTGTGCTTAGGATGTGACATCTCCCCCCCCCCCCCCGCCAGGCTCATGTGTTTGAAAACTTGATCCCAAGCTGGTGGCATTGTTTTGGGAACAACCTGTGGAACCTTTATGTGGAAGAATTGGGCCACTTTGGAGGAGAAACTTCTGAGTAATAGCCCTGCCCTGGTTCCAGGCCAACTTCTCTGCTTCCTGGTCCAAGGAGACATGAGAGCCCCACTGCACAGTCCATCAAACATGAGCTCTGCCACTCCTTTGCCACCATGACCGGTGAACCCTCAAGCCAAGACCCAAGATAAATCCTGCATGCGCGCACACGCGCGCACACACACACACCTAATCAAATCAGGGTCTTGAGAAAACAATCGGCAGCCATTCTTGCCCATTTGCATGTCTCGTTTAGCATCTGGGTCTCATTAGGAAGCCCCAAGAATAAGCAGAAAGAAGAATCAGCCTTCGATTTATTTGGCTAAAATCAAGTGAGGAAATAGCTTGCTGAAACCCACTTTCCTTCCTTCTGTCGCTGGAGTAGAAGCCCCACTCTGCCCACGCAGTCTGCTTAGGTGTAAATATCACTGATAACGCTGAAGGTGGGGACGGTCCCCTTTCCCCTTCATTACTGTCAGATGTGAAAAGAAAAGAGCAGGGGTCATTTATTGGAGGTTACTTTTCATGCAAAGCACCCCATGTTCACTGTCATTCAAAAGGTAGCAGTCTACTTCCTCGCTCCCATATTAAGGGGGCTTTGGGTTATAACCTTCCAGAGCATTCACTATCCCAGAACCTCTGATTAGTGCCCAATTTACAGACCCTTCAGCAGAACCTGGCCTTCTGTGGAAAGGCCCTGTACGTTCATTTGGCCTTTACTCTAGACTCTACATGAACTCTGAATTTAAAGCATGGTGCATTAAGCCATATCACTTTGTCTTGTGATAGTATTTCCATTAGCGGGATGCTAGTTAACCCTTTCAAATCAGGCCCATCTATTGTGGCAATCTTTTCAATAAAATTAATAGTTGCCACTTACTCAAACTACCTTGACCATCTGATCCCATTTACGGGCTTCTGTACAAGAAGAAGAAAAAAAAAAAAAAACCTCACATCCAAATCAGCCTTGATTTAATGGCCTCTGCAGGATTTGAAATAATGGGAATTTACTGGAAGTTTTAAGAACATCACTGAATTGTTGCATCGTTGCCTTATAGGAAGAGATCACCAATCATGGACTTTCTGATCTCAACAAGAGGACCACATCTTCTGTTTGCATCTCATAATCAATACATGCTTTGTTTTCTTAATTGGCCCAATTATATTGTCATGCTGGCTGGGGCTGCTGGCTTGCTGGCTTGCGTGTGAGTAGATTGCTGGAGACAGCCATACTTCATCAATAAGCAGTAGGTCAACAGTCTATCAACTCAGTGTTACACAGAGATTTCTAGAAGGCAATATTTAACCAAGGAAAGATGTCCATAACCCCTGGCAGAGGGATGTTGGGAAGTGGACTACTGTGTTGTCACTGCAGTTCCCACCTCACTTAGATGGAACAGCATGTTGGACTCTTTTAGAAGCTGGCTTGATAATCCTCCTTAATCTAATTCCCAAGCTGCCCCGAGCTCTGAAAAGACAGATGCGCTATGGTTCTCTCCTCCCATAACAGTCTGCCTCCGGTGAAGCTGCACGTGCGGACAACAGCAAGAGAGACGCCAGACTTCAAAAACAATCTCCCCCTAGACAGCCCGAATCCCATACGAAACTGTTGAACATCATTTAAAAAAATGGATTTGCTTAAAAGAGATGCTTAAAAAAAAGAAATAGCTTTACTCGTTCATTTTGTGTTTTTTAAAGTATGCGCTCTGCTCTGCATTGGGGTTGTGGGAATCAATCCTTGGGAAGTGAAAATGGCAGAGTTGATGAACCCAGAGTCTCAGGCAAAGAATGGTTATAAGGTCAAAGGCATGTGTGCAGCATTCCCTCCTTGCACACCGCCTTCCAGGTGCAGGAGCCTCATCAGGCCCAGCAGTGTTCTCCTTTCTTTTTCCAGACATTACAATCTGCTTCTACACCATCACTGACCCCTCTCCTTAATCCCCAATTTTCTTCCTTCTTGCTTGTCTCAAAACCCCTGTCAACTTCCTAACTCAACATCCACCCAGACCCTTGAAAACACTTGCATCCAAAGTAACTGTGTGTTCCAAACATCTGATCAGCAAAAATAGCAGCATGCCACCACACTTCGCTCCACAGATTGGAGAGATAACAACATGAAGGAAGCCGGCGACAAAGCAGCCCACCCTCCCAAGCACCTGGGTCAAATATACTCATAGCTTCTTGCCTTGGCTAGAGGAACAGGCATGCTTGAGACAGTACAAACTATTTTGGAAGGGAGTCTTTATTTCCTCATAAGAAGAATCCAGCCTGCTTTTAAATGTCTGTATGCCTTTGACTATCCGGAAGTCAGACTGGAAAGTAACACCAGCCGCCTTTACTTACTCAGCCCTTAATGTATGAAAATATTGGATCTGATAAGGTGGTGCCACTACATGACCTAACAGTGCCTGCTTAAGCCTTATGGTGGTGCTGGGGCCTTACTTTCAGCCAGGACCATGCTTTCATGAAGAGACAGGCTAACCTGCCTGGTCCGTGTGCAGTCACGGTAGAAGGAAAGGCGTCTGAACTTGGCTTTGAGCCTAGCCATACTGTTGACTGTGGGAAGCTTGAGAAGATTCTCTGCCCATCACTTCTGGGACTTCGTGGGTAGCACACTAGGAAGGGTCATCTTGGTTTTAGGGGCTGGGCATGCTGATCAGTTGGTAGAACACTTGCCTCAAATGCACAGGGTCCTGGATCCTGGCTCTACCAGTGTATAAACTGGATATGGCAGTGTGAGTGAAAATGGCCCCTGTAGGTTCATATATTTAAATATTTGGTTCCCAGTTGGCAAACTGTTTGGGAAGAACTAGGAAGTATGGCCTAGTTGGAGGAGGTGTCACTGCAGGTGGATGATAAGGTTTCAAAAGCCCACACCAGACCCAATGTCTCCCCACTCTCCCTACTTGTGGATCAAGTGCAAGCTCTCAGCTACTGTCCCAGTGCCATGTCATGCCTGCCCACTGCCACCATGCGAGCCCCCATCCCATGATAATCATGGACTTACCATCTAAAACTGTAAACTAGCTCACAGTGAAATACTTTCTTTTGTAAGTTGCTTTGCTCATGGTGTCTTTCACAGCAACAGAACAGTGACTGAGAGCCTGGGTGTGGTGGTGTACCCTGTAATTCTATCACTTGAGAGGGGGAATCAATAAGATCCAACGTTTAAGGTTGTCCTTAGCCCCTTAGCCCCTTAGCCACACAGCCAGGTCAAGGATGCATCAGACCTAGAGAGAAGAAGACAAGAGAAAGAAAAGGAAAGAAAGGGATGGAAGGGGAGGGGGTGGGAGGGGGTGGGAGGGGTGGGAGAAGGAATGAGGACTGGAGAAAAAGGAAGGAGGGGGGAATCAAACTATGAAAAGTTAACCCAAAAGAGCCTTATGCTGTCCAGACAACGGCCAACATGTGAACAGTGTCTGTCCTATAGTTCGAAACAGACTGTGTAGAAGGATTTTAATTCAGAGCATGGCTACTCTGGCATGAGATCACATCCAAAGACCTTCTAGGTCTGTGTGATCTGCCTGGAATACAAACACACCTTTAATCCCAGAGACAGAGGCAAGCAGATCTGAGTTCAAGGCCAGCCTGGTATAGATCAAGTTTCAGGTAAAGAAAAGCTTAGTGGCAGAGAGATGGCTCAGCGGTTAAGAGCACTGGCTGCTCTTCCAGAGGTCCTGAATTCAATTCCCAGCAACCACATGGTGACTCACAACCATCTATAATATGATCTGATGCCCTCTTCCAGCGTGCAGGCAAATATGTAGATACAGTATATATATATATATATATATATATATATATATATATATATATATATAGATAGATAGATAGATAGATATAGATATAGATATATAGATATATAGATATATAGATAGATATAGATATATAGATAGATAGATATAGATAGATATATAGATATATAGATAGATAGATAGATCTTTTTTTAAAAGAAAGAAAAGAAAAACTTAGATCCAGTACTAAATGATACATGCCTTTAATCACAAACAATAAAGGTAAAGTTAGTTTGTAGAAGGAAGCACTCATGTTTGAAAGTGATGTCTATTGAGTGGCAGAAAAAGTGACAAATCAGAAAAAGATATGACAGAACAGGATACACCCAACTCTCATGGGAACAGAGAGGAAAGAGAAGCTACTTAAGGAGCAATGGAGAGAGAGAGAGAGAGAGAGAGAGAGAGAGAGAGAGAGAGAGAGAGAGATTGAGATTTACCAGAAAAATAGTAGAGAGAGAGGTTGGAGAGAGAGAACTCAGGGGAAGCCTGAATGAGCCAGAGAATGAGAAGGAGCCAGAAGATTAGAGCAGATTGCTGGAGTTAGTTTGAGGCCAAGCACAGCAATTTAGAGGCTGAGAGAGAAGCCAGCTGCGAAAGGAGTTTGAGCCAGAACAGCTGAGTTGAACCAACTAGCCCAGAGTTCAGTAAGAAAAGAAAAGGTGAGCTTGTTAAGCAGTTAAGTCACAGAGGATGGAAACATTCTAGCCTGAGGTTCCAGAAGCTTCCAGGACTAGGACGAGGTTAGCGGTCAGAGGCAGTAATCCTACTTCAACAACTGAAGCAGGCGAATAAAAGTTCTTTTTGCCAGACTGGCTGTTGTCCATCCAAGCTATTTGGCCTCTCGTCTAACGAAGTTGCAGAGTCAAACCTGTATGAATGCAAACAGCTTGAGGATTGTCTACTGTTTGGGGCTCTATTCTCCAGAGCACACTTTCATTACTGTAAGGAGCCATAGCACCTGCCAATGTTAAAAGAAAATACCTTGCAAAACAGAACAATGAGCAAATGAGTTCATTGTGATCAAGTTACCAAGACCTAGTTCTTACCGCCCACAATGGCGGCAGCTGAGAGCTCGCAAGCTGTTCAGCACATCAGCCTTCTGAAGCCAAAGAGCCTCCAGGATGGACCCCGTAGAGGAACTGGGACAGCGAGAACATCTATAAATAGCATTATCCACCACAGGCCTGCTAAGGGTCTAAACTTGGCATGAATAAGCACAAACTAAAATGTAATTTCAAAGTCCAAAGACATGTGTTGTGTGCACACGCGCAGGCTGCTGAACACACTCCGTGTGTACACGCGCAAGCCGATGTGTCATTTTGCTTCCTTGAGCATAAAGCGAGTGTTGAACAATTTCCTTAAGAGGAAATATGCATCTTCTATGTTCCTGTGGAATGAGTTGACCCCTAAATGTGCTCGTGAAAGAGAAGGTACAGGGATTGGGGACACAGAGGAAAGCAACAAGTGTCCCTAAGTGAGAGCTGGGGGGGACAGGACACAGTGGGGAGTGACAGTGACCTTGAGTGGCTGAGCATGGAGATACACCACAGACAGCCTTAGTTGGCCCAGACGCCGCGGCTGTTTCTTTTCGGTTTGGGCAGATTCTCTTTTCCTTATATAGAGAAAAGGGGGGCTGTGGTGCCTACTGGGCATCTCCTTCAAAGGCTCAGCTTTGAGCACCTGCTCCCCCCCCCGCCCCCGCCCTCGCCCTCTGGAGAAAGAAAGCTGTTCATCATCACAGCTGCTGACCCGACCTGCATGTGATAAAGGTGCCTGAGGGCTAAGTGAGGAGGAGAGGGGTCGTTCCTTGACACAGCAGCTAGAACTTTGGTGGGAACAACTCTCAGAGTCAACCTCAGCTCGGTGACAAAGCTTTGTGCCTCCTCACTTCTCACCACGGACAAGACAGATAAGACGAGTTAAGCTCTGAGTTTTGCAAGCACACTCTCTTTTCCACAAGACTAATTGCAGGTGCTCCCTCGATCCCTGGATCAAGCACAAGTGCTGGAGAAAAGAAAGCCATGCAACCCTCGCATTAAAGGTGGACCACACCGGAAGGGATCTTAATACTTGAGACCAACAGTTGGTCATCCTCGGAAAAATCTCTCCAGGCCTGAATTACCATAAGGAAAGTATGACTGCATAAGAATTGCTCTGACAACATGCACTGAGCCCAGTTTGAAAGCTTAAGTGTAAATAAACACATTTTCTGTGTACAGTGGCAGAAAGCAAAGCCACAGCAGGAGAGGAGGCTCCGTTTTGTTCCACACTCATGTTTGTTAAGCAAATCCAAGAGCGGCTGTGACACACAATTAGGTAACTGCACCCACATGCACCCTTCCCTGTCATTTATCCTCTGCCTGTTGTCCAGAAACAAAACAACCACACAGAGGCACAGGGCCATTTTATAAATACCATCTTTCTGTGAAAATGTTTTTCCCTTTTTTCATTGGCATTTTTTGTGTGAACAGAATATAGAAAATGGGCCTTTGAGAGTCTATGAAATACCTCTGCTTTATGCTCAAATAGGACATAAAATGCAACAGAGAGCCATGAATATAATTTTTATATCCAAATTGAATTCCAACCCTTGACAGCTGTTGTGCTATTGACTAGTTGACTGGACTAGTTATCCCAAGCAAACTGCACGGGGCGAGTGGTAGGCCGCAGCTTGTGTGGACCACTCACACAAGTTTTGCTCTCTTCTGAGCCCACAGACAGCTTCCTGGGAGCCAGGAGGGCAGCTCTGAGTGGGATCCTGTCGGTCCCAAAGCATCTGGGCAAGGTGAGCAGAACTTCACACCCTGTGGCTTGATCTAGAGGCTGAAACAACTGAAAGTGGCCACTCACAGCATCCCTCTTGGACATGAGTGAGTAAGATTTGAGTGAGTGAGTGAGTGAGTGAGTGAGTGGGTGAGTGGGTGAGTGAGTGAGTGAGTGAGAGAATGAACGAACAGTTTGGAAAATGGCAAAATACCAGTCAAGCATAAGTTTGAACACAGACTGAGCGTGGGTCTAACAACACCTGTGTGCTGCTGTGCCTGGATCCTCCGGCATCCACACTATTCTTTGACAAGCATATTTTATTGCTGCTTGTGCTCCGAACAAGGGTTGTCATCACAAAGGCCCAACCAACATCACAAATGACTTGTGAGTA
This sequence comes from Acomys russatus, assembly GCF_903995435.1. Classification (NCBI taxonomy): domain Eukaryota; kingdom Metazoa; phylum Chordata; class Mammalia; order Rodentia; family Muridae; genus Acomys; species Acomys russatus. The sequence continues at coordinate 68,535,681 of NC_067156.1, read as the reverse complement.
TATCCTAACCTGAGATGCAGGGACTATTTAGAAATTCAGAGTTTGGGGAACCTACAAGCAGACCCAATACCTTCACTTTAATAATACTAAATTATTGTGAGGGCTTGGCAACACTGTACACTGGAAAGGGGCTTTTTGTTGTTGGTTGTTTGTTTTAAACATGCTACCAAAGTCCTCAACACAGTAAGCCACTGCTTCTGTTAAACCCTGCCCTGCCCCTGAACTTAGCTTCTTCCCGTGTGCCTCTGCAAATGCCCACCCCGACTTGCCCCATGAGTCCCCCTCTCGTTGCCAGACAACCACAGTGACAACATGCAGCTGGTGGAGGCTTTATTTCATTGGTGGTATTTTCATTACCTTCTCGCTACTTCTGAGAGGGGGCCTGTACCAAACAAGTGCCTAGTGAACACGTATGAGACCCATCTGTGTCCTTCAGGCCACTTTCTACGCAAGAGGCAGGTGACCATGTTGGCTGTGCAGCTTCTCAGCCTGGCACCACAGAGCGGTAGTATCAAGCACAGAGCAGCTGTGCCCAGCCCCCGCTGAGTTTCTGTCACTTAGACTCTTCTTTGGCAAGAACAGACTTGCTCATCTCGAGGAAGATTGCCAAGTCCTCTCAGAACACTGTTCTCAGACACAGAAACTCGAAGAGACCTGCAAACGCCTATTGTGAGTTTCAACAACACTAAAAAGCGCTTGCCACTCAAGCGACATGAATACACTCAAGCCGTGAAAGAGCTCTAGACCTCAAGGACCTTGTTGGAACGGAGAGCGGGTGAGTGTTTCATGAGGTCAGCAAATGAGGCATATTCTCCCACACCTACACAAAGCCTCCCAGGATCTGATGACCAGAGAACCCATGTGCTACTTTGTAGGAATGATTCAGTGCTGAGGAGGCAGAATCCAGGACCAGCTGGGAAACCTCTTACATGATTAACCTCTGATAAGGTGCGCCTTGACAAAGGAGAGCCTGGTAAGATAAAGCTAAGTAGTATTGTGAAATCTCTACTTTTTCCCCAATTGTAAAGAAACTTAAAACGAGAGGGGGGGAGGGAGAGAGGAAGGGAGGGAGGGAGGAGGAGGAGGAGGAGGAGGAGAGAGAGAGAGAGAGAGAGAGAGAGAGGGAGGGAGGGAGGGAGGGAGGGAGGGAGGGAGGGAGAGCACAGTGCTAGCTCCCTTTGCTCATTAGCAAAACAAAAGGAGTAGCTTTCACAGCTGTTTTCTTGGGAACCCCAGCGAATAATCACACCAAGGCATCCCCCCCACACTCACGGGATACACTGTTGCCATTTACATTTTCCAGGGGACAATTCACATGCCCATTTTAAAAAGTAATAATAACTCCAAACTTGACAGGTTGCTTTGCCTTTAAAGTAAAATATGCCAAGAGTTCATCAAGACCCGCAGAGAGAAGAAGGCAGAGTCCCTTCACGGAGGGGCTTTCTACCCCAGCGCTGCTGCTGGTCCCAGATCTCCGTCCTCTATTTCAGGTCTTATGAGCGTCTCGGGTTCCTGGGGCTTGTTATTGCCACTGCTCTGTTCTCTTTCCTGCCACTCACTGCCAAGAGATTGGGAACAAAAGCCTGCCGCTCTATCTCAATTTGTTACACTAAAAATGCAAAATTAAAGAAAAAGGAGGAAAGTTTAATATTGCCAGAGAATGTGATTGATAACATTGTGTCATGTTACGATTTTTAATATTATAAACTGAGTTTTATGGGGCTGCCTCCTAACAGTGACATATTTAACATTTTAAGACTAGATATAATAATTTTATGGGGTAAAATGGATATTACTAGATGATTATACTGTACTACTTTGTCAAACTCTTGTGTATTAAATACAAAAGAACTACAATAAAAATAAGCGAGAATTCTGTCCTCCACTAAGTGAAAGAATCCAACCCATTGCTGACCTGCGGGCAGTGCTTTCCTGCCCCATCTCAGGGGTCTGAAAGGACAGCTTCCTGTGGGACATGGTAACATGGGCGTGGCCTTTCATCCTTGCCAGTACTCAAAGTCCTGTGCTGCTGCTGGGTCTCATGAAGTTCAGATACAGCCGTGAATAGGGAGCACACAGTGTGGAGGGGCTTCATTCCACTGCATGCCTGAAAGGCAAGAGGTGCCCCTTCTTCCCCTCCCCCCATAAGTCTTTTTTGAGTAGTAAAGTGCTTTGCAGAAAGGTAAAGGAAATTAATGAAGATGCCAGTGTCAAAGATGTACATCCAAATCCAGGGGACACCCATGGAGATCGCCACGTTCTTGTGATTCTTGTGTCCAGCCAAGCCCAAGGAACTGCACCGGGCACACACACAGTCTGTAACAGAAACAGAGACCACTTATTTTTAAAACGAGCTTCTGAAACTGGGTGCGGCTAGAGAGTTAAAGCATGATGGGGTCAAAGTGCCAAACCACAAGTCATGAGACCCTTCCTAAGTCATTATCACTGCACCCGCCTTCGCTCCCATGCACTAAGCATGCTCTCTTAATGCACAGTCCATTGCCTGTAGCTCACATAGAGGATTTTCTGCCTTTTTTGTTAACTAGCTTTTTTCATACTTGCGTGTGTGTGTGTGTGTGTGTGTGTGTGTGTGTGTATGTGTGTATGTGTGTGTGTCCACACCAGGAATCAAAACCAAAACTGAGCCAATGTGGTCCACCTTGGTTGTCCATACTGCGGCGAGCCTCTGAGTCTGGGAGACTGGCAAGAAGCTTCGGGCTCTCCACACCAGCCACCTGTAAATAATTCTCCTAAGTCCACTGTTTGCGAAGGCAAAGTGCTGTGATCACCTGTGGATTCACAGACACCTATTTCTGAATAGCGTGAAGGCAAAGACCCAAAATTCAGCTTTGCTTTCAAACAGTGAAAGCAAGCTTAAGCTGGCCATCTGTGCCCTCCCCCCACCCTCACCCCCCTACCCCCCACCCCGCCTTTGCTATTCTCTAACAAAACATACTGTTTCTACACCATATTCCTATAGATGCCTGTATAGCTTTAGGTATTATTAAAAATGCAGGCACAGGGAAGGGGTTAGCTGGAGGTTTGTGTTCTGTGTGTATAGACGTAGATTATCTGATTACTCTCTGTTACATTTTATAATTGAGACGTCTGTGGCCACAATAGCAGGCCAAGTTTAGAGGATAAAGATCCCAGGCGGCTGGCGTGTTGTGTACACCCTTAATCCCAGCACTGTGGAGAAAGCCAGAGGTGTATTTCTGTGGGTTTGAGGCCAGCCTGGTCTACGAGGCCAGCCTGGTCTACAGAGTAAGGGACTGAGGCATTGAGGGTGAGGTGGGGTGGGAGGGAGGGGGGCTCAGGTGATGGAGAGACAGCCAGAGTCATCGGCTCTACAGTTCCTGGGTGTGTCCAATGGGTCTCTAGTCAGGAACATCCATATAGATGGTCCATCCCATAAGCCAGTAACAATAGCAGGCCCTGAGGTTTGTAGGTATTTGACTCTGTTCTGATACACACACACACACACACACACACACACACACACACACACACACGCAATGCAGTCCAAAGTCAAAGTCAAGTTTGTACGGCAAAATCCATATGAGAACATGCATATTTTAAGTCCATGGTTTAAATATGATTTATTATTTCAATAACTCCAGTTCTCTGGTACAAGATTGTTTTGGAAATAAGGCTTCATCAACATACCACGGATGGAGTCATGGCCACCTTGTGGGCAGGGCCAGGACATCTCACAGGCCCAAGAGTAGACTGGAAGATTGGCCATGGTCAGTGAGACCTCCTTCCAGATGGGCATTTTTCTCGGGGCCAGAGGTGCACACTATGGGCAAAGTACTAAGCTCCAGCAGGTGGGCCCCAGGAGCCTGCAGCAGAGGCAATTTGCCAGTCTTGCGCCCAGAAGGCAAAGTCAGTAGAGTTGAGTATGAAAAGGCTGTGTCAAGGTACCATAGGAAGGTCAGGAATCCCAGCTCTGGGGAGCCAGCTGCAGGAGGAAGCTGAGTTCCAGGCCATCCCGAACTCCAGAGTAAAACTGTACCCCCCAAAAGGAAGGAGGAGATGCGAGGGAAGGAATGAGATCAGGAGAGAGAAAAACAAAGAGAAGAGAGGTGACGGAAAAAGAGAAATCAAAGGTGGGAGGGAATATGTGTGCAAGTCTCAAAATATCTAGCAAAAGCAACTTCCAGAAAGAGGGAGGGGTTCATGGCAGCAGAGGCTTGAAACAACTTGCCACACTGCACCCACAGTCAAGAAGAAGAAAGCAATGCACACTGGTACTCGGCTTGTGTTTTTCAGTCCTTGGTCCAGTCTCATCAACCAGTCCCACCTACTGTCCCACCTTGGTTCAACCGTGGGTGTGCTAGAGGTCTGCCTCTTGCGTGATTCCCTGTCCAGTTGACAATCAACACTAACCAGCCCCCCTTAAGGACCCCCATTAAGGCCAAAGTCTGGGAAAACGTAAAAGTCAGCCTACTCAGTCCTCCCTTAAAGACCCCCATTAAGGCCAAAGCATGTACATTTCTAGGGGGTCCAGCTTGAACCAAGGACAGACAGATATCAGATCACTGTATGTGTGTGGCAGGGACAGGAAAAACCTTGAAGAGTCCAGCTTAACTCAAGGTCTCAGTCTGTGCTCAGAGTCCAGCTGGACTCAAGGACAACCAGCTGTGTTTAAAATTTCCACTACCCCTCCCCAACTAAAAAAGTTCCTAAATGCCCCCTGTGACTGCTTCAACCAATCTTTTCTGTAGGTTAACTTGCCCCTCCACCCACTATCCAACCACCAAACGCCAAGACTTGTAACTCCTTGCTTGCAGCTTTTCTGCCCAAATGCCAACCAACCACATACTGCAAAACTCACTTCTTTGTTTAAAACCTATAAAAGGCCCATGCCTCTGTTTCTCGGGGTCTGCAGCTTAAAAGATCTGGAAAGACCCCATCGCAATGGCTCAATAAATTCCTATGCATTTGCATCAACACCGGACTCCGTCTCTTAGTGGGGACTCTGGGAATGGACTAGGGATCTTTCTAGAGGTCTCAGTCTTACAGAACAACAGCAGTAACCTCTATAAGCCTCCGAAGCCCAGGTGATAAGCCGGTCCTCTGTACAAGGTCATCAGTAGTTGTAAAGGCAATGTACTCACAAAGAGAGCAACAATGCCTTGTAGACCAAAGTAACACCATTAAAATGCCAGGAAAAGTAAAGCAAAGAACTCCAGGAAGAGGTTTCACAGTTCAATGCACTCTTGTTAGCATTATTATTTATAACACGTGTATAGTGAGTGAGACATTTTTCAGACAATACTGTGGTCTCTATTTTTACTTAACAATCTGGAAGACATAAAACAAGCCTCCAAGGGGTCTGACAAAGATGCTTCAGTTTCGTTTTAAAGAAAATAAACCCATGTTAGTTTTGTTCCTGTAACCATGTTATTTATGTTGGCAGAGTATACTATCACACACAGCCCCCTAAACCTGAAGAAAAAAAAAAAAACATTCAGAAGAAAGAGAAGGGACCCTGACATTGGTAACACTGTATCCGATAACCTTAAAGAGCTCAACCTCAGTTAGAATGGCAGTTTTAATCAAAGTTAGGGAGCCATCAGAAATGTGAAGAGACACAGGAAGCAATGCATAGTCTGAAAAAAATCATTAAAAATATCATGTGGTGGTTTTAATAAGAATGCCCCCCCAAAGGTTCATGTATCTGAATGCTGAGGGAGTGGCTCTATTTGAGAGGATAAGTGGGTGTGGCCTTGTTGGAGGAACTGCGTCACTGTGGGTGGGCCCAAGCCAGGGCCAAGGTCTCCCTCTTTCTAGTGCCTGTGAACCCACATATAACACGCTCAGCCCCTCCTCCTGCACTACGTCTGTCCTCAGGCTGCCACGCTTCCCACCATGACGATAATGCACTACACTTCTGAACTGTAAGCCAACCCCAACTAAATGCTTTCTTTTATAAGCATTGCCATGGTCACGGTGTCTCTCCACAGCAACAGAACATCGACCAAGACATGCCAGTAGCTGTAGACTGGCGATATGAACCCAAATTCAGGTGCACAAGAGCTACAAGTTCAAAAGTATGTCTAGTCATTAGCGCTCTCAACAAACAGCAGGAGAGAGGCGGTTTCTAACTGTGCTCAGTGTCCAAATTCAAGGAGAGGCAGGCTCCATCCAGCACTGTGATCATATTACCCCATTTCCTGTCCAGTCCGGTGCCACAAACACGTCTATCCCTAGGTGACAGTGTTCACAGGGAGTACTTTGTTCCGACTGTCAAAAACTCTGAAGCAGCCACTTCCAAGTCACACCAAGCTAATTGCAGGGGCTTTTTCGTATTATGACATGCCTGCGACACAGTGAGATGGTAGCATATGAACCTGTCAAAACAAATAAACCCTTTAAATATATATATAATGCAATCTACTGCACAAAGAACTAAACAAATTATGGGGTAGAAGCAAATGTCTAGTACATCGGCTGCATTAATACCTGCAGGAAAAAAAAAAAAAACAGGAAAACATCTAGAACTAGCTGGAAAATACTGAGCACCAGGAGAAAGCCATGTTCTGATAGAAGGAACAACAGTGTGGTCAGAGATCCAGGTGAAAACGACTGGACACCTGTGCTGCGCCTGGCTGTCCATCTCTCAGGAGAGATGCCAAAGCCATGAGCACAGAGCAGGGATAGAGGGGTCATTGCTAGGCTGTTTGTGTGGACCCACTCATGGTCACTGGCATGCAGAGTCTTGGGTAGCATCCAACTGCTTCTCCATCAGTCCTAACCAGAGATGAGGGCCTTGGTACCAACCTAGTACAGCAGCTGATTCACAGCTGAGGTGGCTGACTGGCATGAAAGAGAGTTCTGGTGAGGAGATGGACAGCTGTCCTTAAAAGGACATGGGTGGAAGTACTCAGAGAGACTCTGAGAATGGCATAGGGTCGTTCTTAACAATGAAAAGCATACCAGCTTCCTAGATGTCACATGACAAGCAGTGACGAAAGCTCTGAAAAAGGCGGTGCTGTGTGACAATACGTATCCTTGGAAGATGTAACACACACCCCAGATAGGGAGCTCATGACAGACCCAAGTATGGCCACCGCAGAGTTCTTTTGGGATTACTTACAGGAATATGGGTGAGGGGTTACTTACCAGAGCAGAAGTGGCTCAAAGACAGATACATCAGCAAAACCAACAGCTCACAACTTGAGAGCTGAGACCTTGGAGCACACTGCACAGCCTGCAGGAAGCTCAGCAGACTGGAGTGTCCTTTACAGATGCTTCTTCTGGGCAGCTGCTCTGGTCTCAGGGTCTTCTTTGCAGTTTGTCTTGTTTATATAGTCTTGTGCTGGCCAGTCTCATGTCAAGTTGACACAAGCTAGAGTCACCTGAAAGGTGGGAACCTCAAATGAAAAGATGCCTCCACAAGATCCGACTTAGCACATTTTCTTAGTTACATTCATTAACTGAAAACTCAGTTCAGATTGACTTAGTTAGTTTTTAGTTAATTTGCCCAGCCTGTTGTGTATGGTACTATCCCAGGGATGGAGGTCCTGGGTTCTATAAGAAAGCAGGCTTGCCATGGGGAGCAAGCCAGTAAGCAGCACCACTCCATGACCTCTGCATCAGTTCCTGCCTCCAGGTTCCTGCCCTGTCTGAGTTTCTGTCCTGACTTTGAAGATAACAAGTAATCTGGAAGTGTGATCCAAATAAACCCTTTCCTCCCAACTTTTTGCTTTTTGGTCATGGTGTTTTGTTGCAGCAATAGAAACCCTGACTAAGACAAAGACAGAGGGGGCTTGTAAATCTTAATCGGTTTTAGGAATTTCCTGAAACTGTTTTGAGTCCTTTACCTTCTGTCTTAAAGGGCCTCCCTGGAAGATGGAATGTTTCAATCTTGGAGCAAACTGTTACACAACAGGCAGTCCCCCATATTATACCCCACCAGAAGAGCCAGAAGAAACAAGACTTGCAATTAGGGAGATGGACAAAGGGTGCTCCTTAGAACACTGAGACAACAGGAAGCAATCTACAGACCTACGGAGGCAGAATTGACTAAGCAAGTAGTGCGACTACAAAGTTAACTACTTTGAAGCCATTAACTGTAACGTTTATCAACACGGACAATATTCACTGTTGGGAGCACAGCACAGAGAAAACCAGGAATGCTGAGCACACATCCTCTCAAAGCAATGGACATAAAGCCTCTTCTTCCATCTAGAAAACTGAGAACTGACGGTGATTAGCCGCCCAGTGATCTCTATTATCTGTTGGGCTGGCCATATGCACCTCCTATAGCCAGGACCAGAGGTGGCTAGTAATCTAAATGACCCTTACAGCCAGGGGCTCCCCAAGCATCCACCACCAGGATAGGACATGCCTAACAGTCTGAATGACGCTTACATTATCTGTACAGCCAGGGCCTCCCCAAGCTCCCACAACCGGGACAGGAGATGCCTAACAGTCTGAATGACCCTTACATTATCTGTACAGCCAAGGGTTCCAACAACCAGTACTACAGGTGACTAATGGCCCCAATGACCTCCGCATTCTCTGTACAACCCAGAGCTGGCTAGATCCTCCCTTAAGCCCTAAGCAAGCTCAGAGCCTGTCTCTAGAGCGCATCTTCTTGGAAGAAATGACATGTGCCCTGAGATGAGTCTCTGTGTAATTATGCTTTCTTGTGCACCAGGGATTGTATTACACCAAGATGCTTTTTTCCAAATAATACTGTGTTTATATATGCTTGCAATAAACCCCTGCATTCAGACTCCCTGAGGTTTATCCAGGTTGACAGTCAATCTGAACTGAGTTTTCATTTTCGCAGTTTGCTCCCCTGCCTGCTGGGACCACCTGTAGGGTCCCTCTCCATTCACAAAGTCAAACAAAGAAGAAATAGCATCACTGGGGGCGAGAATGGCCTGTTAGACCCTTTGATGTGCTCCACTAGAGCATAGAACATGTGTAAGAAACTATTTGGAATCATGCTTACCAAGTATTAATAGTAGGTATCTCTTCCTCACATGCCCTCAGACTGTTAATTGTTTCTTTTTGCTTACCTGCCTTTTCTAAGGAAAAAATTAATATGTAACCATTACTTCGGTAATTTAAAAATACATTAATCCAGCACTGCCTTCTGGCCTCCATGACACCAGGCATGTACATGGTGTGTGTGTGTGTGTGTGTGTGTGTGTGTGTGTGTGTGTGTGTGTGTGTGTGTATGTATGTATATATGTATATATAGGTATATATAATATATAAAATAATAAAATAAAAACAATTAAAATAACTCAACATATTTAATAGCAAACGGAAATCATTTGGGGGTGAGGGAGATGGCTCATTGACTAAATTGCTTGAAGACCTGAGTTCAGACCCCACCACCCATGAGAAAAGCCGAGCACAGTGGTGTGCCTACACTGAGGGCTAGGGGGATGGATACAGGAGAGCGCTGGGGCTTGCTGTCAATCTGTTTAGATGAGTCGGTGAGCTCCAGTAAGACACTCTGTCTCAATAAATAAGACAGGCATCAGGGAAGACGCTGGACATGGACATTGGCTCCTGGTCTTCATGTGCACACATGTGCTTATACAAACACATGCAAAGGGAATTCACTTAGGTCCTTTAAAATTGGTGAAATATAGGAAAGACCTCATCCCTCTACAAACTGAAGAGGAGGAGGACAGGAGCAACAGGAACGGGGACAGAGTGGATGGTGTTGAGGGCCCATGACATGAGCAGGGCAAGTAGAGGCACTGCCAGGGTTTCTTTCTTCAGTCTCTCAACAATTGCATTCACTTCTGAGAAAGAGAGCCCGGTCCTGGCCACAACCTCCTTCAAAAGAAAAACGTTAACCCCTCTGAGCAGCTCAGCCCCTGGGTGGCAGCGGAGAAGCTCAACATTCATAGCTCATCATTAGCTAAAGGCAGGACACATAATATGATGCCCATTGATTTCCCCTCCCACCAATTCATTTAAAGGAATGGTGCTGCTAAATCCGAAACGAGGCGAGCTTGCCTGGATGGTGGTCATCCATTAGCCAGGCCGGACCCAGTGCCACAATACATACTTAAAGCAAGAGCAGGGGTGAGACAGGACCTGTAATTAGACTGTCTCTGTGGTAAAGACTGGGCAACAGAAACAGGCATTATTCATGGGGTGACACCAAGCAATGTCCCCAGTACTTAGGAGCAGTGTCTCCTCCATCAGAAGGCTTGGATATGGGCATCAGACAGAAACCCAGCCCTATTCTCCACCTAGCCCCGGTGCTCCAATAGACCCCATCACTGGGGCCGCTCAGCGCTGGTACTTCCCCAAGGGCACTCTCTCCATGAGGACTTCCTTCATTAACCTCCTTTCTACAGGGACACCAGGCTGGGTGTAAAACAGTTTATATCTCCGCCTACTGGAAACGCCCACTCTATCTAATATCGTGTGCCTGGCCAATCCTGGAAAAGAACCTGTTACAGACAGGGTAAGCTAGAATGAACTCCCCAAGGGAGAGCTCACCATATTGCCTCCTCACAGAGAACCCTGGGCCTTCACAACACAAGTGGAGCCTCCTCGTACCGTGTTCACAATTTAGAACCTTAGTGGGTATCAGCAAGACCCCCACAACACCCCTGAAAAGCCAGAGTGGCTGTTCACTGAACCTAATGCTGGGGACCTCCCTATAATATGCGTGGGTCTCAGGTTTTGGTTTGTTTGGTTTTTTTTTTAACCAAGCAATTTCTGACAAGTGAAGGATATATCTGGTTTCAGTAGGAGGAAGTAAGACAAGCCTCAATGACTGCTGTCAGGTCAGACATACCCACTTGTAACCCACAAGCCACATGGGTCCCAGGATATCTGTAAATATGGCCTGCAGTGGAACTTTTGGTTTCTTTAAAAACTCAGTTACGCTATGCAAACAGGCTTTTTGTTTTAATCCCAAGCATTGGATATGGAGCTGCCTTTAGTTTATCCACAGCTGATAATTGCCTCATGCGGGGCTTGGTCTATGCCAGCTGAAGTTAGTGGAATTCTGAGGAATCTGGGAGAGTATAAACATCAGAGCACAGAGAGAGGAAGGGGCCTGAACCATACACATCACCCACAGCATTAGCGGCCCTTGCTATACATGGTTCTTCATGGAAATCCCTTCTCACACGGAAGAGGCAGGCAAACAAACTAATCCTAAATAATGCATGTAAATATTAGCCTGCCCGTTTCCTATGTACAGCTCGGAGACAGTGTCAGCTCTTGTTGCCTGTGTGTTGTGTGGCTTATCAGACCGTAGGGCACCAGGAGTGTTCTGACTTCATGTGGTAAGACTAGCAACACAGGCTGACTCTAGAGGGAGATTGAAAAGGAAGTCAGCTGGGTGAGGGTCAGGATCTCTCAGCCATGATGCAAGGCCCATCTTATCCAAGCCTCCAAATCTCAGACCAAGAAAGCAAGGAATAGCACTAACGGCCCATTGTGGTCTGCTCAAATACAGCCAGTGAAACATAGTGCCTCCATGCCATTAGGAGAGAGAAACCTCCAGAATTCCTGCTACTTTTAAGAAGGTATGACAGATCCTTGAGTCAATACTAACACTCGGGAGGAATCAGAGATCAAAGCTTTGTCTTCCACATAGGTCTTTCTTTCCTCCTGTACTTCAGAGCCTTGAGGCTGCATCCATGGGATAGAAGAGGGACACTGAAGTCAGAGAAGATTCCATCTGAATGAGCCGTTAGCAAGGGAGGGGACACAATGCCTTCGTGACAAGGTTTAGATTTGCAGGTCATATACTTGACAGGGAGAGGGCATACACAGGTCAGCCGTTCTGCAGCAGCGGTTCTCAACCCGTTGGCCCTGACCCCAACATGGATCATGTAGTGAGAATCTTGAAATTTTGGCTTCTTTAAAAAGCACAGAAATATTATGGGAATATATTTTCATTTTAATCCCAGGTGTAGGGATAAGAGGCTGCTACGTAGCAGCTGACTATAACTTGTCTTGTGCTCTAGCAGGGGCATGGTTTTGCTAGCTGCGGATAGTTTCTGAGACTGTGTGATGTTTGGAATTCTGGTGACTTTTTAGAGAATATATAAAGGCTAGGGCCCCGAGAGGCAGGGTTGCTATTGTTGGTTTGTTGGTGGTTAGTTGCTGCCAGTTGTATTTTCTCAGGTAATCATGAGCAAAGAAACAAGAAGAAATTAGATATTCTGATGGCAAAGATCAAACGTGCCCCCAAAGAACTCAAATCCCTTAATCAACAGGAAGTAGTCTAAAGTTATCTTCACTCTCTTTCCCTCCATCTTTTTTCTCTCCTATCTAGTGCTATAGGGCTAATAAGGAGGGGTGGGGGAGAGAGGAAGGAACCCACAAAGTAGCAAATGCCAACAACGGGATCCCTTTTCATGTATCTTGCATACCAGACTTATTTACACTAGATTTAATCAAGTAGCGAAGCTATGGTTATGAAGTAACAACAAAAATAATTTTATGTTTTGGGGGTTACACAACATGGGGAACTGTATTAAAGGGTCACAGGATCAGGAAGGCTGAGAACCACTGATCTACAGAGTGCACTGAGCCTTCCGACCAAGGGTTGAGCATTCTGTTGTATTTTCTTGAAGACTCGAGCAGGTTCAGACCATGAGCCAGCATCAGACCCATAGGGCCGGGAGAGGAAGATAAGTAAAGCAGCTGGCTTCTAACCCAGTTATTGAAGGTGCGCTGTTCACATGTGCTATCCACATTGGGGGGGGGCAAGTTATGTCAGTGAGAGCACAAGACGGGTAATCAAAAATCTTCAAGGGACCCACAAGTTCCACATCTCTGCTCCCTAGAGCTTGTTTCTCTCACCTCCTTAATAACAGTCTCCTGTCAAGGTTGCCAAAGACCTTGTCAAAGACCAGAGTTATCACGTGCAATGGTTGTTTATTTGTTTTATTATGTGTTTTTCCCCCGCCTTTACTAGGGGAGATTACTTGTGGAGAGTGGAGGAAGCTCTGAGTGAGTGTGGAAGGAACAGATGAAGTCCTAAATGAGTGCCACTGACAGGAGCACAGCCAGGCCAGAGACCCAGATGCCTCAGACACGCAGGCATTGGCAAAGCTACCCCCAGGCCAGGCCCAGGGAGCTAACAAAGCCTTGCTCTGGTCAGAGTGTGAATGTTTCCAAGGAATGCAGAGGCTGTTAACCACAGCTTTCTCCTCTGGGATGAGTGCAGCTGAGGTAGACACCTCCAAGCAAGACACTCTAAACCTGCGTCCTTCTTCGGCTATACCCAGTAAACTTACCTCCCCAGTTCAGATGTGTAAATAAATATGCTAAAATTCTAGGTTGCTGTTATTGTTGGTGCATCTCCGTTAGAGAGCAAACAGATTATCTGTACATGTGTCTGTGTGTCTGTCCATCAGGTTTCCAGGACCAGGCTGTTTGGGACACAGCAATGACATCCTCATCACACAAGTTCAACAACAGCAGCATTTACCACGTGGTGAGTTCTGCCTCTGTTCCTTCCCTTCACTGCTTGGCCTAGAGTATTTCAAATGACCCCAGACATAACATTTCAATGATTAATGTGTTCTCTTTTTTTGATATAGAGTTTCTTGTATCCCAGGATAAATTCAAACTCAATATGAAGCCAACAATGATATTAAGCTTCTTCTTCTTCTTCTTCTTCTTCTTCTTCTTCTTCTTTGTCTTCTTCTTCCCCTTTTCCTTCTCCTCCTCTTCCTCCTTCCTCCTCCTCCTCCTCCTTCTTCTTCTTTTGATTTTTCAAGCCAGGGTTTCTATATGTAACCTGGCTATCCTGGAACTTACTATTGTAGACTAGTCTGGCCTCAAACTCAGAGATTAGCCTGCCTCTGCCTCTCAAGGGCTGGGATTAAAGGCGTGTGTCACCACTCCTGGCCAACCTTGAGTTTCTTTTCCTCCTGCCTCTACCTCCCAAGAGTTGGGATTATAGACATGGACCACCAGGATTGCTTTACATGGTGCTGGAGATTGAATCCAAGGTTTAGCGCATGCCAGACAAGTGCGTAGCAACCACAGTACATCTACAGCCCCTAGAATTCACCTATTAGGTAAGGGACCTGCAGGCCACATGTGTGTAATATTCCACAACCTGAGTAGGAACCAAGAAATAAAGGAAGAGTCATAGCCAGTATAAATAAGTAAATAAATACACAAACTCACTGTTGTTTACCAGTATAGCCACAGCTCTCATATTAGAATTAACCAAATTAATGTATCTGGTGTACATATCCAGCTGAAATTTCCTGTACCTGCACCACACTGGTCTCCAGGACCTTCCAAGCAACAGTCTGTTTGTGTGCTCTTGTCCTGCCTTGACACCTTGAGTTTCCAGAGTCAAAAAGTCATCTTTGCTTCTTTAGCGCCCTTCCATTGAGTGCTTCCTTGAGACAGGCACTGAGATGGCTGTTCAGCCTTCCATAGCATGAGAAACTCTCCGGGGAAGACCAATGACTGTTCATGGAAGATAGGACACAGGGGCTGAAGGAAATGAGGCTGTCGTCAGAGTGACTGCAGGATGATCACCAGCTGGCAGGAAGAGCAGCTGCATTGGGAAGAAACAAGCCTCTCTAGGTACTTCTGGTTTCATGGCAGACATCATTAGCAGCTTCCACAGAGGGTGGGAGCCAAGATCCAACTGTGCAAGCTGAGACCCAGATGCTCAAGCCGGCAGCTCCTGAATCCCCTCAAGCCTGCAGAAGGACCGGCCTATCAATAGGCAGCCTCCTCCCGGGCCAGATGCAGGTGTGCTCCTCTGCATGGTCAGGTCAGCTTCTTCCGTAGTTTCTCAGAGAGCAACTCCCCCAGAGCGCCTCTGCTAACCTGAAGCTTTTCAACGATGAGGACAGGATGGCCAAGGCAGCTGGAACAGCTCTTCAGCAGGGCACAGGAAGTCTGGAAGAAGTGGTGCAAACTTGACAACAGGCAGCATGGCCAATGCCAACCCAAGCTGTGTGTGTGTGTGTGTGTGTGTGTGTGTGTGTGTGTGTGTGCGCGCGCGCGCGCGTGCGTGTCACAGGGACTCGTTTGGCAGCCTGTGTCTCATCTTACTTTGGACCATGCACACACGTCTCTCCTAATCGTGCACTTGGCAGCCTGTAACCCTTACCTGTGTGCACTCTGCGGGCACACCTCTCTCTAAACAATGTACTTGGGAACCGGGAACTCACACCTACACAAATCTGCCCACACACCCCTCTTTGAACAATGGAGTAAATTTCTCCTTAATAACCACCAAACTTGGACAGACTATACCCAAACTCGTTCCCAATACTTCCAGGTCTGGAAAGCAGGAAGCAATCCAGTCTAAACTGGTTTTGGTGCATGAACAGTGAAGCAAAACCATATCCCCAAGCTTTGAGGACTCCGACACCGTTTCAGGACACCTCGTCAGGATTCCACGTCAGGACACAGCATCAGGACACCACGACAGGACAGTGCAACAGGACACTGCGACAGGACTTGTCTTTAAAACCCCGCCTGTCCTACCTAGATTTTTGCCATGAAGACAAAATACTGGAGATGAACGCCTTAAGGGAGGAAAGGATCCACCTGTGCTCACGGTTTCAGGTCTCTGTCTATGGCCGGCTGGTCCTTTGCCCCTCAGCCTGTGGCAAAGCAGGAACATCATGACGACAGATGGGCATAATGGAACAAAGGCATTTACCTTATAGGAACCAAGAAACAAAAGGGAGGGACCTAAGGAAACCAAGCCCCACTTCCCATAGCTCACTCAGTTGTGAATTCATCAGGAGGTTCACTGCATCTGCACCCAACACCATAATGATGTCATGTGTCAGCATCAGGACCAGGCCTGACCTAACCCTGGCTCTGAGTTCTTCCTGTCTGATACTGACTTGTCCTGACCTTGTCTCACTGTTCTCTATCTGCACTCTCTCTACTCTCCACACTCCCGTTTCCTTTCTAAGGCAATGTTCTGTAGTGGTTTTCCTCCTAAGTAAAAACTCTCCATCCCACCGCCCCCCTCCAAGCCCCACTCTTTCACAGGACTCCCGAGTTCTACCTAACATTTGGCTGTGAGTCTCAGCATCAGATTCAATCAGATGCTGGATGGAGCCTCTCAGAGGACAGCTATGCTAGGCTCCTGTCTGTGAGCATAGCAGAGTATCTTTAATGGTGTCAGGAGTTGGCTCTCTCGCATGGGGTGGGTCTCAGGTTGGGCCAGGCATTGCTTGGGCATTCCCTCAGTCTCTGCTCTATCTTTATCTCTGCACATCTTGTAGGTAGAGTGAATTTGGGGTCAAAGGTTTTGTAGGTGGGTTGGTGTTCCCTTCCCACCACTGGCTAGAAGGTGTCTCCTCAGCCTCCGTGTGCCCCACTGCTGGGAGGCTCAGCTAGAGACAGCCCCATATCATCCTTGGAATCTAGCCTGTTGCAGGTCTCCAGCTTGTCTTGTCTGGCCTCAGTGGATGAGGATGAGCTCAGTCCTAATTGGACTTGATGTGCTGGGGTAGATAGGTTGTGGGGGGCACTCCCCTTTTCTGAGGAGAATGGGACAGGGATAGAAGGAAGCGGGTGGGAGGGTAGGACCAGGAGGAGAGGAGGGAGCTACAATAAGGATGTAAATTGAATATATAAATCAAAATTTAATTTTTTTTTAAAAGGAAACCTTCTATGTTGGAATGAAGCTCCCTGAGACATGTGATGTCAAGGGGGAACAAGAACACAGGATGTTATAAGGGGACGAGAAACACTCCATGCTAAAGCTGAAGTTTAGGAAGTAAACAACTTCCAGGAGTCACCGGAAATGACCAGATTCACTAGTCGGGATCTCCAGCTCTAGTGAGCTCTCACCAGTGGTGGGATAAGTTTTTGGTGACACAGCACAGCTGTTTCTGAGTCATTTCTGCTCCTGTCAGTTACCTCAGTGAAACCCATCAAGTCACCAAGCTGGACTGTTGTGGTATTCATACTTGGTTGTGTCATCAACTCTCTATCTGGTGTGAGTAGATATTCGTGTCCAGCTCCTCATAAGTACTGTCACCCAACAGCCACGTTTCTGCCATCTGCACGTCAATTTGCCCCCCCCCCTTCCTCAGGCTGCACCTTCAGCATTATTCAGGTGAGAGGTCTCTGAGACCTTGCCACTGTGACTAAGTCAGGGCTCCCCCCCCCCTTCATTTATTTATTTATTTATTTATTTTACATAACAGTAGGAGAGTTCCTTGTGGCATTTTCATATACCTCTTTGGCTTTGGTTTGGCATGCCTATCTCCCGTCTCCCTGTCCCCAAGTTCCATTTTGGAAATGTAAATGTAAATATGTTGTTCATACTTTGCTGAGCATCTTCGGAACAGGCACGTAAGTGTTCGGAGAACTGGCTCCTGCTCACATCCAGCTCCTGGCCCTGATTTTGCCAGCGCACAGCTCGTCGGACCCTTGCCACCACCCAGATGCATCTAGCTTCTGTTTGTTTTGGTCATTTACTAATTTTCCAAAGCTTTCGAAGGAGAAAATGCACTTAGACTCACAGTGCTTTTTATTTATTCAGTGGCCATTTCCAGAACAATGATGTGTGAGCCTCAGGCTGGAGACAGAAAGTCGGGGGTCATTAGCCTCATTCTTGAGGATCTTCTGTCTCTCCTGAGAGCTCTAATTGCCCCTCAGTGAGTCTTTCAGCAGACAGTGTGTGACTCCACCAACGTACACTTTTTTAAACTACAGCTATGTTTGTCTGTGGCTTTTACTTGCTCAGTTTCCCCAAGTTCTCAAAGGCCACTGGTGATACCACTCTTTTGTTTGTTTTTGTTTTGTTGGTTTTTCAAGACAAGGTTTCTCTGTGTAGTCCTATAGTCCTGGACTCGCTTTGTAAACCAGGCTGGCCTTGAACTCACAGAGATCTGCCTGCCTCTGCCTCCCTGAGTGCTGAAAATGATATCATTCTTTTTTTTTTAAGATTTATCTATTATTATGTATACAGTGTTGTCTGCTTGTACACCTGCAGGCCAGAAGAGGGCATCAGGCTACATTATAGATGGTTGTGAGCCACCATGTGGTTACCGGGAATTGAACTCAGGCCCTTTGGGAGAGCAGGCGGTGCTCTTAACCACTGTGCCATCTCTCCAGCCCAATGATACCATTCTTATCTATAGCTTGCTTGCCTTTAGACTGTGTCGAGTTGTCAAGAGGTCAGGTGACAGCCCGAGGACTTCTGAAGCATTGCACATCTTGAAGATGTGTCCTCAGTTTCTTGCCTTCCTGCCATTCTCTCCCCACCCCCTTACCTCTGCCACCCGCCACCTGAGAGCCAATCTTGGAGTCAGGTATAGGAATAACAGTGTGGTCCTTCCCTCAGGAAGTGTCTTCCAACAACCCAACTCAAAGTGATCTAGTCTAGTGTGCAGCTAAAACAATGAAGAGTCTCACTGATTCCAGATAGAACATTAGAGCATTTATTTGCCTGGCAATTATAAGAAAATACTTCAGTGACACTGTAGGCTTATCACAGTTCCCGAAAGGGATGCACTCATTTTTCTCCCCCACAATCTTGCATTATAACAGAAGCTTCCTCATTTTCCAAAGTAGTGATATTATGAGAGAAACAGACTGGAAATCCCCAATGACAACTTTCTTCCAAGAAACCGTTTAAAATTATGTAACTGATTTACAGTGGCTGCTAGATCCTGTCTATTAATAGTGTGAATTTAAATTCTAATTCTCCAAGCGAACATTCCAGAAAAGGACTCCTTATTTTGGTTCATTGCTAACTCAGCTGGTCTCTGGCGGAGGGGTGATGTCTTTGGGATCCCCTGGGGTGCCAGGGCAGCAAAGTGGCGACACTTGCTGATGCCAGGCTCCACAGGGTACAGCACAATCTCCTCATGAATCCCATCCACCACTCAGGGAGCCTCTGCCTTCCCACACCATCCTGCCTGGCCACCGTGAAAGCATTTGGCCTTGGCTCGCCATGCACTTGCATGGGCCTGCCTCAGCATCAGCTGGTGCACAGCAGTGCTGTGATCTACCTGCCACCAGCTGCCTTTCTTCCTCTCCTTCCCACGTGACTGCCATCACCCACTGTACTTGAACTGTTTTTTATGTTATTTTTTCCTTGGAGAGGTTACACATGTTCCTGGCTTTAGCCATAAGACTAATCAATCACACAGCGATCTTTATTTCCAATCATCAAAATCCCCTGGTCAGTATTCCCACTTGGGGTGATGTCATTGATGCATAGTGATAACAGCAAGGATGGATTTGATGGCAAAGGGTGTGAGGACAATAGTAGCAGTGATGTTATGGTAATGAGGGTGACGATGTCTTAGGTAGGGCCACTATTGCTGTGACGAAACACCATGACCAAAGGCAACTTTGGGAGGAAAGGGTTTATTTGGCTTCCATACCCTGAGTCACAATCCACTGAGGGAAGGAAGCCAAAGAAGAAACTCAAGACAGAAACCTGGAGGCAGCACCTGTAGCAGAAACCATGGAGGGTGCTGCTTACTGGCCTGCTCAGCCTGCTTTTTTATAGCACCCAGGACACTAGCCCAAACATGACACCACCCATAATGGGCTGTGTCGTCCCACATCAATCACTGACTAAGAAAATGCCCCGTAGAATTGTCTCCCGTAGGATTGTCTACAGCCCAGTCTGAGAGAGGTGACTTCTCAGTTGAGGGTCCCTCCTCACAGATGACTGTAGCTTATGTCAAGTTGACATAAAAATAAAAAACAACAAGTAGCCAGTACAATGCTGCTGCTGATGGTGGTAGGGACAGTCAGGATAGTGGTGGCTCTGATCATTGTGAGAGTAGATGATGACGATGATGATGATGATGAAGGTAGTGGTGGTGACATTATGCTAATAAGTATGATAATGAGGAGGAGGAGGATGGTTACTGTGGTAAGGACGCTGGTGCGGTGATGATTACAGTAAGTTGTCAAAGGGCTGAAAATAACTATTGAGAAATGAGCCCTTAATGGGGCAATAACACAGCACATCACACACACACACACACAAACACACGCACACACAAACCACATACCACACACACGCACACACACCCCTACACACACACTACACACCACACATATACCACACACCACACACACTACAGACCACACACACATGTACACACACACCACACACACATTACACACACACACCACGTACCACACACACACAAGCACACACTACACACACACACCACTACACACACACCTCACACCACACACACACCCCCACGCGCGCACACACACATACACACACACACACACACACACACACACACACACACACACACACCACTCCAGGAACATCACAGAGGACAGGAGAGTAAGAGTGTAAGTGCTGACTGTAGGAAGGGGTGAAGTGCCGTGGGATGCTTTCTCTCAGCCATGTACACTGCCACTGCTCTCCTGACCCCTCAGTGGCTGTGACTAGCCACACAGGGACCTGCACAAGATTGAGCTCATCAATGTTCTGTCACAGGAAGGGTAGGGGACCATCGTGGGCACAGAAGCGATGGTGTGTCTCAGGTTTGTTGCCTGTCACCTCTTCAGCTCTAATCTTCCTTCCTCTTTCTCTTTTCCATCATGTCTAAGTCTCTCCTGCAGAAAGGCCCAGGTCAAGGTGAGAGAGGCATCTTATGTGCCCATCACCCAGCTACCGTCTCCAGCCCCTGCTCACCTTCACCTGGTACAGACACAGATGTGGGACAGGCACTCACCCCTTAACCAACCAAGAATAAGAGGTCTCAGACCATGACAGACACACTTCCCCCCTGTCCTCCCCCGCCTCACCCCTACCCCAGTCAATAAAAGACTCCATGCCTCAGCAGCAGCCCTGCCTCTAGGGCTAGAGGACACGTCCTTTCATTTCCCAAGCAAAAATCCACTCTGCCAACAGAACGCAAGTGGAGTTTTTCTGCCGGTTTGCTTGTTTGTTTTCTGTATGTCCCAATAGTCTGTTTCACTGTCAGGAATGGAACTTACGGCCTGCCACATACTAGGCACGCCTCTACCACAAAACCACACCCCAGCCCTAAGTGAACAGCCTCTGACTCATGTAACCGGATACTTCTCCCACGGCTCTGTGGGAGATGGCTGATGGAGGCCGCACATGAGCACTGCCCTCTGATGTGCCTCCTTCTGCCTGGGCTGTCTGCTGCTGGTCCTCCTGAGTGAGGGAGCATGTTAGCACACAGGCCTGTGATCATCCGGCACCCTCCTGTTCCTGGAGCCTGCAGCTTCTCTGCTCTCCACCCTGGTCTCCTTCTGAGATGTCTGCGGCTGTTGTTTTTTTGGGAAGATTCTCCCAGCAGCAGAAGCGCCCAATGGCTGTCTGGTCTCCCTGTTCAGCCTCCTGTGCTTATCAGATCACACAGGTGGTCCAAGGAGATTGCAAGGAAGCGATACCTGCCACCTTCATTGCAGGCTTCAGTGTCACCGTCTACCTGGCACTGCACAGCCCTGCAGTGTCATCTTGATCCAGGCAGCCCTTCAGCACGGGCATGTTACAGGTGCTCAGTGTGTTTGGCAAAGAACAACAGAGTGGATAGTTAGATGTTGGCGATCCTGCTCATGTGCGGCCTCCATCCGCCATCTAGTGGTGGAAGAAGGAAACGTCAGTACACATTCTCAAAGGAGCTTGGCATCCAGATCTGGAGGGCCACCCACTGTTGCCCTGCAGATACCCAGCTTTGTCTCCTAGAACAGGTGTTCCTCGGTGCAGCCAAATCATACGTGTTGTGGAGATAAACATCATCAGAGAGGGAGAAAAACCTCTCAGCATGAGAGCAGCGTCTCATCTCAGGATGAGAGATAGCACCCACCTGGTCAGACAGGGGTTAATCCAGGCAGAGCCTCTGTGGGGTCAGTGGTCAGTTATGTGTGGAAGCTTCCACTGAGAGACATAGAAATTTCATATTTCATGTGTCCTGGGCTGACTTGGGGGAGAATTGGGGACATGTTAAAAGAAACTGAAAGCAGTACTGAATATAAAATTGGGGAGCAATGATAAAGAAAATAGAAATGAAAAGATGCCCAGCACTTGAAACCCCAAAGACGGGTGGGCTATTCGGTGTGTAATGGTAAGCAAATAGGATAAAGCTGACACCTGAATGTGTCCTGAAGACCACTTGGGGGCCACTTATTTCTCAAAAGTTCACATACCACCTAGGTTTGGGCTCTGGTTTTGAGTTAACTTAGAACACACGCCCACCCCGCAGCGAGCAGCTGTGCTAGTAACAAACGGCTTCCCTTGAGTTGTCATTCTGATGAGGGTCACCTTACAGTGAAGGGCGGAGGTTCTATTTCGGTCAGTACCTGGACTAAGACACTCCTAGGAAGCTAAGAAGACTGCAGGAGTTCCGGGGGGATAGCTTGATGAGGTGTCCGAGGCCCAAGGCCTTGCTGGTATAAGGCAACCCAGGCCCAGAAGAAAGCACCGAACCATGAGACCACCCAGGGCGTCAGGAACAGCGGTCCCAAATGAACGTGTGCTCTGTGGACCTCAGGCACCTGCTTGACTTCTGACCATGCAGATGGTTATCTGGAAAAGCAGCCGAGAGCAGCGGCCATGCACCTCATGCTTGGTGTGCCCCCACTCCTGACGTCATGTCTTTGCCCGTGTGGTGATGCGCTGTAGAGCGAGGCCAGATTAAAGAGGATTCCTACCCCTACAACTCTACGCCACCTCCCAGGTGCATACAAGCAGCCCCTTAATGGTCCTGAGAATTAGCAGCTGTGGAGCCCGTTCTATAGAAAATCTGTGTCCTACCACTCCGGAGTTGGAGGCAGGGGGATCATGGTTTCAGGGCCATCCTGGCCTGCATAGCTAGAAAATAACCAAAAAGGGGGAAAACTGCCCCAGCTACCTACAAAAAGCCAGGCCACCAAAAAGTGGAACTGCACATGCCAGGTCATTCAGGTAGCTTTTATACACGGCTCTGCCATAGGGCTCCCTAGTCAGCTCTTCCTTAACTAGGCGTTAAATAGGCGAACAATTCTGTTTCAACCAGAGTCATCTTGAGCCTAGTCTTACTGATGCCTTCACCTCTGTGGGTGGGAAATAAATTCTAGTTACACTTGACCAAACAAAAACAGTCAGCAGAGTGCATGAAGGCCTGGCTTTGGTCCCCAGAACAACAGGACATAAACCGGGCACAGTGGCACATGCCTGTGATCCCAGCACTTGAGTCTCGGGGGCAGAAAGGCAAAATCGTCCTTGGCTTCAGGGGACCTGAGATCATCCTCCTGTGCTACGCTGGACCCTGCTCAAAAACCAAAACCAAAAACCAATGGATGTAGAAGAACAGCCAAATTTCTTGAGTGTCACATAAAAATAAAATAAATACTTCCTGGTGCATAAATGCATGTGTATAAAAGATGGGGGAAGAGGCAGGTGGTCTAAAGATGTATGTGGTGACACTGAGACTTGAAAAGACATATCAGCTCGACAAAATGTCTCACATTTTGTGCATCATGTTAAAAGTTTTCAAAATGGCCCTCATAACATCACTCAGAGCAGGATCCAGTGACTGAATAAGTGGAAACTGAGGCACACATGGTTTGTCCTGTGTGTTGGTCTAAGAAACATGCCCTGGGGGCTTATCAGAGGCCTTGGCCCATGGAAATGGCAGTGTGGCTGCCCTGGCTGAGGCAGAGCTGAGCCTGTCTCAGTGGTGGGAAAAGCTCGTTGAGAGCTGGGCTCTCAGTGGTAGGAGAAGCATCCTGTACACCCACTATGGATAGAACTGACGAGCGGAGAGTGAGTGCCACTACCACTGGCTTCCCGGTTGTCACTTTGGCCAGAGTATCGTATGGAGAGAGGCAAAGATGATGAACAAAGCAGGGGCCTAGGGCAGACCTGTGACGTGTTAATTATGTGGACCAGCTGGGTGTTTTGTGAACTGTGTGATGCAGTGTGTCAGGTCACATGACAGTTTCTGATTCCTGAAGAGAGAATAAACTGAATGACTTTAATCAAAGATGACGAGTCCTCTCAAATGGACTCTAGTAGGAAATCCCTCTGGTGGCCATACAGATCAGTCAGGAAGGCCAGAGAGCTATCCCCAGGGGCTACTTAAGAGAAAAACACAACCTGGAAGCTGGAGTAAAGGCAGGGGACACCAAGATCTTAGCACCACTTGTCAATTGCTCAAAGACGCACACGAAGCATGCACACTTGAGCGCTGGGAATGAGACTCAGTTGCCTGGCACACATAAAGTCCTAGGTTAGCATAAGCCAGGCATGGTGACGTGACAAATGTCTGCAGTCCCAGCGCTTGGGATATGGAGGCAGAAGTAAAAGAAGTTCAGGGTCATCCTTGATAGAGTTTGAGGCCAGCCTGGGCTACATTAAGACACTGTCCGTTTCACTAAAAGAAAAAGGAGGCAGTCGAAAAGTCACAACATCTAGGGACATTTGAAATCCATGACAAGCAATGCAGTGCAGGACAGAGGCCATTCTTACCAAAATGCAACTGTTGAGCCTGAGTGCTCAGGAGTGTTTGAGTGTATATACAGTTTCCCATGGAAAGGGCTAGAACCACATATAGGTTAATTGGGGGGAAGTAATCATTACATTTACTAACTACCTGGTCCCTGACCACCTCAGTGAGAGACACTGGTGAAATGGCGGTGGGAGCGATCCCAGACATCTCAGGAAGCTACGAGTGACGTGTGGAGAACGGAGGGAGTGTGTGGAGGAAGGTGCTGGCTTCTGCAGGCAGTATAATAGCCATGAAGCTTACCTCTTTTTGGTCCTAAGGGATATAAAGCCATCCTGTGGGGGACAGGCTTAGAGGGCCAAAGCAGCAGGTCTCCTCAATGGACTGACATCACTCCCACCATTCCTACTTCAGTGGGTGATTTCCGGATTCATGAGGGATGTTCCTGTGCGCTGCACAGTGGCCTCCTCATCGCAGGTGTGGCGCCCCCTGGCACACAGGCTAGGGATGTGCAAACCACAACAAATCTGAGCCACACCCTGAACCTGATTTCTGACAGGACTAGCTGGCGCTTATGGTCCTCTACTTCAGCTTTCCATCCTAAGATGGAGTTAGTGATGTTCACTCTGGAGAGCAGAGACTCACACAGAGGAGCAGCCTTGAAACTGCAGCGCATGCTGGTCTGCACTTGTGCCATCTCTCTTCTGGGACAGGTCAAGAAGATCCAGATGAAGACAGCTACTGTGCTTCAGACCCAGGATCCACCATGGACCACAGGTCTCCCCTCAACCTGGTCCTCTCTTGACCCCCAGTGCCTATCCCGAGACAGTCTGTCATGTTTCTCAAATCTGCTCTCAAGTCCTTGACGTTTAACAACAGACTCTGAAACACGCAGCCACCTTTGCCCTGAGCCAACGGCAGCTGATGGACACCTTTTCTTCCCGAAGCTTCACTTGGACATCAGAGTAACTGACAAGGATTCTTGCTACCTTTCCTCTGTGGAATCTGACAAAGTATGTTCGGGATGCGCTCTATTCCCCCAAGTCAACTTCCCGGGCGTCTCTCAGAAGCACTACTGTCGTTTTCCGCTTTAGTCTGCAACCTTACCAGCAGAGCTGTTTGAATTCCCTGACTGCTCCAGGGATGTGAGACTACCTAGTTCTAGACATCTGTGTGCATGAGCTCTAACCCCCTGCCTCCAAGTGTCCTCTGTCCCTTCCACACAGACCACCACCCACCCGGGCTGAACGCATCTGCCTCTAGGGGTTTTGATTCCTGCTCCGCTGTGAGGCCAAAAAACAGGCTTTTTCTTTCTCCTTTGTCCACATAGAACCCCACTGTTGGCTCACAGCAGCCAGTGTGCTTGCCAAACTCACAACACGGACCTATTTCTGTACATGTCCCACAATTTTAGTGGAACCAGAACCCTCGAGAGTGTGAGACAGCGTGCCTCCCTAGCTCTCTGAGCAAGGTTAGACAGCATTTCTCATAAACGAACCAGACACAACTCAAGGACCAGCCGCCTCCACTAACAAGCTACCCCACTGTCCTGTAGCTGACTTACTGGGCCTAGGATGACACCCCAACCTCAAAGCCGAGCTCCGGGGCTCCAGGCCTTTCACAACTGCTACCCAGCTGTGTCTGCTTTGCAAACAGAGCCGTCTCCTCTGACTCCCCTCTTTTCCTGTGACTCTCAAAGAGTTCAGAAAAAGTGAAAGGGGTGGTACAAGAGTTAAGTGAAAGGAGCCCATCTTTAGGCCCTAGATACTGCCCTACTGCCAAGTGATCCAGGTCTGCCTGCCCTTGAGAAGTCACCAGTTGACTCTGATGTCCTTCTCTTGCTAAATCCTTAACGTGGAATCCTACACATCGTCCTCAACTGGAAAGAGCCATTGTTGTCTGAGCATTTGCACACACCCAGGGCTGTATGTATGTATGTATCCCCCTTCTGTGATGACCTCAAGTGGTGGGGGCTTTGGGAGAACAGTCCTTCAGAGCAGGACCCTCCGAGGTGGGATCAGTGCCCTTATGAAGGAGGTGGCAGGAGTGTCTCCCTCTACCCAGGGATGATGCAGCAAAGCCTATCACTGAGATAGAGCTGGTACCAACTAAATACCATGTCCTTGGTGCCTTGCTCCTGGGTTTCCCACTACCCAGACTGAGAATCTGCTACTCCAAATTGACCCAAAGTAAGGCATTTTGTTATAAGCTCCCAGAAAGATCTCTCATCACATTTATTTTTTCTCTTCTGATATGGTAAATACACTGGGGTGTGTGAGTGCATGCTGCTAGGATCCTATAGGACACCCTGGAAGTCATCCTAGGCCTGTGTCAGTTCAGAGTATGGTACTGAATGAGTCTGGCCCACAAGCAAAAGCCAGAATTCATATTTTAATTTGCTAGTCCCTCTAGTAGTATTGACCTAAAAACAAAACAAAAACAAAAAGCCACCAATTAGGAATTTGACTACAGCATATCAAAGGAGGTGATGGCACTGTTTCATCACTTGAGTGTCAGCTGTGTATGGGTGTGTGACAAGGCCACACTCAGCTTTTGCATTACATCATGGACACGGTGATCACTGGCTGGTCTTCTCCCCCAATTCCCAACAGCCAGGGCAGTTGTCTCGCTCCAGGCAGATCAGCCGCATGCATGTCCTTGCTGTCGCACAGAAGGACAGAGAACGCAAGGCTACTACTGCGTTTCTATGCAGAACAAGGGAAAATGTGTATCTGGGATGTGAACACAGGAACATCAAGTCTGTGAGCTCACCACCTGCTAGTGACATGGGGATCTAGGCTAAGCTTGGCTCCGTCACATTGCAGCCTCAGCCACTCATTAAGGACTTGGCATTCCCATCTTCTCACTGGGCATCTCACGCCTGGATGAACCAGCCATACAATGGCAGGAAGAGCCAGAAAAGCCACACATCTCGCCTGAACCAGGGATGGCTGCATTTCCTCTGTTCAATCCTGGGGCCACTTAGGAAATCCCTCAAAAAGGACCATTTACCTTGAAGGGCGGCAGGAATGGGTGCAAGTGAGGTTGCCCATGACTCTATGGTTAGGGGAGCTGAGGTCAGTGGTGGCCAGACTTCATGTGCATGCCCACAAAAGCCATGTCCAAGTACTTGTTCATCCCTTTTAAGGGCGGGCCTATATATGGGGCTACTATGTATGCCTATATAGGTGCATTCTTTACCTTTAAAACATAGTTTGTTAGACATCTGATGGCCAGACTCCCGAATCAAAAGGCCAGAGGCCCTAAAAGTCTGAGACAGAGAGTCCAGGCAGGGCGGGCAGCACCCTGACCCCCTCCCCGACACACTGCTGTAAATGCCACCGCACCAAGGATCTGTCTAATCTTCCTATAAGGATTAAAACAGACTTGTCCAGCCAATAGACAAGAATGAATGCTGCAAAAACTGAGACAGGCTTTTCATTAAAAACAGAAAGAAAAAAGAAAAAAGGCGTATCCCGGAAAACACAAAAGATTGCGGTGGGGCTGTCTATTTTGGCATCTTTTTAGATGAATCATCCCGTGGCTTGTTGTAAAACTGTACAAATAAAATATAGTAGCATTTGGGCTTATGTTCAGCCAATAAAAAGAAATAACCATAGGTCAAGACAGGCTGTCAAAAGATGTACGCCACCTTCTAAAGGAGGGGCAAATGTCTTACAACTCCAAGATGTCTTTATTTATTTCAAATTCCAATAGAGTGAGTATGTTTTATCTAAATACTTTTTAGCACACAGCTGTAACATTGAATTGCTTTTTCTCAGAAATAGTTAAATACATCAATCTAGTTACAAATTCTAATATAAAGAGTACAAAATAGAGCATTATAAATTGTATTTTTAAAAAGAAACACAAACTCTATGGTCTTCTGCATCTTACCACCTCAAAGAATAACTGGTGAAGAAACACTTGGCTTGGTGGTCACCTCACACAGGCACACAGGTCTCAGGGCTCTGCCGTTTGCACAGTAACCAGCGTCAAGAACAGCTCGGGAAAGCCTTGTGCGCGGGAGCCGTTGTCTGTGTTTACTTTTCTTTTTGTCTTTCTCTCAGAGAATAGAAGTTGCTACATTTATAACCATTAGACAACGCATCACGTTCTGCAGGTGCTGGAGGGAGGGGTCCTGTCTCCTGGAGAGCTGCACCCCGTTAAAGACACCCTCGTCTGCCCAGTGTGTTGTCAACTCTCCTGGTTCCAAGGAGGTAGAGAGAGAAGCCAGAGGGCACCTGAAAGGAGTGTGGCTCTAGTCCCAGTGCCTCCCAGAGAAGCCTGGATATGTGCTCAGCAGCCAATCCAAGAAGGCAGCCCCTACAGCCCATGTACGCCACCACTCTTATTTTCCCGGAGTGGCCTTGTGCTGCCTTGGAACACCAGTGTCGTTCTGGGCTTAAAAAATAAATAAGTAAATATTGGGGAAACTTCTTAAAATATCTAATACTTTTCAGATCCAAAAAAGGCAAAGTCCACTTGACTTGGAAACTGTATGGGAGAGGCTGAACCGCCCCCACCTGAGACTGGAGAGACAGCGGAAGTGTGGGCAGGTACAGTGGGCAACTCCCTAGAGGAGACAGTTAGCACCCACTGCTTACTCATTACTTATAAATTTAAGTCTTCATTCTCTAAAATGTCTTGAGAAGCTCCTTATGTGTTACTTGTGTTTGACGTGAGGAAGAAGTGTAAGAAAAGAGGGGTGAAAGGGAGAGAAGCAGGAAAGGGAGGTGGGCTGGGCTGAGCTGGGTGCCAGGGAGCAGGCGAGAGGACGGGCAGGGGGGACACACAGAGCAGCTGCGCTTAGACAACCAAACCCTTTATTGTCTAGTTACATTAGACGCAACACTGTAAAAGTCCCACTAGGAAACAAGGAGACAGCAGATTCGCAGAGGTAGTAGGAAGTCTGTAACAGTCAGAAGTGTGGACATCATCAGTGGGTGGCGAGGGGGAGAGCAAACCAAAACAGATTGGCTAAATAAATAAGAAAACACAAACCGTACTAAACACTGTGGTTGAGCTGACATACACAAATTAACAAACCAGTCCAACAGTGATGGCCAGTGGGGACAAGGAGGCCATCCGCCCAGGCCAGCACATAGCTGTCCCTGAAGGAGTGTGCACTGGGGGTGGGGGGGGGGTGTCTCGTGGCATTGTGGCCACACGAAAACTGTATCTCTGTGCTTCGAGAGGCAGGTCACCCCGGGATTGGCTGACGACACTCAGCTGCAGGGACCTGGGACCCCTCTTCTCCCCGTCAGGCCAGCTGGGAGGGAGACTCGCTTCACTAGAAGGCAGCCCATCCCCGACCCCCAACCCCAGCTCTCAGTGACAAGTGCAGCTTCAGACACAGTAAAAACACAGACGACACCTTTGTGTCCCTTTGTGTAGAGAATTTTTTTAATAACTAAAACAGAAATAGACAGGGCCAAATCACAGGCCCCTGCACATTCCTAACTGTCACCCTTACTTGCAGCCAAGAAAACAAAAAGCCAGAGAATGCAGAAACGATGGGGGGACTGTCAGAATGCTCGACCGTGAATCTACAGAAAGGTCCTCTGCTGCCTCAGGTGGGGGGAGAGGAATGTGTCTCCGCGACCTGCCTCAGAAGGAGCGATGCTCGCAAGCACTCTACACGGCAAGCCGTTCCCATCCACACCTGGTGCAGGAGTATTAGGAAAAAAATAAGTAAAAAAAAATATAATTATGTATATATACATATATATATGTATATATGTATCTGCTAGCAGGTTAGCATTGCATTGTCTGCAAGTGTCGCAGTCACCTGAACGGTCAAGTAATTAAAACAGTAACAAGTAGAACCCAGAATCAAACATTAGCTAACAATAACAATAATAATAATAATAATATAATAATAATAATAATAATAATAATCCAACAGATCATTAGAACAGAAACCACACGCCAAGGTTCATGTATACATGTGTTTAAACAAGTCTTTGTATCAGAAGCCCCTTTCCTACAAAAACCGCACTGACCCATCACTGTGGTAAGTAAACTGTCGCTCTCACCAGTATTAAAGGTTAGGATAATTTCTGTACATGTAAAATTATTGCTTTTTTTTTGAAAAATATATTTAGCATGCTCGTCTTAATCCATTTTCTGCCTTTACAAAATTTCACAATTAAAAAAAAACTAGTAAAGCTTTTGCAAAAAATTTCACAGAACGTTTCTTATTCAAGGCAGCAGTAACTTTTGATAATGCATAAAATCATATGTGCAAACATCTGGAACTTGCAGAAGTATCGCCATCACACACAGTGTCACAGCAATGGGAAAAGGAAAACGCTGCTACCTGCGGAATACAGTTCCGACTGTGCACGCTGCGTGGGCTCAGAACCCCTGCTAGGGCCTTCACCCCACCGCAGAAACGTGAACTCGCGTGACAAAGGAAGAGGTATATAAAGCCGTCCTCGCCCTCAGGCCTGGCGCCCCCAACGATCTGTGAACAGAGTCACTCGTCCAGTGGCAGTCACCAGGCCCAGGGGGAAAGGCATCTATTTGCTGGGGTTCTGCAGGGGAAAGGCTGGGGTAGGGAGGAGAGAGAAGGCTCCAGAGCACTAGCACCCTAATGACCTAGGGCCCCCGGCCTGCTCAAGGACCCTTCTGCCATCACTAAAACAGGCCCAGACTGGGAGGATTCAGTGGCTTATCTGTTAAGACGTGTGGTCTTGTGTGAGCAGTTTGCAGAATGTAGCCCTGTTACAAAAAAGGTCCTGAGAAAAAACAAAGACGCCCGCTCTTCTTAGTGTTCGACTAATGTCTCTTTTCCAGAAGCAGATGTATATGTGTGTGTGTGTGTGTTCCCATCTCTGCCGTGTTTCCTGTGCCAGACACAGCCCAAGGGCGACAGGAGCGGTTCAGAGGGGGGTCGTGGCCAGACCTCCAAACCATGAGGATCTCATCACCCTGCCTCGCCAAGCCTTATCTCTGCGGCACCCTAACGTCACCCTCTGTCTTACCTGCTATGTTAAATACCCACTGAGGCAGGGAGAGGCAGCGGTGCGGACCCCTCCGCTCCCCACATCCTCCAGCAGCATCTGTCCTAAGCGCTGGAACTCCCTGTACAGTGCTTGGGGTTCACCCCATCCGGAACACACCAGTATCTTCTTTCCAGTGTCTCGCGCCTGTCTTGAGTAATACCAATGCCTTGAGCTCCCACCGTGCCTGCCAATACCACTGCTAATCATGAGGAGACACAGGCCATGGGTGATGAGCACACACACGTGTGTGAAAGAGCTACACGGAATTCTAGGCATAGTATCTTCGCTGTCCCTAAATGTTCCCAAGAGAGGCATCTCCCTCAGCCTGCTCTAGCGCAGAGGTTCCCAGTCTGAGCTATGTGGTCAGGAGACTCTGGCTCTTCTCCCCGAAGGCGGCCATGGTCACTGCTGGGAGCCTTCCAGTCACCTGTGAGGCCACAGTCCACACCTTCACGGGGCTGAGCGCGGGAGGCGTGTCTCTAGGTCCCCTTTCGGAGGGGTCCCGCCGGCACAGTCCCTGGGGTAGTGTGGTCTCTCCCCTGCAAAAGAAAGAAAAAACAGGCAAGCTCAGTTGCCTTCCAATCCCAAAAGCATTTACACTACTAATTTTCTTAGCCAAGACCCAGGAACACAAGGTGCTTCTCTGAGCCACACGGCAGAGGCGATAAAACTCTCTGGTTTTAGGGCAGCTCCTTTTACCCAGCATGGAGTACTTTGCTTTCACCTCGCTGCCTTCCACTGAGGCAGCTCTGGAAGACCACCCTCGGTGCTCACAAGGCATCACTGGCGTCAGACAGCACCCAGCAATGCTGGGTTTGACTCTGAGAGGAGCTAAAACTCATCAAAGTGGGATGGATGCAGGTTTGAAAAGCACATATCTAAGGTTCAGAGCAGCTCCCCAGGTGAACAAAAGTCCCCCAGGGTGAGCGTGGAGGTCGCAAACAAAAGCCCACGGTGCTCACATTGCTCCTCACATCGCTCCTCACATCGCTCCGGGTGAACCTGAGAGTGCGTCACAGTGGAGAGGCGGAAGCCCCGTGCTTCAGGTCAGGTGAACAGAGACTTAAAGCATGGGTGTTTGAACAAGGCCATATTCCAGCTGAGGACAAAATGCCATCTTTCCTGAGACCATTAACCTAGCTAAACTCCTGAGGAAGTGAAACCAACCAACCACCTGAAATCAATATGCGCCCACAAACCACACAACCGTGGGAAACTCGAGCCTCCAGCTGCATCCATTGGAGCCCCAGGGACACACAGGAAGGGAAGCTGCTTGGCATCATGAATGCAATGCTCCTCTTTAGTTAAATTTTCAGGAAAGTATTAAAGGCTGGTCTCACACACAATACCTACTGGTCAACACAGTGTAAATCAGAACGATACTCAGAGAATGTCTGAGAGGTGAGGCAGGTGCAGAGCTGCAGACAGCGGCTGATCTCAAGCACAGTGAGCAGCAGGCATCACGGGAACAAACTCAGGTAGATGCCAAACATCCTGCCGTAGACCAGGAGAGGGGACTGACATCTCTGCACAGAACCGGTGCACGGCAGAGATCTCAGTGGAGGCCCAAGGAAGCACGGCTCCCTGGGTACCCGTTCTAGGCATGCTCACAAAAGAACACAGGGCGTTGAGCTCCCACAAGAAATAAGAACTGCAGTTCTGGCTGTTTGGCCTGGACTGACATTCATAAGCGCATGCTAATAAGCAAATACACTGGCTGAGGGTCCGGGACAAGGGAATCCGTGCAAAGCTAAGGAGCCAAGTACATGGAGTTGTGTGCATGTGGCGTCTACACAGACTGTTGTGCTACAGATCCCAGGCCACACCTACCTGTGTCTTATATCTTTGTACAGAACACACAGACTATCCGTGAGGCAGGGCAGAGAGGACAGGATGGCCCTGCGCCAATAAAGTGCTGAAACCTCACCACTCAGAAGGTATTTATCCCAGGTCTGCGAAGCCTGAAAATCTGGAACAAGGTACTTGCTATGATGTAGCCATAGATCGTTGCAGAAACTGGCATTTTCCCTTTGCTCTGGAGGAGGTGGGTCACGTGCCTCGTTTCTGAAGAGTCACTTTAGATCACTGACTCACCTGGACCACCGATGGTGGGACCACTACCACAGCATCCCTTGCAGGGATTCGACGGAATGCTCTAGACAAGGAGGAGGGAGCTACAGTAGTAATCTGAGATGTACAGGCTGCTTCCTCCTCTGAGGCAGCACAGCCGCGGCCTGGGAGCTGCCTTTGGGGACACTGGTTTTCCTTGTGACAGCTGTATATTATGAGATGAAGTGGAGCCTCAACCATACCACTGCTGAGGTGTTTCCGTGTGCTCGGGCTGGACACTAACAACCAGGTGAGATAAATGTCTCCTCCCTTCTTTATAGGACAGGGGCCAAACTATCCAGGCTGTGTGTCCTCAACATGCGCACAAACCAAGAAGCTTCAAGGTGCACACAAGAAAAGCCAGAGGAAGGCTTGTGGGTGCTGACCCCCAGCTGCACAGCAGACCTCGGGGACCTTGGTCTTTGCCCAGGCGGCATTCAGTCAGCAGTGCCGTTTCGATGAAGCCAGTAACTCATTCACATTGGTGGAATACCATACTTAGGGAAAACAGACGATTTCCTGAGGACACTTGCTCGGTTTTACAAATAAACTTGCATCAGCTATCAGATCTTGATGCCGAAAATCCACAAGCACTGGTGAAAATGGGCCGAAGATGCAGGTTCTCAGACCCACCCAACCCACCTTCTGTCCTGTTCAACTGCACATCAAGAAAAGGATGCAGAGTGGGCTGGCTTTTTTTTTTTAACATTTTTTTGTTAATTTGATTAATGGAATTATTTCTCCATCTTAACTACTTTAAACTAACATTTAGAATAACGAAGAATAAACCATTAATCATAGTCTCTAAATTCTGTAAATAAAAATACTGTATTTCACATAACAGCAAAATTCTAAGCTGGAGAGTGAGACCACTGAGGGGGATTGGTTTCAAAAGTTATTATAACTTCTTATTTTGAAATATTTTACTTTATTTGTGCATTCGCAGAGTGTGTACACGTGGGCATGCACACTATGGCTATGTGTGGAAGCCAAAAGACAGTGAACAAGAGTAGGACAGCTCCCTCAGGCTTGGCGGCTCAGTCCTCAGGCTTGGCAGGCAGAACTTTACCCCTGAGCCATCTCACAGCTACTGTTCGAACCTATAACTGCTGGACAATGAGACAATGATTAAGCAGTTTCTCTGACATAGCAGACAGACTTCACCATGCGCCAGTAACAACCACACTTCAGCAAACCATTTCAAAAGGAGCTGTTTTCTAACGACACATGCTAAGCATGGGTGTGACGCAGCACCGGTGAGTGAAGGAAAGCCACACCCCTGGGACCTTGGTTGGGAAGACTGCCCATCCTTGTTTGTGGAGGAGCATCTTCCACAAAGAAGGGACAGCGCCCTGTGATGCCCTGTGATGCCCTGCCTGCCACCCATCAGGAGGTTCCACTCAGCAGCCTTGAAATGCCTCCTGTGGAAACGGCTCCTCATCTCAGTGGCCGAGACCCTATGGTGTCCTAAGTTTGTGTTTTTATCTTGTTTTTCACAATAATTGAGAAACAGCATGCAGTTCAGACGACAGGCCATGTGGACACAGCTGCCTTCTGCAAACTCATGTCATAAACTAATCCATAAGCTCCACAGCCCAGCCGAAAGCCTCTGACTTCCTGTTACGAGAGTATGGGCATTGCAAAGGAGAGGTGGGTGACCTGGGACAGGCTACACAGGGCACGTACAGGAAAAAGCCATTCTCAGGCACACCAGGAAATTAGCTCCCTGAGAGATGAGAGTATTAAACCAGTCACCTCGGGGATCTGCCAGGCCCCATGCTGGCTCAGACATGTCACCAGAAAACTCAGCATCCCGTGATTTTCTATATCTGATACGGGAAACTGAAATGCTGGTGTGTAAAATCAGTGTGCATTAGTAACTTCTCCAGCAGCAATGTCAAAATACCAGACCAGGCAACGTAGAGAAGGAAGGGACTCTCAGCTCATAGTTCAGGCGTACCATCTGTGCTGACAGGAGAGCCATGGTATCAGAGCTGCAGCAGCTGTTACGTGGAGTCTTCAGTCAGGAAGCAAACAGGGGAGAGAAGTGCCCGGATGGGACACGGCCACCCGCAGCTAGTGCTGTCTTCCC
Organism: Acomys russatus; assembly: GCF_903995435.1. Lineage (NCBI taxonomy): Eukaryota > Metazoa > Chordata > Mammalia > Rodentia > Muridae > Acomys > Acomys russatus. The sequence goes on along the minus strand of NC_067156.1, from coordinate 68,500,072 downwards.
CCCCACAGCCAGCCTCATCTGCAACACCCCCCCCAACAGGCAGCCCAAAGCTTGGTCTGCTGGATGATTCTAGGGCCTCTGATAGGTGCGCAGTGGCTGTCCATACAAAACCTCAGGGCACCAACTGGCAACAAGAGCTACTGGGAAACCCATGTTGGTGAGACACAGTTCTGGATCCTGCCCCCTATAACAAATAAGTAGCAACTAGTCTCTCAAGCAAAGCAAAATTGGGACACGTAAACCCATCCGCACCTCCTGAAAAGGCTGTGTGAAGAGAAGACCAGAAGCCCCCAGGCTTTTCCCCAGCACAACCACCGGCAGTGCCCCATGGGAAAGTCCACACAGAGTGACAAGCAGTATGCACTACTTGAGAGTTCTGAGTGTGTGGCAACGCGACTCCCTCACGGTGTGTGTCTCCCATGCTAGGGGTGGGGTGCCACCACTGCCCAAGAGAGGAAATACACACCAACAAGGGGAGTCCTCTCCTGCACACTCTGCACCCTGATAATTAACGTAGTCACATTGAGAGCAGAATGGACAAGTTGGACGCTGATAGCTATTAAACATAGAGATTGTGCCTTTTTCCCTCCAAGTCACTTGAAGCCGGTACTGCTAAGAAGATGCCTGATGACATAGACTGGCTCTGGGAGAGGATTCACCCTGCTACCCCACCCAGGCTAAGGGCAGGGAAGAACCCCAGGCCCTCAAAGCCTTCTCTTCCCGCCTATTAATATTAACAGCTGACTCGAGGAAAGCACTTTGATAGGCACTAATAATGATGTCAACTAGTTCTGCATTAACACGTACAAGAACCAAGAGGAAGAAGAACATGTCTAACGGCCCAGCCTAAAATTGACGTGTCCTCTGACACATTCTTTAAGATCCTTACAGTTCCAAATTATGGTAACAGAGATGGAATACCAATAAAGACCCAGAGCATTCTATAATACATCAACAAAAGCTACTTTTCCAGGTAAAGGAGGACAAAGGGGCCACCGGGAGCATAACCTTAAAAATGGAATTAAGCCAACTAGCTACTATGCAAGAAGGATGAGGCAGGAAGGGGTTAAACTCCAAGGCCTGAGCTACTCTGTCCTTCTAGACAAAAGAGAGTTGGCCTCCTGAGGCCTTATGGCAAAGCAAACGCATGCCTTGGAGCTGGATCCACTCTGGCAAGCTGTCAGTACCAGGTGGCCACGAGCTGGCAGTAGAGGGACAGCAGCCATAAGCAGAGCAAACAGCACTTCGTTCAGAGGCAGAAATCACATGAACGTCTCCTCTGACAGAGGTACTACACCCACTGCACATAAAGGTGACTCGGGACAATCTAGCCTGCAATCTTAGTGGCCGCTGCCTTCAGGTTCCCCGTTTCCACGTAAGGAAAGCATGGGAGCAGGGTGGAGAATCAGTCACAGCAAGCTGGGTCCTGCTCTACCTCACACATAGCAACAGTGGGCCTCTGGTGACCTTGGAGGTCACCTGTGAGCAGGAGAGCCAAGGAGTCACTGGATGTGTGATACCCAAATGCAATCCTCTAGTCACAACACCTTCCCTGTCACTTGGTCCCATGCTTACCTCACTTGACTCTTCTGTAGCCAGTGGCCTGTAAGTCTATAAAGAGGCCAGCACTGAGCAGATGTAGAAGCAGGCCCTGTGCTGGGGACCTTTCTATTTGGTATTCGGGAGAGACTATATTCGTTTCAAAACCTGTCTCGCTATCGCAAAGGAACTGCTTTGTATGTGTAAGCCACGGGTTTTACTGAAATACTCTAAAACAATCATTGAAAGTTCCATGATATCTCACTGTAGGCCATAATCCTGTCACTACAGGACACGGGACATTTTGGGGCCAGGCACACAGACACGAATCCAACTAGCCAGACGGGGCTTGGGCAAAGGGGAGAGTGTCTACAGCTGTGGGCTGTCCTGGAGTAGCAGATAACCAGAGCGATGTGAAGAGACTAAGATGAAGGTGGGGGTAGAGTGGGGCAGAAGGCCACCAACACCACAGGCCGTCAGCATCGACTAACAGGAACGCAACCTTGAGCACCTGTGCTGTCCCTCAGAGCGTCACTATGAACAAAGCACGGCACAGGGCTTGCCACATCCATGCACACCCAATGACACCTGTGCGGTAGCCCCCCTTTCACACAAGAGGTGTGAGAGGCGGTACACAGGTGTGCCAGTGCCCTGAAACATAAGGTTTGACAGGCATCTTTATGGAGGAATCCAAAAGCTGTGCTCTTCAAGGAGGCAAGATGGGACTTAGACTCAGACACCCAGGAAAATAACTAAGAACGTCTAAAGGTTTTCATCACTGCTAGTCACTGCCGGCTCCCTCTTCCTAGCAGCAGCCGTCACAGCAGTCTGCAGCAGCTAACAGCTATGCGGCCTCCTGTTCCCTGGTCACCGCAGACAGTCCTGCCTGATGGGTTCCAATGACATGGAACACTTCCACCGCCCACATCACACACAAGCGCAATGAAGAGCCCCGTGTCCCAGCTCTCTGCAGACACCACACTGACACCCAGACACACAGCAGCGCAGGACATACTTGTTTGGGGGCATCCGTGGAGGCTGTGTGAACTTCAGAACCTCGTGGACCGTCACACTCAAACACCGCTGTGGGAAAAAAGGGTCGTTAGCAAAGGGCTGGTGAGATCGCCGAGTGCAAATCAGAGAGGCCCTTAGGACGGAGGCCTTCTGCAGAAACACAGCAGTGACGAGCATTTACAGTGAAGACCCTCGATAACGGATGCCTGGGGCCACCGCCATCCCTAATTCAGACTCTACACTGTGGAGAGCAGCACTGACCACCAGCGTGTGCGTAAAGGGACCTGTTTCCTGCTCTGATGAGCACTTGGTCGGTGTCCTGGGCAGACTCACACTCCGGACAGTGCAGCCAGTGTACCCAGCTCCCTGCCTGCTCCATCATCACACACAGGTAGCCCATGCAGACCCAAGGGCAGATTTACACCGAGGGCTGGAAGTGCTTCAGGAAACCACTGGCCAAACAAGGGGGTCTGGTACATAGCCACAGACTGGCTCTACCCATCAAAAAGGAAGTCACCAAGCTTTGGGTTAGAAGAACTTCCTGGCTGTCATTGGTGGTGGCGGTGGCACGGTAACTCATTAGCATAATAACTTCTGAAGGTCTACTCCCATTAAAGGGAGCATATGCAAACAGGCTTTCTTAAACTAAACTACATGGCACATGGATACAAAGAATAAAATTTTAAAAAACGCTGAACTCTTAAATATGCTCACTGCGACCATAAGTGTTAGTCAACCTCACACACCTAGAGTCACCTGGTAGAGAGAACCTCACTGAGGAAATGCCCAGGTAAGACAGGCCTGTGGACAAGTCTGTCCAGCAGTGTCTGGGCCCAAGTCCACTGTGGGCAGCACCAACCCCCACAATTGATACTGGGCTGTGTAAGCAACCTAAGCAAGCATAAGCCTGAGAGAAAGTGAGCCAGAAAGCCAGCCAGCGAGGCACACTCCTCCATGGTGCCTGCCCTGGCCTCCTGCCCTGACTGCCCTTAGTGATGGGCCACGGCCTAGAAGTAGATGCCAAAAAACCCTTTCCTCTCCAAGTCTCTTTTGGTCATGGCATTTGTCACAACACGTGAAAACACCCTCCACCCCATCACACACACACACACACACACACACACACACACACACACACACACACACACACACAATTGGCACTGGCCAGTCACACGGCACAGGGCTGTGATACCTGTGTGTGCCCGAAGGTGGGCCCTGAGTTGACTGGGCTGGTGGAAACTCTTGCCGCACTCCACACAGACAAAGTCTCCCTGGCGGGCCTGTGTCCGCGGTGTCCCTGTTAGTGATGCGGTGTAACACGGAGATGGAGAGGGAAGCGGGAAGGGGCGGGAGAGAGGAAGATAACATTAGTCTATCTGACGTATCAACGTGAGAAGCCACCTCTGGGCCCTGGTGACAACTGCCAGCCTTGTCCTGGCTCAGCAGACAGGCCAGGCAGACACAAGAGTGCAAGGAGTTGCACAAATGCTCCAGAGGGTGGCGCTGCTGGACTGTGTGGTGGGCAGGTGGTTCCAAGCAGCTGGATGCACCACGCAGAAGTCACCTGGCTCCATGAAGCAATATAATAAACAAATGAGAGTGACACCAGTGGGACTTCACCCAGAGCCACTGTGCTCACAACCACAATCGCAGGGGACAGAAACAGGGAGACGGACATCAGCAGCCACCCCAGCTCTGGCCTCTTACCTATCAGCCTCTAGCACAGGAGACACATGGAGCCTTGACCTCCAGTAAGCAGCAGGCTGTAGCCCCCAAGTCAGGCCACGCCTGACAGGCAGGCAGGGCCAAGAGGCACCTTTCTACTGGGTGCTGGTCTTCCCCCAGAGCAAGGAGTATCATGTGACTTTGCAGGAAATGGCTACAGAAGGCTTTTGGCCACCCTTGCTTTCTTTTTGCTTCTCCTGTAGCACCTGCTGCAAAGGAGCTTCTCTACTGTGCTGCCTGCAGTAACGTGCCTGAACAGGCGCGAGAAAGAAGTCACTCCTGTAGCCACACTTCCTCCGCCTGTCTGCTTGACATTCCTACCATTTGACAGGCAAACAGAAAGGATGACAAGATCCCGACAGCACACCGCCAGGACTGCCGCCTAGGTCCCCAAACTCAATGGGTAGAAACTGCATAAAAGCCACATCACGCTCCTTATTGGGCAGATGAGGACGAGTCTGCACTACGAGGCCCTGAGGTCTAGGGCCGTCCCTTCCCCTCACACTTATACACACAGAGAATACCAGGAGTTAACGTGAAGCCGCTGTGTGATGCTGACAGGTTAGTGCCCATGGTGGGAGGTGAGGAAAGATCACAGGTCCTGACTAGCAGCACGTGGTCCCATGGCCTCTTTCTAACACCTGTTTTGGACAGTGTTTTTCTAGATGCGACCCTACAAGCACAGGGAAGGAAAGCAAAACTACGTCCAGACTGTACGAAACAATGGGAAAGCAATCCACGAGGTAACCAGGCCAGCTACAGAAGGGAACATGTGCGGCCCACACCTCCCACCAGGCAGGCACTTCTGAGCACGGACGGTCCTGGCGCCAGCATACCTCGGCTGCCCAGTTGGCTCCCCTGGATTCTGCAGGCTTAGTGCCGCACCTTTCACTTCAGCCAAGTGGCTGACAGGAGCCCTGTGGGGAGCCATGCTGCTCTCTAGGAGTGGTTCAATCTGGAAAGTGGCCTTGTCCTCTTCAGTTTCTATGGAGCTGGATGCCTAAGAACCTTTTGCTCAGTCCTTCTCGAACTTTCACCAGCATACTTCTTCATCCAATCATACAGAGACGCCAAGTGATTACAACCAACAGTGCTAAGAGCTGCCCTACTACAGCCCCCACCTCTAAGTCACCAGAGCTGCCCTATCACAGTCCCCACCTCTAAGTCACCAGAGCGGCCCTACCACAGCCCCCACCTCTAAGTCACCAGAGCTGCCCTATCACAGTCCCCACCTCTAAGTCACCAGCAATCTTCCTCTGCTGTTGTCTGCTTTCCATCCAAGCACTGGTACGCATTCACTGAACTAACGCACACAGCCCCACGCACTCCACCAGCACTTTTATTTTACTTTTTAAGAAAGGACACCTGCTCATTACAGCCATGACACCACGCCCAGGCTGCTGGAAAATTCTGAGTTACTCAAAAATGTCTCCTAGTTGAATGGAAGATGGCCTTGGGAGCAAAGAGCTCCAACGTGCTTTCCTTGAACCTCCAGGTGTGGGAGACAGCAGTCTGTGCAGTAAGGAAACGGCTCTGGCCACGCGCAGAGACACACACGCAGCCAGCTGTCTCTCATCATTACCTCATGATGTGCGATGTGAAAGGAGAAAGAATGGCTAGAAGGTTACAATGACATCTGTGGCTCTCATATCCTTAGTATATACAATTTTTTTCATGTTCCAATAAGGAAGCACATGCTTATTATTTTATCTACAATTATCTCATTTCCCTGTCTGAAGTCTGTCTTTCCATGTAATACAGGAAGGTCAGCCTGGGGCACTGTGACTTTTTATTACTACCATATTAATGAACAGCTATGTGACACCCTGTGTTTTCACACTCTGAAGTCACTCTGTAGGCAGACACTGAACACTCAACACTGTGGGCTTATTCTGAGAGGTTGAGTCCAGGCTCCTAAGGCAACAGTAGTTGCTCTTCTTTGCTCTGCAGGAGACTTGGGGGCTCCACAACTCACCCTACAGAAGCATCATCCAAACCAGCCAAAATCAACAGCTACTGCCCAGACACACAGGACAGCGCAGGCCAGAAGGGGCAGGGGTGGGGGGCTCTCAGCGCAGGCCAGAAGGGGCAAGGGTGGGGGCTCTCAGCGCAGGGCAGAAGGAGCAGGGGTGGGGACTCTCAGCACAGGGCAGAAGGGGCAGGGGTGGGGGGCTCTCAGCGCAGGGCAGAAGGAGCAGGGGTGGGGACTCTCAGCACAGGGCAGAAGGGGCAGGGGTGGGGGCTCTCAGCACAGGGCAGAAGGGGCAGGGGTAGGGGGCTCTCAGCGCAGGGCAGAAGGAGCAGGGGTGGGGACTCTCAGCGCAGGCTGTTTTCTCACTGTGGCGAGCCCGTCTCCTCCAGCTCAAAGTTCTAGGAAAGCACATTGGAGCTGTTTGCTCCCAAGGCCGTCTTCCATTCAAACAGGAGATGTTTTTGAGTAACTCAGAATTTTCCAGCAGCCTGGGTGTGGTATCACTGGCTGCCTAGCTCACCAAGATACACATTGGCAGGTCAAGAGTCATACATATCACAGAGACTACCAGTGGGGGGAGGACTAGTTTAAATACTGGGTCTGGGTCAGTCAGTAAAACATGGTGTCAACATCTAGGTCAGCTGCAAAAGGTCAGGACAGCAGAGAGAAGAGCTGCCGGTACCTAAGGAGCCATAGCAGGTGGTTTTCCGATCATGGGTTCCAAGAAGACAGTCATCAGGGGAATGGGGGACAGTGTCCCACCCACAGGCAGCCACACTGGCACCTCACATGACAGGGGCAGTCTTCAGACAGCAATCACAGGACTACAGGGCCCGGGACCACTCACACAGGTAAAACTGAGACAGAAAAGGGGGATACCTCACCACTCACAGACACACCCCAAATCAAGTAAGAACCTATGAGCTCAGCAGAAATCCACAGCCACAGGGCAAAGGACTGCCAACTGGGGTCCCCACAGGTGGCACAGCCCAGCAGCACACCTCTCTAAGTCCTTCCAATGTCCTGGATCTGAGGTACTAGATTCAAAAACAGCTGCCTCAAGGAGCAGCAGCTTCGAGAAGCTGTGGGCTTGTGGCCAGCAAGCCTACTACTCAGGAGGAGAGTTGGGACCACCAGGAATAAACTGAGAGTGGGGCGGATTGAGGTTTGTTTGGTTTTGGTTTTTTGTTTTTGACACAGGGCCCCCACCTGTACACCGAGGCTGTCCTGAATTTACAATCTTCCTGTCTCTCTTGTTAAGACTTTTTTAATAGGCTCCAAACTTCCCTGGTGTTACACTTGTTAAGTGAAAGAGGCCTTTGGTTTACGTTCAAGAGCAGAGCCACTGTACAGGATCACTGTATCTGAGACATAGCCAACTGGCTGGGAAGTCGGCTGAAGAGCTCATGAATGCTACTGGGTGCGGAAACGCCAAACATCCCCGTAAAACCGCTCCAGAACTAAAAATCTCACTCACACTCAGATCATGGACAAATGTACTAAAATCGGCACCACCACCCCCGCCACCCCCACCCCCAGACTGTGTGAAAGATTCACATGAAATAGAAATGAATTTTGTCTTTACACTTGGGCCCCATTCTCACGATGCTATGTACAGGTAACTACTCCAAAATCTCAAAAAAGATCCAAAATGCTCCTGGGAACCTTGACCAAAGCTGCTCTTAGCTGTCAGTGACACAGGACACAGGAGGAGGAATGAAAACGCCATTAAGTATTGTTTGAGCAGTCAGAGGGCAGCTCAGCCCTCCAGTCTTTACACATGCATCCACTTCCTGCTGGAAGACCCTGCCTGTCTGCAGGGTACTGCTCACGTGGCTTTTATATTACCTATACACAAACGTAGACTTAATAAGCACGTCAAATGGACATTTCTCCTTTGGGAAACAAGCACAGTGAATGGGTACCAATGTTTTGCTTAAAGTGACAACATGAGGTGTGGCCAGGCCTGCCTGCTCCGGCCAAGTTGCAGTACAGAGTGAACAAGTAGGCTTCAAATTTAGTGTCTACAAGAAGAGGCAGCAGCTCCCTGGTGTCTGCCTTGAAGACTCAGGCAGGAAGGTCTGCATACCCATGACCTCAGAGCAGCCAGGGAGGAGGGTGCCCACAGCCCTTCTTACCTCTGTGCTCAGGCCCGGGGCTGCTGACACCCCAGCCCGGGTAGAGTGTGGCGAAGTCCTTTGGAATGTACGTCTTAAAGATACTGAGGATGTCCACGCGCTTCTCCTGCCCCTCAACTGCTGGCTCCGACTTGATGGAGTGTAAGGTGGGGGATGCGCCAGGTGGAGCCTGAGAGGCCACATCCCCTCTGGACCCCGCTGCACAGGTGGCTAGTGTTCTCAGCTCCTGGGCTGCCTTCACGGGGGCTTCTCGGGGAGGTAGAGGAGAGCCTCCTTCACCTTTCACAGGAGGCTGACCCTGAGGCTGAGGGCTGAATTTGGCTTTGAGAGAGTCTGGGGCACTGTGCTTATTCGGAGGGGCAAAGCCAGCACCCACCGCAGGGACCCCGAGTTTCTCCGAGGGCTTGCTATTGGCTGAGGGCTGGGCACCAACACGGGTTATGACCGAGGGTGTGGGGGTGGCACTTCTGCTGAGACCCCCGCCGCCTGGGGAAGGTGCCAACTTGGAGCTGGCCTCCTGTTTGGGTTTGGCCAGGGGTCCCTGCACCGTAGCACTGGAAGGCTCCTGGCCATGGCCAGCTCTGGTCTGTCGATATCCATCGGGGCCAGAGGCCCACAGAGCACAGGGGGCCCCGGAATGGCTCTCCTTATTCTTAGGCATGCTAGCGGCTTTTGTGGTCACCCCAAGGGGAGAAGGGTTGCTCTTTGACCCTGGTACCCCGCCTGGCACCTGGGTGCGGGTAAAGCGAGCAAGGAGCAGGGGCTGGCACTCTTTGCCCCCAAGAGCAGGCGGGGGGCCTGTGCGCCCACTGCGAGCAAGGAAAACCAAGCTGCTGCGGATGCTCCTATGGCCGTTAGGCTGAGTCCAAGGAGGCGCCACAGAGCTACAGCTGACCCTGTGCCAGATGCGCTTGTGCATCCACAGGACCTCAGGGTAGTAGGTCTTGTGGTTACAGTAAGGACACGGGTGAATGACCAGGGCCGCCTGCGGGGAGCACGCTTCCTTGCTGCTGGGGTCGTCTCGGCTCGACCTCATGCTCAAGTCCAGAGGGACCAGGTCAGGGGCGGATGCCCGCTTTCCTGCCCCGCCGTGCTCCTTGTGCAAAGCAGACAGCTTTTCTTGTGAGTGCCCAGCCTGGCCGTCCAAGGTGAGCTGCAGGCTGGTCATTTCCATGCTTGGAGGAAAATCGACCCGGTCAACAGTGCTGGGCACCTCCTGCTTGGGGTGAAATGCTGGCATCTTTAAGTCAAGAAAAAATCTATGCTGCTCGGAACCCTTGGCCGTCTCTCTGAAGCTGCTTTCGAGCATGGACACGGTCGGTGTGGCAATCCCCACCTTGGGCTCACTGAGGTCTTTCTCTGGCAGGTTATTTCCAAGTTTGTGACTCTGGTCTCCGTTGGAGAGCACGGTGGGTGCCACCTCTCCTGGAGAGCAGCAGCGGCGTAGCTGGGCGCCTGCAGGATACAAAATGTAAAAGGGGACATTAACCACTTCTCATCAGAGCAGAGCGAGACACAGAGAACAGCTAGACAAGCATGCCAGGGCACACCTGCCTCACATCAGGCCCAGGGCTTGGCATTACAAGAAGGATGTGCCGGGACCCGGTTTACTCTCAACGCATCTGTCAGGAATGCACCACGCGGACAGAGGTAGCACTGCACTAGGCAGGCGTCAGTTTTCAGTCCAAACGAGGGGCGAAGAAATCATACTATCTTGCTACACATAACTACACCACTACTGACTAAAGAGAAGGTCACTGGTTATAATTAGAAATGGGGGGCTGGTGAGAGGGCTCGCTGGGTAAAGCTGCTTGCTGCCAAGCCTGAAGACAGAAGTTTGACCCCCAGATCCTACACGGTAAATAAAAAGAACCCCAGGTCCCGCATGGCTTAGGAAGAGGACACTGACTCCCACAAGTCATCTTCTGATGTCTACATGCATACTGTACCATGCATGCAGTCCCATACACACACACACACACACACACACACATACACAAATAAGCAACTGTAATAAAATACAATGTTAAAAGAAGTCAGGAAAAGACTTAAGCTGCAACCACATGGTACCTCACAGTTCTAGAGCTCCCTGCATGCCTCATGCAATGTGTGGTCGCCATGGAGCATTTGTGGTGAAAAACCAGCATGGAGGCCATCACAACCCTGACCACACAGAGCCACAAACAGACAGTTCCCAGAACGCAGTGCCCACCTCAGAAGCTGCAGGCTACAGAGTGACTTCAGGGTAGCCTCATGAAGGCCAATCTTCAACTCTAAATCTTGACATTAGAGTCCCTTCAAAGGCCTGTGTACATGCACACTCTAATTAGCTCTACAGTGTCACAAATGGTCGCCAGACAGCTGAGTGAAGCCTGGGTGTAGCCCTAAGTTTGAGCTTCTACACTGCAGGGGGAGGGGGGAGGGATCTGCAGGTTCCATACCCAGCACCCCTCACCCGGAAAGGCCCCCATGCTGGCTGTGCCACCACCACGGCCCTTCAGTCACCACCACAGGTGGGTAGGACATGGTCCAGCAAAGTTTCCTTTAAGTCTGTGCTGATGTTTTGGGCTTATTCACACCTGGTTCTGAACCTGGGACAGGACACACTTTGTCAAAGTCTGTGCTAAATGTATACTGATGTCCCGGGTGTGTTCACACCTGGGTGTGAATCTGCAGGAGGTGCCCTGCAGATGTTCAAGACCTCGCTAGAGAACACAAGGCTCCTTACTGCCCACGAAGCACAGTGGCCCTTGGCTCGTACCCTGACCCTTAGGGCACACTGCCACATCAGGTGTCCTGTGAGAGGTCTGGGAGCTTCCCAAGATTCCGGAGAGTCGAGTAACAGGTGGACTGCAGGTGCTGACTTATGGTTCGATATGACTTGGAATTTTATCAGGGGGAGGGGGAAAAAAACAATTTCAAAGGATTCTTTGCCAGGGCAAGAGGGCACCTATCATGGAAGGCAGTGGCCCCAAAAGAGAAGGGGCAGAGAGAATGCTTCTTTCTGAGGAGGCGGGGACTAGCAGGCACTCAGGCAGGGCTTTAAAGTACAGTCTCCCAGCAACAGTGACAGAACATGGGGGTAAGCAGAGCTGGGCTGTGGTACAATGGGTGGGGCCCCCACAATGTCAGGCCGTCAGCTCCAAAACGCTGGCTGATGGCTACGGAGAGTCAGGGCACTGCTCTGAGCCTGAGCTGCAGAGGCTCAGAAACCACACTGCAGACACAATGGTCAGACTGGGCAACACGGAGAAGGACCAGGAAGAGGCTGGACCAGGGCTTCCCAGAGGTAAAGACTCACGCCATTGGACACCACAGCTCTCCCTAGGGACCCGGAAGCACTGCTCCTCAGCAGGGGCTTCAGAAACAGATGCCTGGAAAGACCCTGGAACTGAGCAGTGGTCCCTGCGGGCCACACACCACAACCACATGAGTAAAACCAGAAGGACAGAGCTCTGAATTATATCAATTCTTTCCCTTCCAATGGAAAACAAGAACCTGACTTTGTAATATTTTCCAATCTGGGGCATCCTCTGTGAATGGCATTTTCTTTGTGCAATTTCAGTGGTCTGGCTCTACCCACAAGTCCTGAGTGACCAATCTCCTTCCACCCACAGGATAACTCTGCACCTGCGAGAGTGTGTGCTGTCTGTCACACCCCAGGTTCTCAGCTGGGACACAGGAGCAGAGGTCAGCAGCTGCAGCGTGCCCACAGCTCCACTCTGGAGCTCAGGAATTGTGAGACAGGAAGGGTTTGAAAACCAGGATTCCCAAGCAGGAGGAGCCTAGCCACCCTGCTCACCGCAGTGCCACTAGACTGGGGACACATCTACGCCTCGAGTATTCTCCATGACAACAGAATACACAGAGGCCCCTAAGTAGATTCCTCAGTATTTGTGCACTGAGTCCTTGACACTTATATATGGACTTGGCTTGCCAAATACTCTAAACAGGCTTGAATCACTAGAGTACCAGGGGCAAACAGACATCAGCACAGATCAAAACACAGTCAGCAACTCATTGGCTTTGCCAAGAAAGCAACCAAGTCACCCCTTTGCATCTCGGCGGTCCTTTCTGAGACAGTGTCTAAGTACTATATCTTGGGTGCGGCAGTGTATTAGAGACATGCATGTGTATATACAGTGTGGCTCCTTTTGTGAGAGGGTTTGAGGCTGAAAACGCAGGAGATAGAAGAAAGTCTGGACAAGCAGGTGCTCCCGACCTGAGGTGAAGGACAATGTGGTTGACTCTGTAAGGCCAGCTGAGATATGTTTATGGAACCTTGCACAGGGAAGGAGGGGACCACAGTACCTTTACGCACAGGACTCCAACCATCTCATTTACCCATGACCGCAGCCTTCACTGTCAGCCATCTCAGCACAGAGATGGCGGAAGGCTGCACATTTGTTAAAAGTGATCTATAACAGAGTACAGAGGCAGCCATGCAGGAAAGTAAGACCCGCTGCCAGGTCAGCTCCTTATACCTTCTCTGGAGTTTGATATTTTAATAGACAGGATTTTCTCTGTATGGCTCTAGATGTACTGCTGTGACTAGCTCTGTAGACCAGCCGGTTGAAAGCAGAGGTGGTGGAGGTGGTGGAGGAGATGGTGGTGGTGGTGGTGGTGGAGGTGGAGGTGGAGGTGGAGGTGGAGGTGGTGGTGGTGGAGGTGGAGGTGGAGGTGGTGGTGGAGGTGGAGGTGGAGGTGGAGGTGGTGGAGGTGGTGGTGGAGGTGGTGGTGGTGGTGGAGGTGGAGGTGGAGGTGGTGGTGGAGGTGGTGGAGGTGGAGGTGGAGGTGGAGGTGGTGGTGGTGGAGGTGGTGGTGGAGGTGGTGGAGGTGGTGGTGGTGGTGGAGGTGGTGTGGTGGAGGTGGTGGAGGGTGGAGTGGTGGTGGAGGTGGTGGAGGTGGTGGGGGTGGTGGTAGGTGGAGTGTGGTGGAGGTGGCGGTGGTGGTGGAGGTGGTGGTGGTGTGGAGGTGGGGGAGGTGGTGGTGTGGTGGTGGAGGTGGAGGTGGTGGTGGAGGTGGTGTGGTGGTGGTGGTGGGGAGTGGTGGTGGTGGAGGTGGTGGTGGAGGTGGTGGTGGTGGTGGAGGTGGTGGTGGAGGTGGTGGTGGAGGTGGTGGTGGAGGTGGTGGTGGTGGTGATGGTGGTGGAGGTGGTGGTGGTGGAGGTGGTGGTGGTGGAGGTGGTGGTGGTGGAGGTGGTGGTGGAGGTGGTGGTGGTGGAGGTGGTGGTGGAGGTGGTGGTGGTGGTGGTGGAGGTGGTGGTGGTGGTGGAGGTGGTGGTGGTGGTGATGGTGGTGGTGGTGGTGGTGGAGGTGGTGGTGGTGGTGGAGGTGGTGGTGGTGGTGATGGTGGTGGTGGTGGTGGAGGTGGTGGTGGTGGAGGTGGTGGTTGGTGGAGTGGTGGTGGTGGTGTGGTGGGTGGGGTGGAGGTGGTGGTGGTGGGGTGGTGGTGGAGGTGGTGGTGGTGGTGGAGGTGGTTGGTGGTTGATGATGGTGGTGGTGGAGGGGTGATGGTGGTGGTGATGGTGGGTAGTGGATGGTGGATGGTGGAGGTGGTGGTGGTTGTGGAGGGTGGTGGTGGAGGGTGGTGGTGGGGAGGTGTGGTGGTGGTGGAGGTGGTGGTGGAGGTGGTGGTGGTTGGTGGTAGGTGGTGGTGGAGGTGGTGCTGGAGGTGGTGGTGGAGGTGGTGGTGGTGGTGATGGTGGTGGCGGTGGTGGACGGTGGGTGGTGGTGGTGGGGTGGTGGTGGGTGTTGGTGGTAGGTGGTGGAGTGGTGGAGGTGGTGGTGGTGGTGGTGGTATGGTGGAGGTGGTGGTGGTGGTGGTGGAGGTGGTGGAAGGGTGTGGTTGGTGAGGTGGGGTGGTGTGGTGGTGGAGGTGGTGGTGAAGGTGGTGGTGGAGGTGGTGGTGGAGGTGGTGGTGGAGGTGGTAGGTGGAGGTGGGCTGGTGGAGGTGGAGGTGGTGGTGGTGTGGTGGTGGTGGAGGTGGTGGTGGTGGATGGAGGTGGTGGAGGGGTGGTGGAGGTGGTGGTGGTGGTGGAGGTGGTGGTGGAGGTGGTGGTGGTGGTGATGGTGGTGGAGGTGGTGGAGGTGGTGGAGGTGGTGGTGGTGGAGGTGGTGGTGGAGGTGGTGGTGGTGGTGGAGGTGGTGGAGGTGGTGGTGGAGGTGGTGGTGGAAGGGTGGTGGTGTGGTAGGTGATGGTGGTGGAGGTGGTGGTGGACGTGGTGGTGGAGGTGGAGGTGTGGCGGTGGTGGTGGGGGTGGTGGCGGTGGTGGTGGTGGTGGTGGTGGTGGTGGTGGGTGGTGGTGGGGAGGTGTGGTGGTGGTGGAGGTGGTGGAGGGGGAGGTGGTGGTGGAGGTGGAGGTGGTGGTGGTGGTGGAGGTGGTGGAGGGGGTGGTGGTGTTGAGGTGGTGGTGGTGGTGGTGGTGGTGGTGAGGTGTGGAAGGTGGGGGAGGTGGTGGTGGTGGTGGAGGTGGTGGTGGTGGTGGAGGTGGTGGAGGTGGTGGAGGTGGTGGTGGTGTGGTGGTGTGGAAGGTGGTGGTGGGTGAGGTGGTGGAGGTGGTGAGGTGGTGGTGGTGGTGGTGGTGGGAGGTGGTGGAGGGTGGTGGTGGTGGAGGTGGAGGTGATGGTGGTGATGGTGGGGGTGGAGGGAGGTGGGGATGGTGGTGGTGGTGGAGGTGGTGGTGATGGTGGGGTGGTGGTGGAGGTGATGGTGGTGGTGGATGGTGGTGGTGGTGGTGGTGGAGGTGATGGTGGTGGGTGGTGGAGGTGGTGGGTGAGTGGTGGTGGTGGGTGGTGGAGGTGGATGGTGGTGGTGGAGGTGGTGGTGGTGGGTGGTGGTGATGATGGTGGTGGAGGTGGTGGTAGGTGGTGGTGGTGGTGGTGGTGGTGGAGGTGGTGGTGGTGGTGGAGGTGATGTTGTGGTGGTGGTGGTGATGATGGTGGTGGAGGTGGTTGGTGGAGGTGAGGTGGTGGTGGTGGAGGTGGAGGTGGTGGTGGTGGTGGTGGTGGTGGAAGTGATGGTGGTGGTGGTGGTGGTGGAGGTGATGGTGGTGGTGGAGGTGGTGATGATGGTGGTGGAGGTGGTGATGGTGATGGTGGTGGTGGTGGTGGTGGTGGTGGAGGTGGTGGTGGTGGTGGTGGTGGAGGTGGAGGTGGTGATGGTGATGGTGGTGGTGGTGGTGGTGGTGGTGGTGGAGGTGGTGGTGGTGGTGGAGGTGGAGGTGGTGGTGGTGGTGGAGGTGGTGGTGGTGGTGGTGGTGGTGGTGGTGGAAGTGATGGTGGTGGTGGTGGTGGTGGAGGTGATGGTGGTGGTGGAGGTGGTGATGATGGTGGTGGAGGTGGTGATGGTGATGGTGGTGGTGGTGGTGGTGGTGGTGGAGGTGGTGGTGGTGGTGGTGGTGGAGGTGGAGGTGGTGATGGTGATGGTGGTGGTGGTGGTGGTGGTGGTGGTGGAGGTGGTGGTGGTGGTGGTGGTGGAGGTGGAGGTGGTGGTGGTGGTGGTGGTGGTGGTGGTGGTGGTGGTGGTGGTGGTGGTGGTGGTGGTGGTGGTGGTGGTGGTGGAGGTGGTGGTGGTGGTGGTGGTGGTGGTGGTGGTGGTGGAGGTGGTGGTGGTGGTGGTGGAGGTGGTGGTGGTGGTGGTGGAGGTGATGGTGGTGGTGGTGGTGGTGGTGGTGGTGGTGGAGGTGGTGGTGGTGGTGGTGGAGGTGGTTGTTTTGGGTGTGGTTTGCTTGGTTGGCTGGTTGGTTGTGGTTGTGGTTTTGTTGTTTGGTGGTCTTCTGTGTTTCACTCTCCAGAATCTCCCTGGGTTCCTACCTAGATACTGGCTACAGTCACCGATATCTGCAGCAGGTCACCCAGGAGTCTGGCCCTGCTACACCCCTGCCATTACAAGAGTTTATACTTCTGGGGCACAGATGAGAACAGACCTGCAGCCGTCCCTCTCCCATCAGAAGTCCTGTGCCGCCTCACAGGACAGCACTGTCTCTCACGCTGCCAAAACAGCTGGTCCCTCTCCAGGTTCCTGTGCTTCAAAAAGCTACATAAGATGGTGGCAGTTTTAGGATGCCACCCTTAAGAGGTGACTAGGGACTTTGGGCGGGGAGACTTTAGACTTTGGTGATGGTGACAGTTTGAATGAGACCGCCCCGGCCAGAGGCGGCTTTCCAAACCCATCAGAAAAACCAACACTGTTTTTTCTTCAAGGGAGGAAATAGCTGGTACCTATTCACCCGGAAGGCTGGAGGGGAGGGTGTGTAACAGCCAGGTGCTCTTACGTGCTAACCTACGGAGCCACCTCCACCTGAATCCCCTGACATCCCAAGCACTGTTCAGCCTTTATCCTGAGCTGAGCCTCAGTGAGCAGAACCCGTCCTTATGAAAGAGGTCGGCGGAAGGGATGCCAGAGGATGCAGCACCCTCCGTCAGTAAAGACTATGCTTACTGCAAATCCTCCTTGGGCCTCCGCCCTGAGCACTGTTCATCAGTCAATAAGACTCATTCCTAGTGTAAAGGTCACAGGTGCTTTGCTACTTTGCAAAGGAACATCTAGGTAGCTGTCCCTGAAGCTTCACCGTTGTCACACGAAGACATTTCACCTAAGTTTTACTGTGCTTAAATGTGTAAGAAAAATAAACTTCAAGGTCAGGCTCTGGAAGTTTTGATCCAGCACCTGCTAATGTGGTGCTAACCCACGTTTCCTTCTTCTCCTTGAAGATCCTTTCCCTGCGGCCTCCATGATGCTTGCAGGGTGCCCCAACAGCCCCGCCCCCAATAGGCTCATATGTTTAAGTACTCGGTCCCCAGTTGGTAGGAGCCATTTGGGAAGTATTAGAAGGTGTGGCTTGTTACAGGAGATCTGTCGTTGTTGGAGGAGTGTCACTGGGAACAGGCTGTGAGGTTTGAAAATGTTTCTCTATCCCTGTTTCCTACTTGTGGTTCAAGCTGTGAGCTCTCAGCTGTTCCTGCCGTCGTGCCTGGGGCCTGCTGCCACACTTCCCCACTGATGATGCAACTCTAAGTCCAAAATAACCGTTTCCTTCTATATACTTACATTGGTCACAGAGTTTTATGGCACAGTAGAAACGTGGCTGATACCTGGTTATGGCATCAGGAAGGCAGGACAGACAGGAGGGAGTGGCTGAGGGGCCACGGGACAGCAAGCACCCAATCAGGCCCTGATACACGTTCTCCAAGGCAACGGCAAGTGCACAGGAGCACACCCAGAACAGGCCCAGGGGTGTGGAAAACAGGTACTATGAGGGGACCCTGGAGCCTGAAGGGGCCCTGACCAGAGCCTTGGTGTAGTCAGCTCCAGCAATCAAGAACAGACTTAGGAAGATCAGTTCTGGAGGCCAGGCCTCCCAGAAACAGGCTAAGGTCACTTGTTTTTGTTTTGTTGTTGTTGTAGTTTGTAATTTATTTATTATTGTGTATACAGTGCTCTGCCTGCATGTACACCTACAGGCCAGAAGAGGGCACCAGATCACATTATGAATAGTCGTGAGCCACCATGTGGTTGCTGGGAATTGAACTCAGGACCTCTGGAAGAGCAGTCAGTGCTCTTAACCTCTGAGCCATCTCTCCAGCCCACACACAAAGGACATCCACCATGCAGACAGCATTCTGGACCACGGACCTACAGCTGGATATTTTTTCCTTAAAAAGAATAAATAAATAAAATACAGAGCTGGGGAGATAGCCAGGGAGTGAAGTGCTTGCTGACACTCATGTGGGCAAGAACTTCGATCTTCCCTTTGCATGTAAGAAAGGCAAGTATCTAGGACATGTCTGTAATCCCGGTGTAGGGACTGGGAGGCAGAAGGGTCCCTGGGGTTCACTGGCCACCAGCCTCACCTAAACTGTGAGCCACAGTGCCAAATGAGACACGCCCAAGGAATCATTCGGTCATACATGCAGACACACGAGCACACACACATATATACATAATAATAGTAACAATAATAACACTAACCCTCCTAGGTAATTCTAGTCTTCAGCCATGACTGGGGAACACTGAGCCAAGGTGGGAAAATAAACAGAAGGCAGAATCTCACTTCAGGGGAGCCGAGCTAGATGTGACCAGAGGGGACAGGAAAGTGGGGCGGGAGGTGGGGGGCTGTCAGCAATACACCAGCCCTCACAGGGTCAGAGAGACGGGGGGGGGGGGGGGGGAGATGTGCAGGCATGTACATGCCTGTGTACGTGTAATTATGTTTGGGGGTATGCACACTCACGCTGTAGGAAATCTCAGGTGTTGCTCCTCAACTGTCTTCCTTCTCTGTCAGGTTCTCACTGGCCTCACTGGTTCTCACTTACCAGCCAGGCGAGATGGGCTGCCAAGCAAGTGCCCAGAAACACCTGCCTGTCTCTACCTTTCGAGAGCTGAGATTTCAGGCGCACACTACCACACCCGGATTCTTATGAAAGTTCTGCCGATGACCCTCGGGCACTCTGGCTTGTGTTGCAGGCACTGTGCTGACTAAGCCATCCCCTCAACTCATGTCCCTGGCTTTACCAACAGGCACAGAGGCCCCCACATGGAGCCTGAAGAATGGCGGGTCACTCTCTCAGGGATGGTGACATGCTGGAAGGCAGCTGCAGCACAAGAGCTGTCTGACAGTGATCCTCACAGAGCAGGGCCAGCCTCCAGCCACACCATAGGCTAGTGTCCTTGCTCCTGTGTGCCCTGTGGCTCACGGAGAGAATGAGGAACAAGCAGCTTGGCTGGTCTCCTGCCACCTAAGGGAAGCTGGACTCACAGGTCCTCAAGCAAGCAGCACCTGACTGGATGATAAGGCAAAAATGTGCCTTGGGCTGGCTCAGTGGCTCCCAAGCATCTACCTCCACGGCCTAGCACTCTCAGCACCAGTGCATATGAGGCAACTGAGGCAAACAGTGATGGAAACTCTAATGCAAAGAGCCAGTGTGAGCCTAGGGCTAGGCTCGCAGCAGTAAGAGGACTGTCTCCTCTTTGCTCCCCCTCCCCCAAGCTAAGAGCAAGAGTTTCCCAGAACACACAGAATACAGACTGTTGTTCCCCAGAAGACTCAGGGGCTAAGAAAGGACGGGAAAGGGGACAGGTGCTGACAACATCACACAACCACCAGGACAGTACAACCCCAAGAGAACTGCACCTCACATCAGGGACACATGGCTATGGATCGGCTCGTGGGGGCATCTGAGCCCATCCTCTCGCAGTCGCATATGCAAGTGAGCACTTGCTTGCACAAGGCACGACAGCAGGTACAGCCAAGCTAGAGACTGTGCACTGTACCTGGATTTTAACAAAATAAATGGCCACCATGAGACCCAGAATTCCTGCTCTGACAGGGCAACTGCGTCTGCCAATAGAGCGTTTCCGATCTAGCAGTCATACCTCGGCCCCATTTAACTCCAGTTTCTCAGGCACTCTGCAGAACATGCTAGACCACTAGTATACCACGTTTAGCACACAGTAGCCATCCAATCAGCACACAAGACATGAGCTGGAGAACAGAGTTTGCTCAACCCTCGTGGCCCGGGGGATCCCAGGCTAGGAACACCAGAGCTCTTTAGTGTGAGCATTTCAGTATCTGTGAAATGAGGCAATCAGGTAAGGATGTGAACTGGGGAATGCATCCCGCCCCTAAGCGGTGTGTGTGTTTACCCGGCGCCTGTGGCAAGCAGTCATTCAGTATGAAGGTTGGATGTAAAGAAACAGCATAACACAAGGGCTCTGAGGAGGGCAAAGTGCTACTCCCACTGTAGCCAGCGGGTCACCTAGCCTTCCAGGGCCCAAGGCATGAACATGTGTCCAGCACTCTTCAGCCAGGTCCCTGGGACCCTCCTCTAGGCTCAGGGTCCCCTGACATCTGGGGTACGCACCCTGTCAGCAGTGCCCCTTCCATCCCCTGCCCTCAGTGAAACTCCTGACGAGGATCTGCCAGGGTAGCCACAGCTGACAGCACACTGGGTATCTGGATGGTAGGTCCCCACCCCAGCAGCTGCAGGCACAACACAGACTCAGTTCCCCTTCTGGGATGGACTGCTGACTGACAAGAAAGGGTCTACACTCTAACGGCATTTGGCATGAGGAGGCAGGGATGGGACAGGTGCTCCCAAGAGAAAACCGCCCATAAGGAGACTAAGCTTATGAATTGTGTCCTGGTTAAACAGTGCTATTCCCATTTATAAATGCAGGCTAAGTTGGTTCTGGACATGTGTCATTCCTTAAGTAGAGGGAGTCTGACAGAGAGAACTGTCCCAGTGACAGCTGGAAAGAAGGCAGGAGTGTCAGTAAGGGTGAGCAGAATGCCAAGTGAAAACCTGGCATGCGAGCCTGGCGTCACCACTGCCCACCATACTGTGCTGGAAGGAGTGAGCGCGGGATCGCCTTGCTTGCACAGAATGTTTTAGGGGAAAATGGAAGAGGAGGTGTTGCCATACCTTCTAACCAGGGCAGCATACCCAGAGCCCAGCACAAATGTGGCAGTGCACATTTGTTATCCAACACAAAATCCCAAGTCTGAATCCTGTCTTAAAAACTATAATGACCCTCCTCTTAAAAATAAAAAAGGGATCCAGAAGATGTATCAACAGAACCGAGGGGCCTAAAACACAGCACACGTCAACTGGCAGACAAAGGCTATTTCACAGCACAAGCCTTCTGTGTTCTGGAAATAAGAGGCAGACAGTGCTTCTCAACAGCTGCCCCATGGTGTCATGGCCAGAGCAGTGTGGGAACACAGCCACTAGGTGGCGCCTGTGCCCAATATATGATCTGCTCCCTATCCCTGTGCACCACGTGTGGTCAGCTATTTTAAAATACCACAGGAGAGGCAACTTCTGAGCAGATATTTATTAACAGAAAACATACCAAGCGCATGTGTTCTAGGTCGTCAAACATGATTACGTAGCTCTTGCAGTGCGCTGTGTGGACTTCCATCCAAAGGTCTTAAAACATCTCACTTTTTGTTTCAGTATTCATCAGTATTACCAAGCACTAAAACACGGGGGACTTTAGTAACATACTTGATCTGAAAAACCCAATTTAAGTGAAATAATATATTATATGCATGTGACTTAGATTACAGGCTGCACATTCAGCTTCAAAATTACTAATATTTTTCAATGCATCCAACCTGATGAGATAGCGACCTGCTTTAACTATCCTAATAATTTAGCAACCAACACAATTCCTTAGGAATTTAGAACACCGGTATGCCAGACCCAGTCAAAACTGGCACCTTCATCCAGGGATCTATCTTTTCTATGGCCTCTAGACTCAGTTCCAATACCACATAAGAAGCGACACCTTCCTCCATGCCACCCACCCTTACCTAAGGGTGCTACTCATCCCTAGGAAACCACTGGCCACTGGGGACAGAACAAGGAAGTCCATGAGAGAGTAAGAAAGGCTGCGGGCAATAGAGTCTGGCTAGGCAGTGGGGCTGCCGCAAGACTCCACAGCCCAGAGTTAACATCCTAGACAAACCGTTTTCCCCAGTGAGATCTAATCAGTTCCATTTGAGTGCACCGACTAGGATGAGGTCGCCCTCTCCTGGCCGATGGTCCTCAGTACTTCATTTTAGCAAAAATGAACAAGCTGTTAGGCATGGGGGGGGGGGGGGCACATGCAGAGACCCAAAGGCACAGGAGAGAAGAAGGAGGAGGAGAGGGTTCACAGCATCCGGGATATGCCCAGAGTCCTCCCACTCTGTTTAAACAGAACGTGCTGGGTCAGACCGACTTGTTCCTTGGCACTGTCTGTGTATTCGCACTAGCTGTAAAGGCCCTGAGTTGTTCGGGCATCACACTTCTGAGCACTTGCTACCTAAGCTCCCACCACCCCCAGGCTAAAACTCCTTTACGAAGAGCATCAGTATTAGCACATCCTTGAAGGTCTGGTAGAATTCTGCACTGAAATACGTGCAGTAAACTTCGAACCCCTACCCAGATCTAGCCAATGGACAGGGCATTCTCCACAGCTGAGTGGGGTCTGACTTTCACACGAACTCTGGTGCCCCATATTTGACCACGTCTCTTGGATGGGGAGGCCTGGCAGCACTCAGAGAGAGGAAGGATAGCAGGCTACCAAGAAGAGACTTGATACCCTACGAGCATATACAGGGGGAGGAAGTCTCCCTCAGTCACAGCCATAGGGGAAGGGAGTAAGGGGAAAATGGGAGGGAGGGAGCAGTGGGAGGATGCAAGAGATGGGATAACTATTGAGATGTACTATGAATAAATTAATAATATGTATTTTTAAAAACTCCTTTATGAAGCAAAATCAGTCAACGCTCCACCACGCAGCTTTGACTCAGGTGAGATCCTGAGACGTGAACTAGCCCTTGGCTAAGGTGAGCTGTAGGCAGCAGTGTGACCAGGACTTAGGAGGCAGGCAGGCTGAGGAGCTTGCTGGTAGCAATTTTCTCCATAGAGAGAAGCAGGACACTGTATCCACACAGGAGCAACGGTCAGCAGAGACAATTTGCGTCTCCCAAGTGCAGATTAAGATTCGGTGCTCACCAAAACACTAGATCTCCGGGGCCTGTGTCACTGTTTAGAGAAATGGCCATATATCATGCTTTAAACTTAGATTTTCCCAAGTCACAGGCCAAGACTGTTTCTGGACTCCAGCAGAGTCTCCCCGCAGTCACAGAGCCCTCCCCCTCCCCCCTGCAGCCTGCACCCCCAGCCACAGCCCACCACCACCCCACCCCAGCCACAGCCCACCCGCAAGCCACAGCCCTCCCCCCAGCCACAGCCCACCCCCCAGCCCGTACCCCCAGCCCACCCCCCAGCCACAACCCCACAACCCTCCCCCTAGCCACAGCCTACCCCCTAGCCTGCATCCCCAGCCCACCCCCCAGCCACAGCCCTCCCCCCAGCCACAGCCCACCCCCCAGCCACAGCCCTCCCCCCAGCCACAGCCCTCCCCCCAGCCATAGCCCAGGTAGTAACTGCAGGAATCTTCGTTGAGGTGCACTTCCCTTCCTGCCTTCTGCTGTTTCAATGAAGACAGCCAGTTCTTTGCTATGTGTCTTTATTCCAATTGGCAGCCCACTATTGGGTATCTAAACTTGACAAGTTTGCTTCGCAGAGGGTCTCAGAACTCTACAGGAAGTGGCAGTCCCTAAGGACGTCTCCGCACTTTTAATTCTGTTCTGTGTGCACACTGGTCTCTGCCATGGTTTCCCAGAGACCAATCAGGTGTCCCAAGCTATACCGGAAGTTTCCAGGGTGCAGTCCACTTCATCCTATTAGATGTCATCCCACCCGCCCCTGGCCCTTCCCAGAAGGCTAAGAAAGGCGGCCTGCTCCAGAAGCTGCCCACTCCACAGCAAGGCTGCTATGGAGGTGAAGAGACAATGGTTACTGCCCAATGCTGTGCTCCCATGGTGCTGGCCCAGTGACCCCAGAGGCCACGGAGCACAGGACCACATCACTGCTGGCCAACTACCTACCCTATCGTGACCTCAAGACAGACACAAAAAGTTAAGCAACCCCAGATCTACACAGCCTCCAGGAGACAGAGGGGCCATAAAAACGCCATTAAAATTAAAAACTAAGAGGCACACACCACAAACGACTCACTACATTCACCATGGGGGACTGACTCCAGTCCCCACCCCGGATACCAAAGTCCACGGATGCTGAAGTCCCTTAGGTCAAATAGCTAAGTATCCACATGTAGCTGCACAGTCCTTCTGTGCTGTAGCCTCTCTAGGAGGTGAGAGATGGCAGCCATGTCTTACTGTTCTTGGAAGGATGACATATATACTTAATACATTCAATCCACGGTGGTTTGAATCCACATGCATGCACATGCATATGTGTGATACATGTATGTCCGTCCATCCATCCATCATCCATTCACCATTGTCTGCTGGTCATTCACTGTCCACCCATCCACCCATCCATCCATCTACCCATCAATCTAAATAGAAGAAAACCAACAGAGAAAAGCTTTCAGGACACCAAGGTCAGAACGATTGTCGCTGTGGCGACCCACTTCCTCCGCTCAGATGTGATCATAGGAACTAGCTTTTCTATAGATCAGAAATACTAGGCTAGACGTCTCTGATGATTAATTTTCATTATTAGACACAATGACAGCAAGTTTCACTATTGAAATTCATTTAAATGTACTTTCAAAGTTAATAAAATTCTACATTTTAACCTTATCATCTAAGCAGTATCTGAGGACCTGAGTTTGGAACCCTCGCACCCACATAAGCTAGTGCTGTGGGGAAAAGAAAGCAAGTCCAGGTTAGCTCAAACAGCAAAGGAAGAGCCCAAGCAATGACAGACACCTGACACCACCGCTGGCCTCCACATGGAAGCACACGCGCGTGCACACACACACACACACACACACACATGCATGCATACATGCACACACCCACACTAACAAGTACATACACCACACACACCTATCAGGAGGGGGAAAAAAAAGATCCTGCAGGAAATGCCACCACTGTCACAGTTACTTTGCCAATTAAAATGTCAAAAACCTAGGAAGTTAAATTTGAAGCTGACAGTAAAAATCCCTTCAGTCCCCAGTGCCAGCGCAGCACAGCAGAGCCCTTGTAGACACAGTGTGTGCCCTCCTGACATGTACAGTAGTTTAACAGTAGCCATCTCCTGTCAACCTTGACATGGGGGTTCTTGGTGTCTGGAGAGCGACTCAGATGCCAGCACGAGACAGCCACACTACGCACTCAGGATCACATCAGCACGTGCTGGGCTTTCCTGGGGATGCACGGGAGCGTTACCAGCTCTGACCCGAGCTGCGACAGACAAAGCTCATGAGTGGGAAGACCCTGATTGATTCTGGTAGAATAGAAAGCTTCCACTGACAAGTTTATTATCAGAATTAAAGAAATCCCTGATGGGTAGTTCTCACATCCGAACTGAAGAAGTGATACTCCGTGACCAACAAGTGTCACTGAAGAGTAAGACCCGCACCTGAGGTCCCTGGGAAGCCAGTGTGACAGTGTGTGAAAGCAGAGGCCAGAACCTGCATCCAGAAATACTACAAGTTGCTTAAAATGTCACATGACTTATTCAGGTTCAGGGGGGAAAAAAAGAAAGCATTTGTGTACATTTAAAGTTGACTTAACTTGGCTGGGCATGAGGCCCTGCCTAGCATTCCGGAGCCGCCTAGTCCAGTCTTCATCACTACAATTAATTAATTAATTAGTTAATTAATGAGAATGGAGTCATACTTCTTTCATTAACTAACCCAATCACTCCAACTGCGCCAAAATAATTTTTTAAAGAAAGTACTTAAAGGGGCTAGAAAGATAGCTCAGCCGTTAAGAGAAACTAGCTGCCCTTCCAGTGGACCAAGGTCTGATTCCCAGCAACCACATGGTGGGCCATGTGCTATACAGACAAACATGCAGGCAAAAGACCTATGCACATAAAATAAAATTTAAAATTTTAAGTGCTAGAAGCAGAATGGATTACTTGAGGCAGTGACACCTTAGAAGCATGTGGCTTTAAAGTCACGTATGCAGACATGCATCTCCAACATGAGCACCCTTACTGTGCATGTGTGCCTGTGCATATACTTTCTGGATAAAGTCTGGCATACCCCCAAGTGCTACACAGGCTGAGCTGAAACACAGTCCATACTTATCTCTGGACAGCAAAGCTAACACTCATGTCAAATGCCAGGAGGCCCGGGCTCAGCAAAGGTCTGGGAACCCAGGCGTCCACTGAGGAGGCCAGAGGTCAGCCTCAGGTGTCTTCTAGACCCCCACCTGGGTTTCTGAGATGAGCTCTCTCACCGCACATTGCAGTTCGACATTTCCGCTATGTGCACCGGCCATGAGCCCTCTGGAACCTCACATCTCCCTGTGCTGCTGAGGGTGGGCCCATGGGGCTTCAAAGGGGCCCTGGGTGCTCTCAACCCTGCACCTGCCCAGAAAGAAGGATGCTGCTCGAGTTCAGGGTTTTGAGCGCACCCCTCCATCTGCGGCATGATCTGGGCAGAGCAATGACTCAGGACATCTCACCACTGCAGGCCAGAATGCCACTGACCACAGGGGCCAGGGGCACTTCTACTGCATGGGGATGCGCGCGCTTGTAACCAAAGGGTCACAACTGTGTCCGCTTCCCTTCCACTGGTGGCGCTGTTCTTGACCAGGCTGGTAGCTGAGCTGACTGGTAAGGGGCCCACAACACCCAAGGCCCAGTGTTAGGTCAGGAAATCCTAACTGTGATTTTTCTTGTGAGTCTCAAGAGAGGAAGGGAACAGTTTCCAGAAGATGGCAGCTCACCTCATCTGAATGTCTAAGCGAGGATGCCCAGGCACCTGGCCTTTATAGGACCCAAGCCGCGCTTGAGCCGCACCTGAGACTGACTCAAAGACTAGTAAAGTAAGTAAACAAATCAAATGCAACCATCAGGGCAAACACTTTACTCTTTCTCTTGCTGCCTTCTTCTTGGTGGAGCCCAGATATAAAGCAGCCTCTGTGCCCCCATGGCTCCCTCCCCAACACTAAAGGGGCAGGCGGTGTGGCTTTAATCTCAATTATAATTATGGCTGTTGTCAATAAGCAAACAAAGGAGAAAAAAAAATGGATGCAGAACTCCTCAGCCCTTCTCAGTTTGGCAAGCACAATACACAAGCCAAGTCTTCCTAAATAGGAGAACACGGGGCCAGGAGAACTGAAACAGCCAGAAAGGAAAAGGGCCTCACAATGCCAAGCAGCTTGCAGCCATTGGGGACCTCAGTCAAGTTCTCAAATGAAATGTGGCCGGTGGTGGCAGGGCACTGCTTTGAACCCAGAAGGCTGGGCTGCTGCGGCAGCCACCAAGGGTTCCAGTCCCTCAGCTCCACTTCAAAGAACAGGCTCTCCCTGTCCTGGAGAGTAACGAACAGGAGAGCATAGTCATGGCTCCGTGCTCCACCCAACTCTTTCAATGTTTTATGAAACCAAGCAACGTGGAGCTGGATCCGTCATAGTCACACGGGGCTCTTCAGAACGTTTACGCTGTGGAAGACGGCCCGGCCCGCCTGCCTCAGCCAGCCTACGGCCTAGCTGGTCTGCACCAAAGAATTTTGCAGGACAGAGTCCAGTTTCCTAACTGCCTCTTTACACAGGAAAGTGGGGACAAGCCAAGCATATCATATGAAGACATCCTCCACAAAAACCTGTCTGAATTCACACCTGACATGTCTTGGCCGGAATTCACACCTGAAGTGTCTTGGCCACTTAAAGCTGAGAAGCAATGAGGTTTGAAAGGACTTTTTCCCTCTCCCTTTTGTGACATCAGGCTTAACGTTAGAGGAAACCGTGTGCTGGAGTTTTGCTATCGCAGACCCATGAGACGCACACCCCATGTCAGAGCAGCTGTCGCTCCCTTTGCAGAACTGCTGCTGCCACTCAACCCCAGTTTCAGGACGCCTGAGCTAATGAGTGTAACCATCACCTCAACCGCTGATGGGAAATAGTATTTAAGTAGTCAAAGAACAAGGGTGCTCACCTAATAAACATGCAAACTCATAGTTTTACTGGTTACCAAGCTGGCAAGTTTTCTCGGTCCACAGGGAAGAAACAACTGGGAATTTTTTTCTTTTAAGGTGTAAAAGTAACTTTTATTCTCTTGGCTCAATTGTCTAGGAGGCTAACCGCCTCCTTCTGCTAACCTAAACCTAGTCCTGGAAGCTTCCAGCCTCTGTACAATATAACTTAGGCCTAGAATGTTTTCAGCCTCTGAGTCTTACTGCTTAATAAGCTCACCCTTACTTGTTCTGTCTGAGCTCTGGGCTGCTGGTTCAACTCAGCTGTTCTGGCTCAAACTCTTCTCCCAGCTGAATTATTCAATCTGACTTCTCTCTTGGTCCAGGATCGCTCTGCTTGGCCTCAAACTAACTCAGAAATTTGCTCTAGTCTTCTGGATCTTTCTCATTTTCTGGCTTGTTCCATCTTCACTTGAGTTCTCTCTCTGCAACCAGTAAAACTGGCCCCTCTCTCTGTAAAACTGCCTCTTAAGTAGCTTCCCTTTCCTCTCTCTTCTCGTGAGAGTTAGGCATATCCTGTTCTGTCAAATCATCTCCGATTGGTCACCTTTTCTGCCACTCAATTAGACATCACTTTCAAACATGGGTGCTTCCTTCTACAAACTAACTTTATCTTTGTTTGGGATTAAAGGCGTGTGTCTCCACGTGTAGACCTAAGCTTTTCTTTGTCTGATACTTGCTTTATAACAACTGGGAATTTTTGCAGTGAGGAATAAGCAGGTTTGGGAATGTAAAAATGCAAGTGTCTTTGGTTTTCTCTTTTTGCTGGATTCCCCTAACTGCACTCTGCACGAGCTTTCACTTTTAGGCACAGAACACACTGCCCCTGTGTGCCCTTGTCACACTGAAATGGGCTGGCCTGAGACCTCAAGTAAGAAGTAAAAATATATTTGCTAGACTAGCGCCAAATTCAGAAAAGGAATTAAAGTAGAACAAAAATCCTTTAGCAATAACTTCATTTTAAGTGTAATTATAATCTCTGTTTTCCCTTTAAACGTATATAACAGTGCTAACCCAAGAGATGAAGGAACAATAGCGTTGGCATCTGTGACAATTTTGGTACTTGCAGTGCCATTAACAGATGATGCCAGAACCATCCTGCTGTAAGTAAAAATAAAATGGCTTCCTCCCTGTGGTAGTGGAAGAAGTGGCAGTGAGCAAGGAGAGGGGCCTGCAGCAGCATCGGGGCTTTGTGTCCTTCTGCCCAGCTCAACCCATCGCCCAAACAACCAGCCGCCCGAAATGAGCTATAGCTGCACTTCCTGTATCTCATGGAATTCTGTCTGGTGTATATTAGGCTATGTACCCATGACATGGGCCATGAGCAATGCTATTTGCTGGCTTGGTCTTCACTGCATCCAGACCCACTAGCTCAGGGGCTGCACTACCCTTAATGGGCTGGGCTACACCACACCAATCAGACTAGCCTATAGGCAACCTCACTGAGGCATTTCTCTCAATCAAGAATCCTTCCCAAATGACTCTGGCTTGTGTCAAGTTGAAACAAATCTCACCAACATAATTGCCCCCTCATCAACTTAACACCCAAACATATCACTAATAAACCATAAACTTGCCTTTCTTAGTTGCCCCTAAGATCTCATATTAATAGCACTATCACAGTATAGAACAGAAATAGCTTAAAAGTCTTAATCTTCAAAAATTCAAGCACTTTAAAAGTTCAGACTCTTTAAAATACACCCGAAGTTGAAAGTTCAAAGTCTCTCTAAAGTACCCACAATCTTTCTAAAATATCCAAAATTTCTCAACTTGGAGTTCCTGTAATATCAGTTAAGGAGGTCTTGAATTTGAGAAAGAGTTAGGGAGGCACAGGAGGAATTGGAAAGAGAGAAAAGAAGGAATCAATGGTATAAAAAGTTCTCATATATAAAATCCCCCCTTAAAAAAATAAAAATATATAAATGTAGAAGGCACTGAGCACTAAACCTAAGACCTCTACACCAACATGCACACAGGTACAACCACACCCACACATGTGCACACACCACCACATACACACATATACGACACTACCCATACATATTATTTAAAGGGTATATATAAACAGTTTTAAGGCATGGAAATACAGAACAGGCCTGGACTGAGAAAAATACCAATAATCGTTTCCTACAACTGTTAAATTGGGTACGGTGTACAGTGGAGGACGCGATGCACTGACTTCTGAGCTCCTGCGGCCGGTTTTGCTTTGTTTCTGGTACTGCACTTTCCCCCACTGCCTCTCATGGCTGTCCTGCGGTACACCCAAGTTCCAGAAAAGTGATCTGTCTGTCAGGCTGTAGTCAGCAAAACACCCGGCAGAAAGAGAGCAGCCACCAGGGGGCGCTCAGGGGCAAAGCCCCACCTCACAGTCCATGAACACACATCCCTGTGAGAGCTCTTTCAACAAGGAGGGGCGGTGTTACTTCACAGAAAATGGCAGATACTTCCTGAAAATCCTAAATGCAAGATGATCAAAGAAATGTAGGCAGAGGAAGTAATTCTGCTCAGGAAGACTATCTTCCACAGCACCAGACGAGGAAGGCGACACCTCCTCATGGGCAGAAGGCCTCACGCCAGGCCTCATGTTTCCAAAACCAAAAGTTCATTCTTACCAGAAAAACCTAATACTGAGCAGGTGTGTTACCCAACGGGGCCCAATGGACACCTGGCTCATGTGATTAGTGTGTGGGCGTGGCACATAGCGGACATGTGATTAGTGTGTGTGTGGCACATAAGAGGACATGTCATTAGTGTGTGTGTGGCACATAAGAGGACATGTGATTAGTGTGTGTGTGGCACATAAGAGGACATGTGATTAGTGTGTGTGTGTGGCACATAAGAGGACATGTGATTAGTGTATGGGCGTGGCACATAAGAGGACATGTGATTAGTGTGTGTGTGTGGCACATAAGAGGTCATGTGATTAGTGTGTGTGTGTGGCACATAAGAGGACATGTGATTAGTGTATGGGCGTGGCACATAAGAGGACATGTGATTAGTGTGTGTGTGTGGCACATAAGAGGTCATGTGATTAGTGTGTGTGTGTGGCACATAAGAGGACATGTGATTAGTGTATGGGCGTGGCACATAGAGGACATGTGATTAGCATGTGTGTGGCACATAAGAGGACATGTGATTAGTGTGTGGGCGTGGCACATAAGAGGACATGTGATTAGTGTGTGTGTGGCACATAAGAGGACATGTGATTAGTGTGTGTGTGGCACATAAGAGGACATGTGATTAGTGTGTGTGTGGCACATAAGAGGACATGTGATTAGTGTGTGTGTGTGGCACATAAGAGGACATGTGATTAGTGTGTGGGCGTGGCACATAAGAGGACATGTGATTAGTGTGTGTGTGGCACATAAGAGGACATGTGATTAGTGTATGGGCGTGGCACATAGAGGACATGTGATTAGCATGTGTGTGGCACATAAGAGGACATGTGATTAGTGTGTGGGCGTGGCACATAAGAGGACATGTGATTAGTGTATGGGCGTGGCACATAGAGGACATGTGATTAGCATGTGTGTGGCACATAAGAGGACATGTGATTAGTGTGTGGGCGTGGCACATAAGAGGACATGTGATTAGTGTGTGTGTGGCACATAAGAGGACATGTGATTAGTGTGTGTGTGGCACATAAGAGGACATGTGATTAGTGTGTGTGTGGCACATAAGAGGACATGTGATTAGTGTGTGTGTGTGGCACATAAGAGGACATGTGATTAGTGTGTGGGCGTGGCACATAAGAGGACATGTGATTAGTGTGTGTGTGGCACATAAGAGGACATGTGATTAGTGTGTGTGTGTGGCACATAAGAGGACATGTGATTAGTGTATGGGCGTGGCACATAGAGGACATGTGATTAGCATGTGTGTGGCACATAAGAGGTCATGTGATTAGTGTGTGTGTGTGGCACATAAGAGGACATGTGATTAGTGTATGGGCGTGGCACATAGAGGACATGTGATTAGCATGTGTGTGGCACATAAGAGGTCATGTGATTAGTGTGTGTGTGTGGCACATAAGAGGACATGTGATTAGTGTATGGGCGTGGCACATAAGAGAACATGTGATTAGCATGTGTGTGGCACATAAGAGGACATGTGATTAGTGTGTGGGCGTGGCACATAAGAGGACATGTCATTAGTGTGTGTGTGGCACATAAGAGGACATGTGATTAGTGTGTGGGTGTGGCACATAAGAGGACATGTCATTAGTGTGTGTGTGGCACATAAGAGGACATGTGATTAGAATGTGTGTGGCACATAAGAGGACATGTGATTAGAATGTGTGGCACATAAGAGGACAGCAACGATGTCACCAATACCCTAGAACAAAGAACAGACTGAAAGCCGCACTGATTCCCAGAGAAGTCTGCTGGGAGATCACAGCTTCTGGGACGCTGGAGGAAGCCGAAGGTAGTCAGTACCTGAAGAAGCTGGTCCACTCCCTTCTGGGAAAACAGGCTTCGTCAGAAACTCCGCTCTTATGCCCTTATGCTTATTCAACGTAGCTATGTTCTTCTGAACCCCAAACTCAATCAAGTATCTGTATTTTTATTTACCAAATCTGGCAACCTCAACTTCAAAGACAAACACACTGTGTGGACAACTGACTTCAGGCAGGCACTGCAGCACTCAACTCCAGGCCAGAAGCACGCAGAAGCTGCTGTGACCACACACACACTGTCCCTAAAGATGAAGCCTGCTTCCTTGGAGCTCTGGGAAAGAAATCTGATCTTCGGAGCAGAGCATTCCTAGGGTGGTTGCACAAGGTGGCAGCCTGGAGGGCAGGGATGGAGGGAGGAAACAGGGCAACTTGAGGAAAGTGAGGTTAAGTACTGACAATGGCCACCATTATGTCAAGCTTGGTTCCCACACTCATAACTGCTATGACCCTGAGAATCTGTCTAACCCTGAGCCTCTGACATGCTCAAGGTTGGCAGGCAGCATCAATGAGGGGAGGCACCTACAATGGGACTGTGACAAAGGATCACATAACAAATTGGAAAGATCAGGCACAATGGGCGTGGTGGCCCATGTCTGGAGGCAGAGGCAGGTGGATTGCTGTGAGTTTGAGGCCAGCCTGGTCTACAGAGGGAGTTCCAGGATAGCCAAGGCTACACAGAGAAACCCTGACTCGAAAAACAAAACAAAACAAGAAAAGGTTGGGTACACTAGCTATCAACAAGGCAAAGTTTAGGAATTCCCCACAGAATGTGTACAAGGTTTCATGTGAGTTAACGCTGTGTGAATGAAGAAAATGTAACGATCCAAGTCGGACTTACTCAATGAAAATATTTTCACAGCTGGACAAAGATGTCTCTCTAAGCTATATGAAAAACCTCAAAGACAATAAAAAGAAACTGGACAGCTCTGACCACGAACTCTCACAATAAAAGACTTCATAAATAACATTTAAACATAGAGAAACTAGAAGGAAGTGCCTGAAACACATGAGATAAATGTTCAGACCTCCAATACTTGAGGCGAGAAGCCAGGGTGAGGACACGGCTCAGTGGCGGAGCACTTTGCCTACCAGGCAGGGGACTCTAAGTTCAGGTCCCAGCAGAGCACACACAGAAAAGGGTGCGGTCTCCAAGTTCACGGACAAGGAACAAAGGCCAGGAAACATTAAAGCATACTCACAAAAGTCAGAAAATGAAAATCAAAAACAATTTAATATACCACTTCTCTCTTTGCAGACAGGCAACTTGAAAATATTAACCAACTCTGAATTCTTGGGAGTATGAGAAAATATACACATCCATGTTGATGCATATGGTGGCATCTATGATGGTATATATGGTGATATGTGCGGTCAGGTATATGGGGATATATATGGTAATACATGAGGTGATGCATATGGTGGCATCTATGATGGTATATATGGTGATATGTGCGGTCAGGTATATGGGGATATATATGGTAATACATGAGGTGATGCATATGGTGGCATCTATGATGGTATATATGGTGATATGTGCGGTCAGGGATATGGGGATATATATGGTAATACATGAGGTGATGCATATGGTGGCATCTATGATGGTATATATGGTGATATGTGTGGTCAGGTATATGAGGATATATATGGTAATACATGAGGTGATGCATATGGTGGCATCTATGATGGTATATATGGTGATATGTGCGGTCAGGTATATGGGGATATATATGGTAATACATGAGGTGATGCATATGGTGGCATCTATGATGGTATATATGGTGATATGTGCGGTCAGGTATATGGGGATATATATGGTAATACATGAGGTGATGCATATGGTGGCATCTATGATGGTATATATGGTGATATGTGCGGTCAGGTATATGGGGATATATATGGTAATACATGAGGTGATGTATATGGTGGCATCTATGATGGTATATATGGTGATATGTGCGGTCAGGTATATGGGGATATATATGGTAATACATGAGGTGATGCATATGGTGGCATCTATGATGGTATATATGGTGATATGTGCGGTCAGGTATATGGGGATATATATGGTAATACATGAGGTGATGCATATGGTGGAGGTGATGGTTAGTGTTGACATCAGCTTGAGATTTTCCACAATCACCTAGCAAACAAGCTTCTATGCATACCTGGGCAGGGTTATGTAGGGCTGGATAAAGTCTGGGCATGCGTAGGAGGGATTATCCTAATTAGTTTAACTGAGAATGCGAAGACCTACCCAGAAAGCAGGCAGAACCATCCCCTGGGCTGAGCACCCTTTGAAAACCTGGGCTTGGGCCCCCGACTGCACAGGAAGGAGCTGTCAAGCAGGCTGAGCACCAGCGCTCACTGCTCTCTTCCCCAGCTGTGGACATTGAGCTGCTTTAAGCGCCGGGCCTTGACTGGCCAGCCATAACAGGCTCTGCCTCAAACTATGAACCAAAATAAACGCTTCCTTCCTCCAACTGCTTTGTTTGGGGTGTTGTGGACATGACACAAGAAGCCAGGATGGTGAACATGAGAAGTATTAAGTTCAAGTGGCGCAAACCCCACGACCCAGAAACTGTACTAAAAAGCTTCAACCAACGGAAGACACCTGAGTGTTCTCATGAGCTGCATTTGCAGCACACTGACCACAGAACAGCACCTAGGCAAGTACATAAACCTGTGTCGTGTAGTACTCCCGCGCGTGTCCCTGTGTGTGTGTGTGTGTGTGTGTGTGTGTGTGTGTGTTGTGGTAGTTGCTATGTGCATCTGAGTGTTTGTATGATGCAGAAGTCCTAAGCTGATGCCTGGTGTCCTCCCGTAACCTCTCGCACTTGGTTTTCTGCGGCAGACTCCCTTGTTGAGCCCAGAGCTCCAGGATTTGGCTACTCTAGCTTTCCAGCTTGCCCCAGGGATCCTGGCTCTGCTTCGTTTTTGTTGTTGTTTGTTTGAAACAAACTCAGTTACATGGGCCTGGCTTCAAACGCACAAAATATGCCAGCCTCTGCATCCCCAGTACTGGGATAAAGGTGTACACTGCCAAGCTCGGCGCATCTTTGCCTCTTGAAGGCTGGGGCAACAGGTGGCTTTTACCGGAACTCTTAGACCTACCAGTGCAATAAGCACTTCCTCCCCACACTATCACCTCCAGGCCCTCTCATTACACCTTGCGGCAGTTTGGAAGTGTGGCAGGGGCCGAGCTGCCCACACAGAAGATTCCCTAAGGCACACTGAGACACTGCAAACAGGCTCAGAGGCAAGACAAACAGACCAGTCTCCTGGAGTATCAAAGCCTACACACAGAGCGTATGTGAGCACATCCTTACATGAACGCATTTGAAGACGTGAGGAGCCTCAACAAAGCCAGCGGAGGGAGACTGCCTCCTGCCAGGGAACGTGAACACAATGTGGAGTGTTTAGGAATGGCGCACATTCACTAACAACTTGTTAAACTAGAGTGACTGAGTAGAATTCTAAAAGCAGCTGTAGTGCCAGAAGTGGGTCCAGGCCAGAGTATCTTCCCATCTTTCCCAACACACCCAAAGCCACCTGGACAAGAGGCAGTGTCACAGGTGAGCAGGGGCTAGGCTCTCCCTTGTCCTCCGTCTTCATCGCTGGGACGCTCAGGGACATGTGTGCAAGGTGAGGAGTGCAGAGTCTTCACTCAGAAACATGGGCTTGCAGACCCTAATCTCGTTAGAAGACCCTCTCCCACCACAGAGCAACAAAACATCAAGCTGGGAAGCCAGTCAGGACAGAACCCAGGCAGAAGGCCTCAAAGGGTCCGGGAGCAGGTGCGGATGAGTGCACAGTGACAGCAGATGCACAGGGATAGCAGAAAATGATACGGGATGAAGATGCTGCTGCTAGACCATGGCTTTGGCCACTGTGCGAGTGCAGGCCGTGGGTACCAGAAAGGACCAAGCTCTGGCATGTCTAGGGGCTCCTGGCTCAAACCTCCCTAAACACCAGCAGCACTATCCAATATTATTTGACCTTCACCTTCAAACAAAACAATTTCCACAAACCAGGACATCGGCCAGGACAACAGGGTGCCAAAAGGAAGGTATCCAGGGTCAGCCAGAGCTGCTCAGACCCAGGCATCACCCATCCCTGCGCTCCTGGTACACAGAACTTCACACCGACAGAGGGAGCCGGTATCGGTGGCATACTGACTGTTGCCACAGAAACCACTGCTGCTACCTCCAGCTTCCCTTCTCAGTCCAGCCAGAACATCCAAACTACTTCCCTCATGCTTGAAATGTGAGACTCCCTGCCCTGTTCACTGGTCAACTTGCTGACTCTCTTCGGCAGTACAGGCCCGTAATGCTAGCGCTCAATGTGACATGGGAGCCGACCCCTGTACTTCTATGTCGACATTTTGGAGAAGGGGATGGCCCTGATGTTTCCTCACATGAGAAGGTCCCACCATGCTCCTACCATTTCCCAGTTCAATGCCATGGTGATTCATGTCGCCGGCTCTCAGGAGCTAACAGCACCTAGATTCCTCTCTCTTTAACCCTCGTCTTTTCAATGTGTGTGGGCGCAAACATGCTGCCACAGCAAGGGTGCCAAAGCTGTCAGAGGGACAGCTTGTAGGCATCGGGTCTGGCCTTCCACCGTGTGGGTTACAAGGACCCCGCTCAGGCTTGGTGTCGCGGGCCTTTACGCACTAACCCATCCCACTGGTCCTAACCCCTTTGTAAGTGAGAGGAAGTTAAAAACTTGGCTGTGGCATCAACGGTAAAGATACTCTCCAACTATCAGTCCTTTTGTGAACTGTTGCTATCGATTTACACTGGACTTAACCACGGAAAACTAGGTTGTATTATGAAGCAAGGTATCTGCCATTCTCATCTGGTCTCTGGTGTCCGATTCCTGTGTATATGCAATTTTCTATAGGAGACATGCTCGCAGACCACAGCCCTGAGTTGCCAATTCACACACCACATTTCAATAACCAATTAGGTTATTAAGAGAAACCAGTATTCACGTTAAGCTTGGAACCCAGCTTATTCATGACTACTGAAAGTAATTATTCTAGAGTTAAAGCAAGCACATGAGTAACACCCAGACTTGGCACGTCTTTACAGGAACATATTTGGCAGCTAACAGCCAGCCCAAATGTCTTCCTAATCTGTGAAAATAGTTCTTTCAAGTCAATGGCTTCCCTCTGTAACTAACACAGGATCCTGGGCCGCCTCTCACACTGTATTACTACATTAGCCACACACACAGGACCAAGTAGAGTCCAGAAAGAAGTACTACTTTCTGGTCATATTATTAGTTCCCTTTCAATCTCTCTGGGTTTCTTGTTAGTATTTTGTTTTGTTTTGTTGGAAACAGGGTCTCCCTATGTAGCCCTGGCTGGCCTAGAGCTCACTCTGTAGACCAGGCTGCTCTCAAAAATCACAGAGATCCGCCTGTGTCTGTCTCTCAAACGCTGGGACTAGAGATCTGTGCCACCACTGGCCTGTTAATCTTTTTAATGTGCAGAAATGTATGCAAATTGTATAAGCAAAGCTCTCATGGAAAACCAGCCTCAAATCAAATCCAGCTCATCCTAAGAAATTATTTTAGAAACACTCCCACCCCAAAACCCTAAACTTGCAAATAAAAAGTTAAGAACTTGGAGCAGAGATGAGCACATAACAAAATACTGACCAGCATTCAGAATCCAAACCTAATAAATAATTCAAGTTCCCACACAAACACACATCACCAATTCCTGCAAAAGCTGAGGGACACGGCCTGAGCCATGGCCTTGAGGAGGAAGTGAGGCCAGTCAGGGAAGGAAAGCCTTGCCCTGTCCTAAGCGCTGTGGGGCTTGGGAGAGCTCACCCAGGGTTCTGATGCAGACATAGGGGCTTCTCTGAACACATGGCACCAAGGGACAAAGTGCACATCCAAGCTTTACAGATGTCCCTGCAGCCAAGAGGTGAAGCTGCCTGCTGGGAACAGGCTTTAGGCTCCGCCCAAAGGCTCTAAGCCAATCACAGTGAGTTCCCACCTTTATGTGGTGTGTGTGTGTGTGTATGGTGTGTGTGTGGTGTGTGTGTGTGTGTGTGTGGTGTGTGGTGTGTGTGTGTGGTGTGTGTGTGTGTGTGGTGTGTGTGTGTGTGTGTGGTGTGTGTGTGTGGTGTGTGTGTGGTGTGTGTGTGTGTGGTGTGTGTGTGTGTGTGTGTGTGTGTGTGTGTGTGTGTGTAAGAAACTTAGCTTGGTGATGAAGTTGTTCGTCTAGCATGCACAAACCTCTGAGGTCTGACACGCAGTAAGGCACGCACCTGGCGTGCTGGCGCAAGCCTATAACCCCAGCACTGAGGAGATGAGGCAGGAGAACTAGCTGCTTTACCCACACTTCCTGCTAAGTTCACGGCCAGGGTGACGCTGTCTGAAAACAAGACAAAAAGGATACTTCTTGTTTTGTTTTGTTGTTGCTGTTGTTATTGTTTCTGGGTTTTTTGTTTGTTTGTTTGTCTGTTTATTTGTTCGAGACAGGGTTTTTCTCTGTAGCCCTGGCTGTCCTGGACTCACTCTGTAGACCAGGCTGGCCTCGAACTCACAGCGATCCGCCTGCCTCTGCCTCCCGAGTACTGGGATTACAGGCATGTGCCACCATGCCCAGATCAAAAAGAATACCTTCAGAAAGAAAATTCACACAGTTTTGTATAAAGGAAACAGTGTCTCTGGTACTTAAGAAACCCAAAGAACAACGTTTTTCAGTTGAGCTGCAGAGACAGTTCAGTGTCCAAGAGCGCATGCTGGAGCTCAGAGCCACTCAGCCCAAGAGTCAGGGGATGTCACAGTTTCTGGACTCTATGCGCATCTATGGACAAGCAGGCACACACACTCGTAATTCTTTTAAAGTGTTTTTTTTTTTAAACCTCTTTAAAGAAAAACTCACCTTGGCGCAGCAGTTGCCTGCCTTTGGAGGGCCTCTGGATTAGCTCACTAGGAATCACCTGACTTCCTCACAATGGATGGGGGCAAAATTCAGCTGCTTTGTGTCCTGCTGGGCTGGCGGTGAAGCCAGTCAGTCTCGGCTACTCAGGAGGCTGAGGCAGGAGGATTAAAAGTCTAAGGCCAGCTTGCTCTACAGACTGAGTCCAAGTGGCACTGCGGCTCACTGGGAGAGTGCTGATGTTACAACTGCCAAGGCCACAGGATAGGCCTCCAACACTACAAAAGCAAAGCATTCTTCTTCAGTGGGAAAAAAAGATACAAGGCTTCCCTAAGATCTGACCAAACATCCACATTACAAAATAGTCACTGTTATTAGAACACTGTCAGTAAAACACATAGGTGTACAAACAAAAAAGGGGCTTAAAAGTCCTGAAAGGTCACCGAGGGCAGCCACTGGCTCACCAGGCTTTGAACCATAAGCAGCCAGAAGAATGCAGAAGCACTTTGGCAAAGAGCCTCCCCTCACCACGCACCTGTTGCCCACCCTACCCGAGGTGAGTGACAGGAGCAAAGACATTGGCTGGCAGCACAAGGTCCTGGTACTACAGTCCCTGCAGGGGCTAAGACTCCACATCGCAAGGGGCTCAAGAAACGTCTTCTGTGTCCAGTTTTGGCGCCTCTGTGGGCCTAGGCACAGCAGAGAACCAGGCAGCACACTGCGTAAGCCTAATAATTAGACTCAGTCGGGCCCCTAGGAAGGAAGATGACAGCTGTTTCCGCCTGGCCTCTTCCTCACTGCAGACACAGCACTGGGCTCCTCTGCCCACAAGCACCCAACCTCAAGTGAAAGAACGGTGGCCAACGGCTGCAAGAGCAGAGAGCCCCCTGGTGGTGTGCAGTCACAGTTCACACCTCAAGCTCTGCCTTGTCCTCAGGGCCAAATGCCCACGGCAGCACAACAAAGGCAACACCAAACGCTTAACATTTATTTTAAAACTGGGAAAATTGTGAAAGGTCAAGCCAGGGATCCAGAAACGTTTTCGTGGCTGCCATTTGGAAAGAAACTTGTTCCAATTAACAGTCTCTAAGCTCGCAGGATTACCTGAATCTAAAGAGATTAATTATAACTACACAGACACTCTAAGCTGGTCTTCTACCCAGATGTCTGGCAGTAAGAGTGAAGGAGGAAAGTGTGTGCATATGAGTGTGTATAGTGTGTGTGTGTGTGTGTGTGTGTGTGTGTGTGAGAGAGAGAGAGAGAGTGTGTGTGCGCGCTCACGGATGGGCATGTGTGTGTGTTTGTGTGCAAGAACAAGCACGTGGCATGTGTTTGGTGCATGCTAAATATGTGAGTGTGTCTGCCTGTACAACTATGGCTGTACTCTGCGTTTATGATCTTTACATGTCTGTATTCATGCATGCATTACAATGCATGCATGTTTATGTATTCATATGCATGTGTGCTTGTCTGTACATTAGCTAGTATACACGAGTATTTTGGTGTCTATATGTGCTCTCTTGCATGTATGTGCACATGCATATTTTTGTATATGCATGTGTTTTCCATCTGTCTGGGGTCTCCATGTATAGTGTTCCCATGTCTGTATGACTTATGCATGTTCATGTTTGTGTATATGCACATGTGCAGTGTTCCCATGTCTGTATGACATATGCATGTTCGTGTCTGTGTATATGTACATGTGTTTATTTGTACAGAGTAAGTGTGTATTTGTAGATATATGGTATGCCTGAATATGTGATGTGTACATATGTGCATGCTCATGTTTTTTATATGCATATGTGCCTGTGTATGTGTGTTTTCAGTGTCTATCTGTCTTAGTCACTGTCCTATTGCTGTGAACAGATGCCATGACTACAGCAACACTTGTAAAAGAAAGCATTCAACTGGGCACTTTCTTACAGTCTCAGAGCTTTAGTCCAGTACCATGTGACATGCAGGCACTGTAGCTGAGAGCTACACACCCTGAGCACGAGGAGAGAGAGAGAGAGAGAGAGAGAGAGAGAGAGAGAGAGAGAGAGAGAGAGAGAGGAGGAGGAGGAGAAGGAGGAGGAGGAGGAGGAAGAGGAAGCAGCAGCAGCAGCAGCAGCCTAGAACCCCAGTGACAAGGCCACATGCACTCCATGACCACACCTTCTAATCCTTCTAATCTTTTCAAAAAGTGCCACACTCGCTGATAATGAAGCATTCAAATATATGAGCCTATGGGGGAATTCTTTCAAACCACCACACTATGTACGGCATGTTTCCAGGAATGTGTGTCCCATGTATATATCTGATACACACATGTGTACATGTGCGTTTGTGTATCTGCTTGTACATGAACAAGTATGTATATGTCTCTAGTATTTATATGTAGTGTCTTCTGTGTGCTGCAAAAAGGAGAGACAAGAACAACCCAAAGCATCGGCTACAGCAGTGCCACCTCCAGGACCCACTAGGTGCAGGATGCCCAGCGCAGGCCACTTGGTAATGTACTCAGCCAGAGCCGGAACCAGGCACAAGGGCACAGGAACACCTGAGGATGCATCCTCCGGCAGCACTGCCTGGGTCCACAGCCAGCTGGGCAAAGGGCTACATGGGCTACCTGACCCTGATCCCCCCAGCACACCGACTCACCTGAAGTGGGCTCAGGCACAGCCTCTTCACTGCTCTCATCCACCACCTCTTCAGCCAGGCCAGAGCCCGGCGAGTCAGCGATGGCGCAGGCTGAGCCAGGGCTGCTTGGCTGGGAAGCCGAATCCCCCTCGCTGAGTGAACCACAGCGGACACGCACTGCCCTGTCCCCTTCAGGATCCCTGTCACGGCGCGCACGGCGGTGCACTCGGGAGTGGAGCACCATCTGGTGATAGGTGCGGAAGATCTTGCCGCATTCAAAGCACTCAGAAGACTTGCCCTGGCCGGTGGTGGCCGCGGCCCTGCGGTTGGGGCGTGAGGCTGGCCGGGGGTCTA
The DNA here is from genome assembly GCF_903995435.1 of Acomys russatus. NCBI lineage: Eukaryota > Metazoa > Chordata > Mammalia > Rodentia > Muridae > Acomys > Acomys russatus. The sequence continues at coordinate 68,457,839 of NC_067156.1, read as the reverse complement.
GGTGGCCAGGAAGCATGGGGTCCCCAGGTACACTGGCCCTCTTCCTGGGGGGGGCCTGGGCAGAAGGGGCATCCTGGTCACGCTTGCGTTTCTCCTGGCTCACCAGTATATATTCACGCTTGTCCTTGTCAAAGGCCACATCCCCCGCCAGCGCCTCATCCCAGGTCCCATACTTGAGGTACTCGGCCGGCTCAGCCACCTTGCCCCTGGTGGCCAGCTGCCAGGCCTGATAGCTGTTGACGGGGTCCAACTCAGCCACCCGCCGTCCAGCCTGCCCACTGGGGGAAACATCACCAGCCACGTACGGTGTCAGGTTCAGGCACTGTAAGAAGAACTGCTTGGTGTCCAGGGGGCCCTCTGCGTCCCCCTCCTCAGCCGGGGCTCGTGTCCGGCTGGCTTCAACCTCGCGGTGTATGGCGTTATGGGCGTTCAAGCTGTCCAGGTTTGTAAACAGGTTCCCACACTTTGTGCAGACCTCATAGAGGGACAGGCCGGCGACGATGACCTCCTCCTGCACCACGTTATTGATGGTGGCGATGGGGTCCAGCTCACTCTTGGGCCTGTTCTTGCTTCCTGACCTGGGTCCATGTGCCTTCATGTGGTTCTTGAGGAACCAAGGCTCTTTGAACCTCCGGCCACAGATGTGGCAGCCATGGTCAAAGGAACCCCGGTGCTTCTTCATGTGAGCCTTCAGGAACCAGGTCTGGCTGAAGGCCTGGCCACACACCTCGCACGGGAACTCCCCGGGGTTTATGTCTGGTTTGCCGTTCTCCACACAGGCCTCACTGCCATTGGGCACCTGTGCAGTGATGTGGTCCCTCTCGATGTGGCTCAGCAGAGACTCCTCCCGCAAGGTGACATAGCTGCACAGCCTGCACTTAAACGGCTTGTGGGTCTGGTGCACGTGCAGCTCCAGGTCCTTCTTGCGTGGAAACCGGCTATTGCAGAAGGAGCACTGCACGGCGGCCTCGGCATCGTCCTGGGCCCCGGCCACCCCCTCCACCTCCTTGCGGCTGCTCCTCAGCAGGATCTTGCTGCCGTCCATCGGCACAGCCCCATTCAGCATGCGGTTGCAGGCCGAAGTGCTCTTGGTAGGGCTGGCACACCCATCCAGGCCCTCAGAGACGCGCATCTCTCCCAGCTGAGCCTCGCCCGCCTCTGGCTCGTGACCCTGAATCAAAGTCCCCGTGCGGTGGCTGCGGATGTGAATCTTCAGGTTGCCCTTCTGGGAAGCCCTGTGATCACAATAGGGGCACTTGTAGGGCTTCTCCCCCGTGTGCTTGCGCATGTGCTGTGACAGGGAGCTCTGGAAGGGAAAGCTCTTGCCGCAGATGCAGCAGCTGTGGCACGCAGCCTTGTCCCCGTCAGCCTCGTGGCTCCTGCCGGCCCTCGGTGGGCTGGGTCCTCTCCTCAGCTCCATCTCGGCCTCTTTGCTGCGGTCCATTAGGACGGCGCGGTGTCACGGCACAGCCTTGTGTCGTGAGGGTCTGAAGCTGAGTCTTATCTCTCCATTTTCAGAGGAGCTCCTGCTGCCCAGAGGGGTGAGGGGTACCGGTGATGGACAGGTGCATATTCTGTGACGTAGCAGATGGCAGCAAACACCTGGAACAGAGATGGAAATGCTGTAAATAAAGCATCCTGTGTATTTGCGTGCACGGTATTGCCTGTGGTCAGTTTCTGCGTAGTCCACCATGAAAATCAACCAGCCTGAACTAAAGGGAAAGATGCTCACGGCAATGCAGGCAGCAGAGTGCAGAGGCATCTGCCCCTTTAAAGGCCTGTAATTAGCAATTTGTGCTAAGACAAGTAACTTCTACCACGCCTCCACCAAAAGAGTAAATCTTTAAGAAAACCTACAGAACCATGTTTCCTCATAGAAGTGTGGAGGAGTGGGCTTCCACACAGGAGGACGTAAGGCAGAAAGCGACAGAGAAGAGTGGAAGAGGATGGGAGGCTGAGTCTGGTTGAATCCAAACCCACAGTCCCTGAGTCTCGGAGGCTAACAGCTGACAGTAGCTAAAAGGTGAGCTGCTGGTTTCAACGCTGGGGAGGCAAACATACAGGGACATAGAGCAGAAACACCCACACCCCTGAGGGCATAGAGCCAGAGTCTAGGCTACGTGTACAGTGCTGTCACAGTGCAAGCACAAACCATGCTACCGCATGGAGCTGGCCCGGCCTACAGTTTCCTTCCCATAAGGACTCCTGGCTCACATGTATTCAGAGGGATCCCAAGCTCCAGCCACAAGCCTGACTCCAGGAAGGACGCCTTCAACCAAAAGCTTGCGTGGTTTCCTTCCTGATCCACTGCGTCCCCGTGGGTCAGATTCAAAGCCCAGCCCTAACAAGGACCAAAAGATGGCATCCAAGCCCTGTTTGGTCCACATATCATCACACAATGTGCTCACTCCACTCCGCACCTAACCATCCCCGAGAGAATGAGAGGGCCCTACCCACTACATGACAGCCACCCAACCCTGATAGCCTATATGCTTACGTCCAGTGCAGAGCAGGGTATGACGTTCAGACAGACAGACACACACACAGAGGGGGGAGAGACAGACAGACAGACACACACACAGAGGGGGGGAGAGAGAGAGACAGACAGACAGAGAGAGAAAGAGAGAGAGAGACACATAAACACACACAGAAGGGGAGGCGACTCACATGTGCAGAATTTTACAAAACACAAAAAGCCACATGCCTAGTTTTTGTTTTATCCAGCAGTGTGGTCACACCTGTCTTAATCAAGAACATCAGGATCTCTTCCCAAACAACCTTAGGTACCAGTTCCTTGCGAGCTCTGAGTATCCCCTGAACCTAGCTGCTGAGCTAAGCCTTAGAGGACCAACCAGCAGAGGAAGCACATGCTGCAAACCACTGGCTATGGCAGGCATTGTCCCAGCATCCTCTCAGGGACTGCGTACTTTGACAGCAGCAGGACCACAAACACTCCACAAGGTAGAACTCTGAGACTGACCCGGATGGAGCTGAGGAGAGAGCTCAGACCACCTAAGGCTTGCAGGAGCCATGAGGTGGACTGGAACAAGGCTGCTTGCCACAGCACAGCTGCTGCATCTGTTGGAAGGGCTTTTCCCTCCAGAGTCAGCTGTTGCAGAACATGTGCAAGCATGCAGGGAGAGCGCCCCTACAGATCTCCAAGGAACCTAAATGAACACAGGCTGGCTAGACTGGACAGCGCCCCCTACAGGTCTCCATGGAACCTAAGTGGACATTGGCAGGCCAGGCTAGGCAGTGCCCCCTACAGATCCCTAGGACAACGAAATGATCAATATGGAGACCAAGATGGGCAGCCTGCCTTCCAGGCTCCTCCAACGACTGCCCAACAGAGCCAAACAGCAGATACAGAGCCCAAAGCTCACTGGCTCCAAAAGTAAAGCAAAATTATAAGCTTCTTGAGGTGGATAAAGGGTGAGATGTTGACCACGTCTCAAGGACAAGCCGGTTTAAGTAACTTTATCAAGGAATCTTATATGGCTGTATAGTTATTTACAATGATGTAATATAAAAGGCAAATGATTCCTAGGACATTACTTTTCTCAGACATTACTTTGCTACCCCTGAAAATGCTGAATAAGAAACATATAAAAATATGAATGAAAATTATGTACACTGAACTTAAAGACAAAATAGGGTATAAAAGTCTTGCACATTTAAAGAATTATATAGCGATAAATTATGGAGAAGAAAAACAGAGTCTTGGAGGTGAGTGGACCTGAAGTGACGTCAGACCCCAGTGTACTAATGCATGTCCATCTGTGGCATCCAGTACCACTCGGCTACCCCAGAGAAGCAAGCAGTCACATGCCAGAACCTTAGACAAGACTCGGAAACACAGCTACAGGCAAGCAGAGACCACAGCGGCAGCCAACAGGGCACCCAGAGTAAAAGTGAACATCTGCAGCATATAGCCCAACACCTGGCCTGTGGGTGCCTGCTCAGCCTCAGCTACGGGTGAGGTGTGGAATCCTACCTCTGTGACCGCACCACCCAGCTAACCTTGTCCTCTGGCCCCTCACCTTCCCCCATACTTCACACCCTTGGTACATCTCCTAGCTGTGGGAGATGTACGGAAAAGACAGGACAGAGCCATGTGGGGCTCTGTGGGGCTCTGCTCGCCCAGTGACACATGCTTGTCCCTCCTTTCCCTATCGCCTCAATGCTTAGTCTGATTCCAACCATCCCAGGCACAGATGGACACCCGCCCTCACCAACCCAGAGATGGTGTGTCCATGCGAGTGCATGTATGCGCAAGTGTGTGTGCGAGTATGTGTGTGTGTGTGTGTGTGTGTGTGTGTGTCAGCTTCAGCTTCCATTTTCTATCCAGCCATCCCCCAAACTAGCTTACAGCCCCCTCCGCCCAAGCTATCAGCTCCTGTACTGAACAGGAAGGCACTCACTCACTCAGAGCCACAGCAGCACAGCCTTCCTCTTCAGTAAGAAGCCCTGAAATAAAGCTCCAGAGAACCACCAAGGCTGAAGTTCAGAGCTCTAATGGCACTGAGGAAAAGACAGCAGCCTTGCAAAAGAGCCCACAGTCAAGCCCGGTTTCCACTAGCTAAGGAACCCTGCGTGGGGACCAAGGCTGGTCCATTGCTCCTCCTAATGCAGGCTGGGACCAAGGCCTTGTTCCACCTCAGATTGCCATGGGGTCACTCAGGGGCCACAAACCAACTATTAATCAATGGTGTCACTTGCAAAGCTGACCACAAATACTGATCGCAGAAGGCTGATGGGTGAAGCAATCACTGTGATGTCCAACCACTCATACAAACCTACTGTCCTTATGTCCTTAAAGGCCAAGGCCACAGCGGCTAGGACCGTCTCCAATGATTCACCCACCACATTCACACCTGATGGGCAACAACTCACACGCGTGTGCTATGCCATGACGAAGTAGGATGTAACCAAACAGTCAACAGCATCTGGCTGACCATAGCTTCCAGAAAGCCCCTCAGCCTGAAAGGAGTCAGCCTCGTACAGCCAACACACGCTAGCCTGCTACCTGAGCCTGGATGGCCACCAGGCCAGAGCCACACAGGGATGCGGAGCTGGCCCGAGAGAGGCGTGTTCTGCTGCTATAAGGACAGCAGGGCTTACGTGAGATACTCTGTGGGTTTTGTATACTGTGTACCAATTGGTTTCCAAGGCTGAAACTCAGAATTACATGGGAGAGGCTCCCATACCTCCCTCTCTCTCTTCCTCTCCCTCTCTCCCCTCTCTCCGTTTCTCCATCCTCAAAATGCAGTGACAGTAATGCTATGAGCCCCGTAATGTTTCCGTGGGTCAAATTTAAAGGCACATGAGCTGCAATGTTCAGTACAGAGGCTTGGCATCGCAGAGACTTTTAGTGACTGACTCCCAAATGACTGAACAAAATGTCAGTGAAGTAGCCGGAGACACCCTGTCACTGACATGGTGTGTTTGACTCAGTAAATTCAAAGGGACAAAATAAATGGCAGCTTTGGACAGTCCTGAGGTGCCCTAGTGACTGGCGCACTTCCAGGGCCCTTGATCCTACTCTTCACCAGGTTAGTCCACACAGTTAGAAGCGCTCACCCAGGGCCATGAACACCATGGTACTCAGCCGACACACTCAACAGCAGGACATTTTACGGAACCCATCTTTTTTTGTTTGTTTGTTTGTTTGTTTCTCGAGACAGGGTTTCTCTGTGTAGCCTTGGCCATCCTGGACTCACTTTGTAGACCAGGCTGGCCTTGAACTCACAGCGATCCGCCTGCCTCTGCCTCCCAAGTGCTGGGATTAAAGGCATGCGCCACCACGCCCGGCTTCCCATCTTTAATACAGGTTCCATTCAAATGCACTCGAGGAACACTGCTGGGTCAGTCACACTTCTAAGTCAAATGTGGTGACCGAGGCACCTAGGCCCCGGACCTCATGGTAGCTGTGTGGAACTGGGAATTTACCTGCAAAGACATTACGCAGGTTTCAAATACCACTCCAGTAAGAAACACAAAGGAAAACAGAGAGGCTCTGGAGCCTGCCTCACTCTCACCCCTTTTCTGGGCCCTTCTCCACCTCACCTTGCTGGCCATCACCCGCTCCATACCAGCTCCAAGAAGCTGGGTGCTCAGGAATACAGTACGGGAAACTACCTTTCCCTAACTCAATTTGAGAAACGCCTCAATACTTAAGAGGGATGTTGTAAGATCGATGAAGACCTTCCTCCTCCACCCACAGGCACAAAGCCCTCCCCCATGGAAGGAGCAACAGCCAACCCGCAGGCAGTACAAGGAAGCAAGTGGGGTTAACCCAGGAAGGCCCTGAGGCTTTCCCCAACATCTTAGACAAACCTTTTCTGAGAGCTGAGCAGGACACATTATAAATCCCAGCCAGCCTTGTCATGGTTGTAGGGACATTTTTATGTGAAGCCATATCAGCCCAACTGAGCTCTCTGCCTGTGACTGGAATCAACACACAGCAAAGGCTACACAGTTTCCCTATCCCCCACTCACACCCCGAAACTAGCTACTTATCAGAATGGCACCCTGAGAAAGTAGATTTTCAAATATGTTCCAATATCCACTAATTTCCAGAGTGAGACGTACAGTACCAACCTGAAACCAAAGCTGTATTAGAGGGAGGACCAAGGCCTGGAGGGAGGAAACCCAAGCCAGGAACCTCAACATATCTGCTGGCTAGAAAGACTGGGGCTCCTGCTGACATGCTGGGGGAGGGCACCTGCCGTGGGTGGGGGACTAGGGCTCCCTCTGACTTGCTTGAGGGGAGGGGGGGCTAGGGCTCCCTCTGTCCTGCTGGGGGTAGAGGACTAGGGCTCCCTCTGTCCTGCTGGGGGTAGGAGACTAGGGCTCCCTCTGTCCTGCTGGGGGTGGGGGACTAGGGCTCCCTCTGTCCTGCTGGGGATGGGGGACTAGGGTTCCCTCTGTCCTGCTGGGGGTGGGGGGACTAGGGCTCCCTCTGTCCTGCTGGGGGTGGGAGACTAGGGATCCCTCTGTCCTGCTGGGGGTGGGGGACTAGGGCTTCCTCTGTCCTGCTGGGGGTGGGGGACTAGGGCTCCCTCTGTCCTGCTGGGGGGGGGGGGACTAGGGCTCCCTCTGTCCTGCTGGGGGTAGGAGACTAGGGATCCCTCTGTCCTGCTGGGGGTGGGGGACTAGGGCTTCTTCTGTCCTGCTGGGGGTGGGGGACTAGGGCTCCCTCTGTCCTGCTGGGGGGGGGGGGACTAGGGCTCCCTCTGATCTGCTGGAGGTGGGGGGATTAGGGCTCCCTCTGTCCGGCTGGGGAAGTGAGTGTGGAACTCTGTTGGGTGTACTGACTTGGAGGTAAGTCCAGAGTGCTGCTGCCTTCAAAGCTCTGTCTAGCCTAAGACTTGCTCAGTTCTGACTCGCTCATTAACTCTGTTGCACTCCACACTGCTCTGGCTTCCCCAAGGCCAGGTGACTTCTCTGTGTCTGTGTCCTTTTGAAGCCTATTCCAGTGAGAAACTGGGTTTGAAGGGAGCCTGGTGCCTGCCAGGATTAGAGACCTGCAGTGGGGACACAGCTATGCGCTCCCTGCTCTGGGAACAGAGGGAAAGGCCTAGGAACATGGGCCCCGGGGGTCAGGAGGCCCAGAGGCCAGGGTCAACGTATCAGTTTGTAGAATTAGCCTGTCTGCAGAGGCAGAAGGGCAGAGGCCCTGGGAAGCAAGTCACAGAAGATGCGGGGAGCTCCACTGGCCATGTCTTTGGGCAGCTCCAGGAACTCCAGGGCCCAGCACACCCCACACGCCATGTGGGAGCTGCCGGTCTGTCCTGCAGTACACTGTGAGCCTGTTCTTCTGCAGACAATGAAAGGGCCTCGCAAGTCACACTGCAGAATTATGAGCCATGAATTAAAATACATCATTAACATCTTGGGCAAGCTTATCTGACTTCTGTAGACAAAACACGTATTATCTGAACAAACGGGGAATGCCCTAACCACAATGCAGAGGCCCTCTCCTCACAAGCCATTCGGCACAGGATGAACAATTGTGGTTCAGTGTCCCCAGACTAGGGTCCCTCGGAGGTCCATGAAGGGACGCATTCACTGCTGTGGAGTGTGCAGGCCACAGGGCTGGGCCTGCGGGCTTCTGTGGCCTCAGACCATCAAGAATCCATTATGAACAGGAGTCCTCTGCACTCTAACAGTAAGACCTGAATGCATACACTGCTTCCCTGGAGGCCCTCCCCCCACCTCCTCCACACAGGACAAACAGCAGAGAGGGCAGTAGTGCCCTGGGCAAGCCTGGCTGAGAGGCCCCAGAGAACAAGGAGCCAGGGTGTCTCTGTTAAAAACAGTCTGCAAGCCTGCAAGCGGGCTGTAGCTACACTTCACTCGGAAAGGGAGGTGAGGGAGTGCAGATGGCAGAATTCACTGTCTTAGATAAAATCTTCCTTTAAATTTTAGCAAACTCCAAATAAGTTAAAGCAAGTGCCATTGCACCAGCCCCCAGACACAGAAAAGCGTCCACATGACTTTCTATGAATCCTCGGTTTTTCCAGCAAGACCTTTAGTTCTGCACCTCAGACTGGGGCAGTGGACATCATGTGCAATCACAGAAAACAAAACAAAAAAATGGGGTTCCTCTGCAAGGAAGTTACCTTTTAACAAAAAGCCAAATAGAAGAAACACTCCATCTTCCAAAGTAATTACAATCTTTAAAATAAAAAAGGGGGTGGGAGGGGTAAGAAACCTCTGTGAAGGACCAAAGGTCACGCTCAGAGTGAATAAGGACAGTGCTCTCCTAGTTAGTAGCACTACCTACAGGGCAGTAAGCAGAGACTTTAATCGAATACAAGGCTGGAGTTTTAAATCAAAGTGCAAGAGCACCCAGTATGTATACCTACCTGTCAGGCCCTACTCTCAAATTAACACATTCTGTGACTTGTTCACGATTTGCTGTTTTCTGAGTCTTGTATCAGTGGCTTGTCACTAGGAAAGTAAACATCACAAAGCTAACATGGGGCTAGGACGGCAGGCGCCAGGCTGCTCCGAGACGCTCTCCTGATACGTGCATGTGCATCTGTCCCCTCCCAGGCCACACAGAGCAGCGCTACGGTCTCACAGTCGACCTATACTCCTAAAGAAGCTCCCCAGCAACATGATCCTCTGGATATTTCCATGAAGACCCCCTCTTCCAGGCTCTGAGAAACCCCCGAATCTGGGCAGCCTGGATGGAGTGCGCTGTTACAAAGGGCTGTTCCACAGGGCCCCACAGGCGCTTGGGCTCCCCTGCTACTGTGGCACCAGCCAGCAGCTCAGACTTTAGCATCACCATTAAGACCATGGCTGCAAATAACTCAGGGATGCTGAAAACTGAAGGGGCAGGAAGGGGGGGAAATGGAAACACATAAATCTCTTATTTTCAAAACCATTGGCAAAAGTCAGGGAGCCTTCAGAACTTCTAAACAGTCCAGGTTTAAAGTGGCCAGGAGACTTCTCACAGAACCTACCTCAGCAGACAGTCCTCACCACCCTGGTGTCTAACACAAACCTTTTTTCAAATCGTTTTAAAAATGAACAGTAGCAAAAACAAACAACTCCACAGAAAGGCACCTTTTCTCTCAGCTGAGTGTTAAACACACGTTAGCTACAACCTGTTTCCACAAAGAACTCTGTCACTTATGCCCAAGCAATAGAAACCTGCTCCACTCCAAACGCTGCCCTGCTTCCCGCCTCTCACCTAACACCTACCCCGTCCCATGAAAAAGCACAGAGCTGCTGCTGCTGCTGCGATCAAGCTGACGTTATCTCGGTCCTCTGCTTTTTTGTGAAATAGCACCCAAGTCACCAGCACATTAATGAAAGGGCTGGCAGGAACAAAGCAGATGACTGCCCACAGCAAGCTGCTGGACTTCCTGCTAACTAGTACCTAAGAGGCAGGCCAGTGAGTAAAGACACCCCTCAAAAATCATTCTGTTACCTCACGGCAGAAATAAACACTCCAGTCACCAATGTTACTGAAATCTAAGGAAGACCTTAGACACCTGGTGCCAACAATGCTCTGAACTGAGTATGTTTGGTAGAAGAGCTGAAAAGGACATTTGACTTAAGACTCTGTGTGCCATTATGCAGACATCAATCAATACACACTGAAATTACAAAAGGATTGATTGCCAAAAATGCTGTGCATATGTGTGTATGTGTGTGTGTATGCGTGTGTATATACATCCACTTAAAGTTTCCAGATTGGCGGCTGCCAGGAGTGGCAGTAACATGACCCAGTTTATCGCTAACACACATAGCCCTTCCGCTAGGCAGCTGGAGCCGCAAGAGGAGGGGGGTCCATCAGAGAATGTTTACAAAGACTGACTCCTAGGGAGAACATGAAGTCACACTTCGTGGGATTTACTCTGCTTTCCCATCAGGCATGTTCGCTGACACATTGCAGTAGGTTCTAGCTTTGAGGGTGCTGGGCCCCCTAGACTTCCCTTGCTACAACCAAAAGGCTCAGCAAGCTAAAAGCTCCCTTAACTCGCCGCACGGGTTTGTTGTGCTCTCCAGCCACAAAAATGCATGTGAGGCTGTACACACAGTGGCCATGACTGGGCTGTACACACAGTGGCCATGACTGATCCTGCAGACATAAGACAGTGCTCCTGGAAGGCATACCCAGTGGCAGTTTCTTGGTAAAGGCAAACATAAAACGAAGAAATGTTTTTTAGTCTCCAGGTGTTGAGCTCCGCCCTGTGAGCCCCTAGGGAAGTGCTTTCTTTAGACTCCAAAGGCCCTGACATATGGAAGGTTAGACCTTATGGCTCAGAAAAACACTGGCTCATGTCAATCACAGAGTTGCTTATGAACATTTTTCCAAGAACCCAAAGACCATGTTGCGCTAAGCGTGTGGCTGTATAAGGTCAGCTCCTTTGCTGTGACAAGGTCAGGACTGCTGTGAGTGTATGTCACTTAATCACGCACACATTGACTGACCCCATCATTCCTCCCACTCCTGTCCCCTTACCTGCCCCACCCCACCCCACCCCACCCCTGTAACCAAGAGCACATACAGCCCTGGATACCTCCTCTCTAATGTGTCCAATGCAAATAAGCAGATGTGCAAGGTGCTGCTAGGAGACAGGCAGAGATTAAACAGATGCATCTTGCATCCTGCATCCTGCATCCAGCAAGGTGGGACCTGGAGGGTGGGGCTACTGGGCCTCTGTCATTTAGCAAGCAGCTAATAGGGAAAGGGCAATGGGACCTGAGAGCCCGGGAGGCCATGCCTATCCATAGACATGGTGCTGTGTGGTTCATAGAGCCCAGGAGGCCATGCCTATCCATAGACATGGTGTTGTGTGGTTGGTTCATGGAGCCTGGGAGGCCATGCCTATCCATAGACATGGTGCTATGTGGTTCATGGAACCTGGGAGGCCATGCCTATCCACAGACATGGTGCTGTGTGGCTCATGGAGCCCGGGAGGCCATGCCTATCCATAGACATGGTGCTGTGTGGACCTGGTTATTACTTACACATGAGTGTTTTACGAAAACACAAACACACATACAGACATACAAACACACACACACACACACACACACACATGGCTGGTAACAGAGGAAGGGATTCAGGCTCACCACTAATACGGCCACTTGTCCATTGCAGAGATGGTGTGTGGCTGCAAACGTTAGAGGCTCATCTTTGCGGACAACAGGCAGTTCACGTGACGAACCTGGCACTGGTAACTAAAAGGACCCAGCCGCCAGTGTCCGCCAAAGCAACTGTGTGAGATCCCACACAATTCTCTAATATACATGAAGCAACAAGAGGAGAAAGCGCCTCTGCCTGAACACTTTCAACCTGCCTGGGCTCCCAGAGGGATGCGCAGGGGCTGTCTCAAGGAGGATGAGCCAGTCCCTTCTGTAATAAGATGGCGTACACACAAAGCATATTTCGGTGGCTCTACAGCAAGTCTTCCCACCCAGATGCCCCAACACTGCATTGTCAGTACTCTCAGCACCAAGGATGGAGCTTAAACTGCACCACCACACACTCGTACGTGAATGCAGCCACAAGACACGCGATTCACTATGTCAATCCGGGAACTGTGACTTCAGTGCCTGACACAGGTGCTGTGGGCTTTTCAGCTCTGCAACCAAAACTCCAATGTATCAAGGCCCTGGTTTCTGTTCCCTCTTTTATTTCCTGGTGAGTTTATTTTGTTTTGCAAAATTCACTTTGCTGCATTGAATCTGTGTCCATTAGAGAGTGCTGTGGGGCTCAGTCCTGCCCGCGCCATCTGCAACAGGGAAAGCCACAGAGCAGGTCTCAGGCTTTTTGCTGATGGATTACGCTGCAGAGCACCAGTGGAGTGTACAGCCTGTCAGTGTAACTACACACAGCAGAAAAAAAGATCTTCAAGTATTTACAGGTGAGCCAGTATGACACTGTGTATATGCATAACCTGCTGACCACAGAACCTGGGCAAATTGGTCTGCTCCTGCATGGGGGGTGGGGGAGGGTGGGGAACCAGATTCACTGCAACCTGCCCCTTACTGGGTCTTGTACTTGGAAAAGTGCTGAACACCCAACTTCTTTCACCCTAAGGATATACTTTCCAAAACACATTAACCCAGACTTGAAATATAGAGAGAAGTTGTCTCTACCCTTCAAGTTGGCTTCCCAGGGACACAGTGGGAAGCCACCGGACCCCTCCCCGCCTGGCCTGTCCTCACAGCATCCCAGCAAAAGTGCCACAGACACACTCTCAAGCAGCAGTGCATAGGCTAAACCAGTAAAGATCAGCTCCCTCACAACACAGGCGCCACGAGCAGCTGCTCTTCCTGAGGTACCAAGTCCTCAGAGAAAAGCCACCCGAAAGGAAACCTTTCTAAAAGCAGGCATGACGGCCACAGACGCTCACGCTGTCTTTCTCTGGTGGTGCTAATGCATGAGACGCTGCTGGTGTGTGGTCCTTACCAAGAGGGGCCCATGGGGAATCTGCATCGCCCGGAAGAGACAGGAGGGAAGCAAGGCCTAGAGTCACAGAGAATGGAGACTTGGGGACCCACCAACTGCGCATCGGAGAAGTAACTATCCATTTGTGAAGAACGGCTGTGAACATGTGAGTCCACGTGGTCCTGCCAGTGGGCACCTGCAGTGTGTGCCTGCATTTTGAGTGTGTGCACGTGTCACGTGTTGGTGTAAGTGTGAGTACATTGTAAGCATGTCACTTCTGCTAGTGAGTCTGCTCAGCAGCTACTGTGGGCTCTGGGACGATGCTGATGCATCCCAACACCTCGCAGCTGCTGCCTCTGCCCCCTTCTGTGTCTGAGAGAGACACTCAGTAAACAAATGTGCTCTGGCCTCACCACTGTGACAGTGCATATGTTGTCATCCCGAGCATCCCCATGCCCTTCCCCATGGTCCAAATGTCCGCGAGAGCAGTGCTTCCCTTCCCAGCAAGAGTCAGGCCTCCACCACAGCCAGGGCAGTCCTGTGTGTGGATTCTCAGCACACATGGCCAATGCATACACACTTGAGGCCCTAAGGGTAAAACTTTCTGGCAAAAACCTGTTCAGAACAGGAAACATTCCTGTCCTGGGGGGCGCCTTCTGATGGAAATGTAGCAGCAGCCAGGCTTTTCGGCACCCCCTGCAAAGGCTGCAGCCCCCTCTATGGCATTTGCACGTGAGAGATGGAGCCAGGGGATCAGAGTGGCATGCATAGCAGTGACTCCCGTGACTACTTTCAGTTCCATGAGACAGACATGAGAAGAACAGTCAACCTCTCACAACACACGCCAGCAACAGGTGACATGCTCAGCCACTGGAAGGAGAAAGGAGCCATTGGCATCCATTAGGTGGGGCCTCTTCTGCAGAGGACCTTACTAAAATCCTGCAGGTGGCTCTCATGTCCACACTCCATACCCGTGTCCAAATCACCAACTTCAGCATCCCACCACAGTTGACATAACAGTGTAAACCAAGGAATACACTCACTCACAAATGAGCACCATGCCTAGAAAACCCTGTGCTGAGCTTTCGGCTTGAGTCGCACCAACCACTCATGTGCCTATCAGAACCCAGCAAGAGGCTAAACTCCCCCATGTTGGCAGAAGTAAACTCCACATCACTGCTGTCACCAACTGTGCCCAGCACTCAACGTGCAATGCAAGGCTCATGTCTGATGGGATTTGAGTCTAGTTTAGACAACGACGCTCGGAGTGGACAGTCTGGACATGTCTCTTGGGGCTGTGTCCCTTCCACTCCAATACTCCACGTCACCCTTCCAGAGTCTCCAAAATTCCATGTCTACATAAAGCTAACTCAGGTGCCCCAAGAGCATGCCTGGGCCCCACAAGTGGATGTGATCTGAAGATACAACATGAACAGCACTCCATTACGCCTCTGGTCATCAACCACGCACACCACAGCCACGCAGCTTGTGGATGTCACACTCACACAGCACAAGCAGGAGCCACCAATGAAAGGGGTTCCTGTTTCACAGGACGGGACCCATGCTGTATTGCTGCCAAATCTTTCCTGAACCACAGTGATTACGCCTCTACTTTAAAAGAAGTAATGGGCTGTTCCCAGGCACATTGAATAAGACTCTTCAACCGGTCACTGGTAACTGCTCCAGGGGCCATTTGACCAAGGCAGCCAGCAGGTCATCACCATTAATGGCAGGGACCATCTTTTCATACAACAGGGGATCGTGACAGTTTCCCCTGGCCAAACAGGGCCAAAGAGACCACCAGGGCCAGAATCTCATGTATCTGGGACCCAGGTGGTCTGCAAAGAACCACTCAGATGCCCAGCTTAACAAGGCCGATGTCGGGAAGGAGAGGGTTGTATGAAGTCATGGTCACCCACAATTTCTTGTCTTGTCATGAACTTATTTGTAGGACAATGAACTTTTGCATGAGCAAAAACACAATAGCAACATGAGGCAGTCACCTCAGAGCGTACAGCCCTGGTATATGCAGGCTCGCAGCCAATGCCAGCACTCCCTTCCCACCCAGCATGCAGCAGTGGCATGAGTAGCAAGTCCACTGCAGAGGACAGATGCCAGCCACTCACCTGCAGGCCACAGTGAGCCTCACGTGGAGCTCTTCTCACAGGGCCACTGCTCCTGTGCACCTCACCTCCACCTCAGCACCCTCACTTGCTCCTCCTATCATTATAGTTAGGTTCTTTTACCCAAATCTTTCTGTCTCGTCCCAGCCAAATGTCATTTGGATTAACATTTATTCAACATCTCCCTTACAACATCTGTATTTCTAAGTATTTCCCTCACCAAAGTATCCTGGGTCACACCTACAGAGTTAGGACAAAACACTGAACCCTCTGAATGGCCTAGAGCACACCACAGCCACTCAGGGCAGACATGTCCTCCTCTTCTGGAGGCTGCACAGCCCCATGGAGCAGCATCCACTTTTACGAAGAAACCACTGGGTACAGGGCCAATCTGTGGCCAACACACAGACCTGTCCATCGGGTAAACAGAGCACTATCAGCTGGATGTCTCCAAGACCATCAGTACAGGTGTGCCACTGTTCCCACCAAACACGGACTAACACACACGCACCTGGTGGTGAGCCTGGACAGTGACACGAGTGTAATCTTCCCCAGGTACATAATAAAATATTTCTAATTTCTTGGTGCTAAAATTATACACTGTTTGTTTGTTTGTTTGTTTGCCTATGGGACCATGCAGACACCCTTCCTTTGAAGGACCATGAGACGCTTGTCAGTGGGCTCAAGAGCGGAAACCCCTGCACTGAGTGGAAGGACACACTGCTGAGTCAAGGCAGCAGTGCTAGGAGGCCCCAGTCACAGAGAAGGAAGCACACCACCCGCCCTGCCTCCCCCAGAGGCCACAGAACATGGCAGGGTAACCCTGCAGAAAGGTATGAGGAGCTTGAAAGACCTCTGCAGAGTCCTATACCTGGTCATTTCACATATACGCTTAAAAATACTTTTTTTCCCCCTGCGTTTTCTTAGGTGATGCCTGCTTTTCAGTCACTTCCCCCTGATGGCACTGCCTTGCCAGGCCACAGGGGAAGAGGACAAACTCAGTCCTGATGTTGACTTGATGACCTGGGGTGAGTGTATTGGGGGTGTGCTCCCCTTTTCTGAGGAATAGGGGAGGGGACAAAGGGAGGGGAAGGTGAGACTGGGAGGAAAGGATGGGGGGCTATGATTGAAATATAAAGTGAATTAATTAATTAACGAATTAAATTTTAAAAGATCTTTTTTGAAGTCTATGATTTTGTGAGATTATTCAACATTGGGGAGCTGGGCAGGCCCAAGTGGAACAAGATAATCAAAACTGAGAATACTCAAGTGACACACAACCTGTGCTACAGGCAACACACAATTACAAGTATGTGTCATGTCGCAAATGACAACCACGGCCTCCTCACATCAGATCACCTCCAAGGAGTCATCAGCCACAAGGACCAGACACTGGGCCATAGTCAGCTCCCCTCATCTTCAGCGTCTGGTCTTTAAAGAGTCTGTCTCCTGCACACTAACAGGCCCTAGCACCTAAACCCAACAGTTGTATGTCAAGAGCTGACTTCCAGCCCAGGTTTCACGGCCACAGCTGAAGAAGGAACACACAGGGTTTTACTCTCTGCCATCGAGCAGTGAGCCTTTTGTCTAGGGAACTCAGGGGAAGGGCCTTTCTAAAACTGCTTCCTGGAGCCATGGGCCTGACACCCATCAGACATGGAGGAATCAGGGAAGTCCCAGATCAGCACCCTTGCAGAGCGAGGGGACTAGCACCTCTGCCAAGTGCACCCCCTTCTAAACCACTCCATGATGGACGACCCAGGGGACTAAGCTAAAGTACACTGGAGTGGGTGGAGCACGTCCCCTTCCATCCTCCCTTCCAACAGCCAAGAGGCGCGAGAAGCCCAAGACAGAGCAGGTTCTCCTTGTACTGGAGATAGAGTGAAGAGCAGTCACAAGCCAGAGGCGGCAGAGAAATGAGCTGCTGCAGGGTGGGAGAAGGGATTGGGGGGGGGGAAGGCTGCTATCCGACAGAGGGAGCCCCGAGAGTCACCTGTATTGTGCAGCCATGGTGCTGGCATGGACCTTTCACATCTTGACAATCGCTCCGTGTAAGGTCAGAGGTCCTCGTGCGGAGGCTGGGTAAGTGGGGAAAGAAAAGTGCAGGCTCAGCAGGGATCTATCTCTCCAATATCTGAAGATCCAATGAAAACAAAACTGAAGCATGTTCTATAAGGTACAGAAAACCACAAAAGTGGCCTCAGTCAGAAGACATTTTGGGGGAATGTATGCTTTCCTACAACTGTCCCCTTAACTTAAATTGCATGTCAGTGGGGGGCGGGGAGGCACTAAAATAAAAATACAAAGATGAGGAAAGACGAGGCTAGACTGTCTGACGAGGGCTTCCAAAAGAGGCAAGGCACAAACCTGGAATGAGATCCAGGCCTAGGAGCCCCCTGTCCTCCCTCAAGACCCTCCATGCACCAACTGAACCCTCACCCCAGAAGCTGAATCTAAATTACGCAAGAGCCAACAGCCAGCACCATGTGTCTCGAGCTGTTTTAAATACACAGCTGAGATGGGCTTTGGTAGCAGAATGCTTGGTGACACCCTGGTTCCCAACAAAGACCGGTCAAAATAAACACACTATGGGATGGACGGACGGATGGACAGACGGATGTAGCCCTGTCAGCCCACGCATCACACTTAATCACTACCATTCTGCCACTGTGTGATAACAGGAACTGGGCCCAGAGAGGGTGCGCATACTGCTCTGTGTCACCTAGCTCTAAGTGGCTGAGGGACGGACTCTGACAGATCTGGGGAGCTGAGAGTGGAGCTCCACCTTCAGATGTGTGAGCCTCCCCATGAAAAAGAAGCTGTGGAAAAAAGGGGATGAGGTGCAAAGGGGAGGAGGAAACTCCAGAATTTGGCAGTGATACAAGGGCACACCCATATGCAAACCCATCTCTGTGCAACGCGCCCCCCAACCCAAACATAGGAAATACAGTCTTAGACCTCAGGGAACCCCTCTCCTGCTTCTAACACACCCAAGTCCAGCCTCAGTGGAACTGTTAATCCAAGCTCTATGAGATGCTCTTCTTAAGCCGCTAATGGCATCTCCTCCTCCAGGGGACACTCAAAAGGGAGACCAGCTTGCAGGGGTGGCTCCACTCCTGCCCTCCAGATCCTGGCCCATTTAGGAGAGTGTAAAGCAGGGAGAAAATGCATCGTCCAGAGTAGTGAGGGCGGCATTCCCTCTGGAGTCCTGCAGTCCCAGGATCGCTGCCCCTCTACACACAGCTCTCCCCACAGGCCTCCCTAGCACAGGATCAACGTGTGCCCAGCTAGCTACCTCTGGTCAGGGGCACCGGCCAGTGGGGGGACGGGGGGCACAGGCAGGCCGGGCTCCTAACAGATTCAGTCAGCAAGCACCGTGCTATGCCCAAAACAATCAGCCCAGAAGATGGCATTACCCAAAAGCAACACAGCTATCCAACCTGCCTGGCCAGAGGGATGGTGTGGTCAAGGAGACCCACGGACAGGAAGAGGGGCCTGGCAGAGCCAGGACTCCACACCTGGAACAGCAGTATGAGAGATGCCATGCCAGTATGAGGCAGCAGAGTACTAACACAGGAACCAGGTCAGGCAGGGAGGAGCCAAGGCCACTGGTGTGAGACGGCTGAACCCGGAACTAGAAGGTAGATGGGAAACTAGAAATGCACTTGAACAGGTAAGCATGGCCGACCAGGCTGTGCGCAAACACTGGACAGGACGTAATGGGGAGATGGGGATCCCAAAGCTCGGACCTTTGAGATACAAAACAAGGTGGCAGTGACCCTAAGCACCCATGGGGGGGGGGGCAGCCTTGCAGGACTTCTCCACATAGGCTCAATGATAGGACAAAACCCAGCGCCCTTGTCTAGCTGGATTCCCAAGCACCTCTGGGGAACAAAGGACATCCCCACTTCCCATGGGGTTACCCTGGTCATTACTAAAAGCTACATGCAGCTGCTCACCAGAAAAGGGAGCTGGGGTCACGGGCCCTGAACACCCTGCTTTCTTCCGGTGTGATCAGAGGGACAGCATAGATGGAGACAGGACAGATAAAGCTCTCAAAGCCACAGCCTGGTAGTACTGCCGCATCGCCTGGGCAGCTTCATTTTCTCAGCATTAGCGTAGCCATTTCTTACAGACTTAAGCACACTGGTTTCCTGTTTCCTTGTACATTCATTTCCAGGTGCAAAGCAAGAGCAGGCATCTGACCCTGTAGGCAGCCAGTACATTGCATGGAGGGAAGAAGGGCGCATGGCAGCTTGGTCATATGGGCAGCCTCACAAAGTGATACTATCCACCCAAGCAGAGGCTCCTTGTGAGACTGCGCCAGAGCTACATGCCAGTCAGAGCGGCCTGGCTGCACACCCCACTTCTCTGCAGAGGTACCCCAGGAGATCATCCAATGGACCATAGAGATCAAGAAACTGGCAATGCCTACTTTCTGTGCAACAAAAATGTGTGTGTTGTATTTGTCTGAAATCGCAGCTATCAGGATGGGCGACACTCATCATCTTCTGTGGCCTGGACGTGTCCGTGATCACTAAGTGAGGTAAACCACTCAACTGAGGTGGAGAAAAGAACTCAGTCTGTGAAGCACTTACCACATAAGCTGAGACCCCAGCCTCATCCCAAGAACCCACAAGATGGTGCAGTGCCAGGAAGGCAGAAATAAGGATCCTTGAGGCCGGACAGCCCCACCTAATCAGTAAGCCCCAGCCCAGTGCAAGACCCTTCCTAAAAAGCAATGTACACATGTATGTATAGACAGACAGACAGACAGACAGACACACACACACACACACACACACACACTATAACTCCAGGGGCACAGATAAAGGCACATACACCCATGTAACCATTCACTCCCCCAGCTTGGGCCTCAAGGAGCCTTTCTGTCAGGACTGCACCCATCACCCTCACCCCTGCATATCCGTACTCTAGAGAGGAGAGATGCTGAGTCTCCCAGTGTCAACAGCACATGCACACCAGGAAGGGCTGAGGGGCCATCACTCTGGAGAGACCTAGCACCCTCTCCTCATGAGCTTCAAGCTCACTCCTGAGTGTTTTCGTTTGTCCTAAGGAAGTCATGAGGTCTGCCTCCCAGATTTAAGTCTGGACGCCTGAACACAAACACCCAGTGACGTGGAAGCAGGGCCTGCTAACCTCGGCTGCCTGGCACAAACTTTCCTCCTGCTCCCAGCAAAATGTAAAATTAGTAAACTGACAGCAGGGTGAGATCACCAGACAAAATTACACCCGAACTACTACTTCTTAAGACTCTGCTGTGCCGCTCCTCGCAGGGCTGGGAGACCCACACAGCTCTACCTTTATACTTACAGGGCTTCTTAACACAGGGTTTGGTGGAGACGTCTGGGTGTGCAGGCTGTACAACACAGTGCCCACACTGGGAACTCTCAACTACAATCGTGTCCTTCTACTCTGAAATAACTGGAAATCTGGTAACAGTTTCCATTATGCCTGGGGGGGAATGCGCTCTCTCAATGGAAAAAAAAAAAAATAGGAAAACTACTGGGTGGGTCTGAGGGAAGGAACTCACTTTCAGAGGAGCTGGGCTAAGTTTGGTCTGCTTACTAAAATCCTCAACACTTCTGAAAATACAACATGTTGGGATTAAACCGAAACCTCATTTTCTAATTTGGTCTTCACCCCTTAGAAACCTTAGAACCTAAAAGTTAAGCCACTGTCCTAGAAACCAGGCACAGCCACCTCACCTAGGTGCTTTCCCACAATATTCGTAAGTGTCCTAAAGGTAGGCACTGAGTTGTACATTTATCACAGTAAAGATACAAAACAAAGATTCTAAATGCTTTATCTCATGTAAAATCCTAAGGTATGTACTTCCCCAGGAATCTACACCACGAAACAAGACCAAGTAAACAATGTGTTTTCAGGTGTGGGTGCAGCTTACTAGTTCCCTGCTTCTTCACTTTATTGTTTTAATTATGGTGGGGGGTGCACATGAGTACAGGCACACACAGAGGCCTTGAACTGTCAGACCCCTCAAAGCTGGAGCTACAAACGGTTGTGAGCCACCTGGTATGGATTCTGGGATCCAAACCTGGGTCCTCTAGAAGAGCCAGAAGTGCTGCTAACCACTGAGCCATCTCTCCGGCCCTAATCCATTGGATTTTTGTTAACATTCAACAACCACCTTTGGCTGAAAGCACTCAGGTTCTTACTAACTGGGAGTCCTAACACAGGACCTGAGATTCTGTGTCTGTATGAGACTGATTTCATAAGGTAAATAAAACTGATTAATTTACTCCGTGTCCTTTCCCCTTCACATGCCTTCCCCGAGGGTTTCTCTGGTAGCAAACTGATCAGAAAGCACCTTCCAGACTTACTTCACAAGAAATAAGGATACGTAAAAATGCTCTGAAAGGACTGCAGTGCAGCTGCGGTAGTGTACGCAGACACTGCAGTGCAGCTGTGATACTGTACACAGACACTGCGGGGCAGCTGCAGTAGTGTACACAGACACTGCGGGGCAGCTGCAGTAGTGTACACAGACACTGCAGGGCAGCTGCAGTAGTGTACACAGACACTGCGGGGCAGCTGCAGTAGTGTACACAGACACTGCAGGGCAGCTGCAGTAGTGTACACAGACACTGCGGGGCAGCTGCAGTAGTGTACACAGACACTGCGGGGCAGCTGCAGTAGTGTACACAGACACTGCGGGGCAGCTGCAGTAGTGTACACAGGCACTGCGGGACAGCTGCAGTAGTGTACACAGACACTGCGGGGCAGCTGCAGTAGTGTACACAGACACTGCGGGGCAGCTGCAGTAGTGTACACAGACACTGCGGGGCAGCTGCAGTAGTGTACACAGACACTGCGGGGCAGCTGCAGTAGTGTACACAGACACTGCGGGGCAGCTGCAGTAGTGTACACAGGCACTGCGGGACAGCTGCAGTAGTGTACACAGACACTGCGGGGCAGCTACAGTAGTGTACACAGGCACTGCGGGGCAGCTGTAGTAGTGTACACAGGCACTGCGGGGCAGCTGCAGTAGTGTACACAGGCACTGCGGGGGCAGCTGCAGTAGTGTACACAGACACTGCAGGGAGCTGCAGTAGTGTACACAGACACTGCAGGGTAGCTGCCATAGTGTACACAGTACAGACACTGCAGAGTACCTGCGGTAGTGTACACAGACATTGCAGGGTAGCTGTGGTAGTATACACAACGCAGACACTGCGGGGCAGCTGTGGTAGTGTACACACACACTGCAGGGCAGCTGTGGTACTATACACAACGCATACACTGTGGGGCAGCTGTGGTAGTGTACACAGACGCTGCAGGGCAGCTGTGGTAGTGTACACAACGCATACACTGTGAAGCAGCTGTGGTAGTGTACACAGACACTGCAGGGTAGCTGTGGTAGTGTACACAACGCAGACACTGCGGGGCAGCTGTGGTAGTGTACACAGACACTGCAGGGTAGCTGTGGTAGTGTACACAACGCAGACACTGCGGGGCAGCTGTGGTAGTGTACACACACACTGCAGGGCAGCTGTGGTACTATACACAACGCATACACTGTGGGGCAGCTGTGGTAGTGTACACAGACGCTGCAGGGCAGCTGTGGTACTATACACAATGCATACACTGTGAAGCAGCTGTGGTAGTGTACACAGACACTGCAGGGTAGCTGTGGTAGTGTACACAACGCAGACACTGCGGGGCAGCTGTGGTAGTGTACACAGACACTGCAGGGTAGCTGTGGTAGTGTACACAACGCAGACACTGCGGGGCAGCTGTGGTAGTGTACACAGACACTGCAGGGTAGCTGTGGTAGTGTACACAACGCAGACACTGCGGGGCAGCTGTGGTAGTGTACACAGACACTGCAGGGTAGCTGTGGTAGTGTACACAACGCAGACACTGCGGGGCAGCTGTGGTAGTGTACACACACACTGCAGGGCAGCTGTGGTAGTGTACACAATGCAGAAAACTGCAAACTGGTCTCCATGCATCCAACAAGGAAGCATGGTCACCCAGCTGGGACAATGCCCACATAACCTTCCAGGAAATGAGCACTCTCTCTTAGAGGAGGCCTCACAGGCCTGCCCCGCCTCCCTAGCCAGATGTGCAGTTCAATCTCTCATTGAACTTAACTGGCCCTTAACTTTCCCATTTGTGATGCGAGCAATTTATTATGGGGGGAAAAACAATTTCCAATTCAACTGTCTAGATTCTGGGATGTGAGGTGGGTGTAAAGGGCACAATTAGTGCCTCTGCACCTTCTATCTATAGGCCAGCCCAAGTTGTGTTTGCTTTAGTTTGGTTGCTTTGCTTTTGACAATCTGACACAAGGTAGAGTTCTCTGGGAAGAGGAACCTCTACCACCAAATGCCTCCATCATGGTATCTGTAGGCAAGACTGATCAGTGTGGTAGGCCCAGTCCATCGTGGGGGGCAGACGGAGTGAGGGGGAAATCCACCCCTGGGCAGATGAACGTGAGCTGTAAATGAAAACAGGCTGAGGAAGCTACGAGAATCAAGATCCCTCTGAGACCTCTGCTCCAATTCCTGCC
Organism: Acomys russatus; assembly: GCF_903995435.1. Lineage (NCBI taxonomy): Eukaryota > Metazoa > Chordata > Mammalia > Rodentia > Muridae > Acomys > Acomys russatus. The sequence continues at coordinate 68,434,243 of NC_067156.1, read as the reverse complement.
CCCTGGTTCCTGTCTCAAGTTTCTGCCTTGGCTTCCTTCATGGGACTGTGACACAGACTGTGGGAGCCGAATACACCCTCGCCGCTGCAAGCTGCTTTTGGCTGTACTGTTTCATCACAGCAATAGAAACCCCAACTAAGACAAGGCCACGGAGGTTGAAATGCTGTGAAGTGAGCTAGCCCACCCCCACAAGACGAGATTCTGCAATAAAAGCTGATGAGAGATCCCTGGGGTTCCCACCCAAGCCCTAGTGATCAGACACCAAGTCTCTACCTTAGACCGCACTTCTGTGACCAAAGCCAGGCGACAGGCTTACTCGGAGTCTTCCAGCCTCCTACAGGCATGCCTCTCCCCCCCCTCAGCCCCCACCCCCTGGCACCTTCATCCCCGCTTCACTCCCCTCTAGCACTTTGTGTCCTGAGCATCACTGTCCCTGCAGTTCCCACCCTGTCTTATGGGCACTGCCCTTCTATCTGCTCACACACCGGCCCAAGTGCTACCCTCTTTCCTGGGCCATCTTCTCCAAAGGCTTTTCTCTGTCTGGTCCTCCAATTCTACACCTGCAGCCTTGATGTTCCCTGTCACTGCTGACTGACTACAGCTACAGAACCGGCTTCCCACTCCCCAACAGTCTTCAAGACTGGTGCATGATTGGCCCTTGTGACTTCTCCAGTATCTGCTCTTGGTAAAGGACAGCTCCCTGTGCAAGCCTGAAACCTGAGTTTAATCCCTGACTCCTGCCAAATTATTCTCTGATCTCCACGCATAATGGGGTGAACACCTGCAGTGTACATACACATAAATAGGATTTTAAAAATTAAAACTATACTAAGGGAAATGTTAAGTTTTTAATTAGAACACACGCTAGCTCTGAACCACTGACCAAGCACTCAACAGCCCTTAGCATTCATACATGTTTACATACATGTACACATGTGTACCATGGTGGGTGGGTATTTCAAGGCAAGACTGTGTTCACACATACATGTGTGCATGCTTACACTGAATTAAACACATCCATACTTGTGAGGAGATGTACAGCACACCTGCATGTGTGTGCATACTGTGTCCGTACAGCATGAAAGTACATGTGTGTACACTTATACACACTGTTCGCTGCTACACAGTTGTGTGCTTCTGTACCTTTGGGCTTATATACATTCTTACACACACAACAGTGTAAGCATTCATGTGCACACCCATGGCCGCATGCATCTGCGGACACACATGAACATGCACAGGTGTTTGTGTCACACACCTCTAAGCTCCAGCGGGCCCACATTTCCTTTCCTCTCCAGGGCTCTGGCCAACTTCCTGTCACTTGGAACCCCACCTAGAACTATTACCTACTCTCCACAGAAGCTGCAAGCCTCCTGGCCAAGTAACCTAGCCAAACAAAAGGATGAGTCATAAAAAGCTCAAGCTGAAAAAGAAAAGAAGGGGGGGAAAGCCTGCCCCCCCTTGCAATCACTTACTCCTATAAACAAAGAAGGAAGCAAAACCCAGTCCAAACATCTGTAATCCATCCAGGAAACAGACATTCAATCACCACCCTCCTCACATAAAACCTACACAATGCACAGAAAAACAAGCCCACAGGACAACAACGGAACAACTACCCCCAGGAGGTGACCGACCATGACCTGGTGAGCAGAGGACACCTGACAGCAGCAGGACTCACTGACTGAGGACTGAGGGGGCAGCACAGGCAACAGTTAAGTTACAAGTGTAAGGTGGCGGGTGGTGGGGACAAGAGGACACAAGGAGCTTTCTAAAGGACTCTGACCAAGAAGTAAGTGGAATTAATTGATATGTTGATAAAAATTAAAGGGACACTCATTCAAAGAAGCATGGTTAAGAAGACCAGAGCCTGGACTAGAGTGAAGCCACAGCAACAGGAAAGAAAATGAAAGAGGAAGAGAGAAAAGAAGAAAGAGTCAAGTAAGTCTGTTTCCGAAACAAATAGAATGCACTCCAAAGAACAATCCACAATAGGATTAAAAGCTAAATCCAACTATTTGTTCCCTACAAAGCCTTCCTAAAATTAAAGACCTCTGAACAGTTGAACAAAAACAGTAGATAAAAATATACCCAAGAAAGAAAAACAAAACCAACAGTGAAAATTAAAATGTCATTTGAGTTTAATTCAGGGCCGGAGAGCAGCCCTGGCTTGCAGAGCCCTTGCCTAGCAGGCCCTGGCTTCACCCCCAGCACTGAAGGGGGGCGGAGGGTGAAGGCAGTGCCTAGTTTCCAAAACAGCACTAGAACTAAGTTATACAATTATAAAGTGTGAAGACGTCACTGTTCTAAACTTTTAAGACAATAACAGAGTAAATGGCATAGCAGAAGTCAATGAATGCACAGAAACATCGAGAAGAAATGAGGTGAACGGCTTGTAAACCTGGATGACTAAGACAGCAGAAATAAATACAAGATGTGGAAGGACATTCATGTTCCTTCTAACTGATATACAGCAATAAACTCTGGTCTGTATACGGGTGCCCCACGCAGAGGCCCGCACGGGCTCCACACACCGGGACAAAAAGTCAACCACTTCTCCCAAAACAGTCTTACCAAAGCATTAGCCACATGAGAGGTTCTCAACTCTCCATAGTAACATAGAAGGGCCAAAACTAGGCTGTCCCACGATTCCTAAGTCAAATTCAGACAGAAGCAATATAAATACCCAAGGCTAGCCCACAAAGAAACAGAAACAATGGAGGAGACCACAAAATGGACAGATAAAAATCAGCTACTGACCTCTAAATGACCCCAGTGGACCACACAGGCACAAAGAGGGGGGTGGAGTCTAATGGCCTCCCAGGAGTAACACAGTGGGTAATGGTTACAGATGCATGTGCACTTGGGAGGCTGAGGCAGGAGGATGGTGAACTGGCGAGCTCAACACATGATGAGCTCCTGTCTCAAAAGATAAGACAAAGCTGGACAGATGGTTCAGCAGTTAAGAACACATCCTGCTTTTGGAGAGAATCCAAGTTTGGTTCCCAGCACCCATGCTGGTAGATTCACACCGCCTGTAATTCCAGCTGCAGAGGGTTTGACTTCCTTCTTCTGACCTCTGCAGGCAGCTGTGTATATGCGCGCGCGCGCGCGCGCGCGCGCGCACACACACACACACACATATATTATACATACTCACACACATATACACATACAAAAATATATTGAAATATGTTCAAGATATTTGGGACACATAGGAAAATGTTTACTACCCGAATGCTCAGGAGATTTACAAGAGAAACAAAACAATCTGCAAATGTTAAAAAAAAAAAAAAATTGCTTTCCATCTTAAAATGCAACAGTATTTCAGGCTGACCGAGATTTAAAAGACTGATAACATCAGATACAGACTTAGCACACAGATCTCTCTTACAGGGAGTGAACCATGCCATAGGGTAAACTTGATTTGAAGTCCGATGATACTAACGGATTAAAACAGCCCTCTGTTCCTACCACCACACCTTAGGGAACTTACCCTAAAGAAGTATTCCCACAAGCACACACAACTGTACATCCAGAAAGTCCCCTGCACACTCGTTGGAGGCAACCCAAATGCCCCTTCCCAGACGTGACAAACTCTGGGCACGGAGCTGGTGGGCACAGCACTCCCCAGTGGGATGTCTGTATTCAAAGCCACCCAAACAGTCTGTGCTCTTCACACACTGAGCATGGAGCATATTCAAGTAGATGTACATACACGGGACTGTGACCTATGCATGCCTTTAAACTTTTATATTAAAAAATACAAAGAGAGAATGAAGAGACCTCGGTGGCTAACAGGGCTTGCTATGAAATGGAGAGGACCTGAGTTCAAATCCCCAGCAGTCATACAAAAGCTAGGCATGACTAATGACCTTAGTATGCAGAGAGCAGAGACAGGCAGATCCCCCAGAGCTCACTAGCCAGCCAGCCTAACTGACCATATCAGTGAGACTGTGTCTCAAGAAATAAGATGGAAAGCTGTGTAGAAGAAGAGACACCTAATGTTCTCTTCTGGCTGTGCATGCATGTGTACCAGCACACATATGTGCGCACGTGCACATACATACATACATACATACACACACACACACCACAATGTGTGCATGTGTATACTAATGTGTATGTATTTTTTTTATTTTAAATTTTTAGTTGTAGAAAAACTCTTAACATATCTACCATTTTAACTTGTGATATTGAAAGCATGTACATGAAAAAATCTTCACACACAGCTAAGCTAATGTAGTGAAATGTCCATCAGAATAGCATAAAGAAGCCAATACATAGCAGTGCACATAGCACAACCACAGCCATGCTGTACAACGTCTAATTTGTCCAGTTTATAAACATCCAACATTAAAAACAGTAACACTTTTTTGTCATCAATAGCACACATTTTATATAAGCCTTGAAAATAAATCACGTACTCTGGACGTAGAGCATACCACCCCAAACATCTGACTGTAATTAAACTACTAAAACAGGTGCTGGAGGGTAGAGAGATGGCTTGGCGGTTAAGAACACTGACTGTTCTTGGAGAAGACCTAAGCACCCACCCGGTGGCTCACAACTTTCCGTAGTTCCAGTTCCAGGGGATCCAACGCCCTCTTCTGGTCTTCCCGGGTCATGCACACATATGGTGCACAGACATACATGGAGTCAAAACATCCATACAAACACATGAAACGATCACAACCTTAAATTTAAAAGTAATAAAGTAGGGGCTGACGTCTCGCCAGTTGAAAGCATGTGCTGTTTTTGGAGGATTCGGGTTCAGCTCCCCACACCCACACAGGGGCTCACAATCGTCTATAACTCCAGGTCGTAGGGACCCATGCCCTCTGAAGGCAGCAGCCATGCACAGGTACACATAGATACATGCAGGCAAACACTCATACATATAAATTTTTAATTACAGAAATAAGCCTGTGACTGGAAGCCAAGGCTGCAGTGACTGGTATAACCAGTGCTGCTTATATAAGAAGGGAAATGGGATCTCCTTGCCATCTTGCAAACTTCGTGAACCTTAACTTTTGAAAATGTCTTCAAAGCAAAGTCTATCTTTGCCCCACCCCCCCACCCCCCGGTCCTGGGTATTGCTGCCAATCAGTCACGCTAGTTCAATAACTCAAACACATATGCAGTTTCAAGTAAAGCGCTCCCCCTCCACAGCAGCATTCCAATCACCTCGCTGCCAGGCAGGGAAATTACGTGGAAGAGACAAAGTCCACAGCACAGCCTTGTGAGGACACGGCTCCCCTCCCTCTCAGATGCCACAATTCCTTTCACTCAAAAATAGGACACAGCCCATTGTCTAAGCTCCAACGCAGACATCTTAAGTGCATTAAACAGAGTGCCTTTCAGATGAGTAGAAGCGAATTTTGCTCCGAGTGATTAACTGCAAGCCTACTTCCCACCAACCCCCCAAAACCAGGCCGGGTTTGCCTAAGGAAGGGACGCCCTCATCAGAACACTTTAATTTATTATGATGTCGACGTCCCGTCTGACCAGCACATCCTAAGGCAATTGAATAACTGTAAATTTCACATGACTGGTTGGTTAGAAACAGCCTGAGCTCTTGAGCCCCCAGATGTGCAGCCAACAGGGGGTAACTAGCTCTGGAGACTTAAATCATTTTCAAGACTAGAACCCAGGGATAAAGCCAGCCTAAAGTCACAGAGACCCAGGGAGGGAATAATTCAACAAGGCCCATCCACTCTCCAGAGAGGACCCTCTGGAAACCCTTTGCATTTAAACAATGTTCACCCCACCAGCGTATGTGCTGACAGGCGCGTTCTGTCCTTGGTGAGCAGTGCACACTTGGCCTTGGTGACCCCACCTGAGCACAAGCCCATCTCACATTTAAGAGCCTAGGGAGTTTTCTCAACATTGATACTGTGCTTCCAGGAGATAATAAACAGAGTTCCGGGCCGTTTCCTCGGGCATTTGACTTATCAAAACAAGCCCTACAGTGATTGATACAGCCAGGAACGCAACTTGACCCTCAGTCCAAACACTGAACCTGCTGACCAGAACATCTGCATTTACAAGTGTGAAGAACTGGGAACTGAAGGAGTCCCGTCCAATGACAGAGCACAGTCCCAGAATCAGGAAGTAATTCACACTCTCCCTGGGAAACTGGAGAGCCTAAAAACCACCCCAGGAGCCCAGCAGGAGTGAGCACCCGCCCAGTCAGCTCATTGTCCTAAATCCCTTGCCTTGGCCTGGTGTGTCTCTCACGTGACCTGTTGTGAGGTGTCCCTCTATTTCATTCTTGTTCCCAGTGGCTGAGGAGTAATGACACAATACTCAGAAGCCACATGGGAAGGAAGAGGGCCCTGCAAGGCTGGTCCTCCCCTCAGGCATCCAGACAACCTCAGTTCACTCAGATGCACTTGCCTCAACCCTCTCCAGAGCAGCAGCTCTCCTAACACCACTGTCACCTGTTACGTGATGGTGCTGTGCACAAGACTGATAAAATGCTGCCGCTCATCCTCCTGAGGTGGTCAGCTTGCCTCCCACGGTGCCTGCCGCTCATCCTCCTGAGGTGGTCAGCTTGCCTCCCACGGTGCCTGGCCTAAGCTAAGCCCCAAATGTAACCATTTTCATAACCTCTACCCCAAAGGCAGGACCTGGGTGGGGGAAGCCTGCTGAGCTCTTCTGACCCTGGCTGGGGAGAGAGTCTGCTCATCTTCGACCAGGACTGTGCTTCCTAGAGAAGTAGACTAACCCTCCTTAGGCTTTCTGGTCTGCCTCCAGCCCACACAGTGTTTCTGTTCTGAGAGTCTCAAAATCACACCAAATTATGAGGAAAAAAAAGTTTAATGTATAAATAACATCTACTTTAATGAGTGAGGTCACATTTCTCTACTTTTTAAACAAGCACCATTGTTATCAGCACCACACTCTACTCAACTGAGCTAACTACCCAGCTAACTACCCATTTTAAGCCTATGAGCATAATAACTGAGTCACCATACACATCTCTGATCCACACCTTCTTCAGCAAAAACTAAATCATGTTAAACTGCAAAGTAGCCCTTAGCACTCCTCAATCTAGCAGCTAAGTACATAGTGACCATTTGAAGATCCAGGGCACTTTTTTTTTGGGGGGGGTAGGGGGCGGCGGGTCTCTGAACACAGAAGACAACACTCCAGTCATGCAAGCTAGGTGCCCCTGGGCAGCACAAAGGCACTCTGTTGAACATGCAACACCTCTCAGCAAACAGGGCACCCTAGTGTACACACTATTCCTTACGGTTTGAGAGCAACCAATGAAAACTGCCGACTCTCTCCTTCCACTAAATGGCTTGCAAGGCTCCAACCCAGGCTTACTGAAGCCTTTTTACCCACTGAGCCTTCGCCTAGGCCCTCATTTTGACATTTAAGAAACATTTTGAATGTATAAAATTTGTTAAAACATTGTTAATTTTACCCAATTCTCTTTGGATGTTATTATTAGTCATCTATCTTAATACATGGCAAGCAGTCCACAGACAGCAACGAAGCAGACCAAAGTCTAGCTGAGACCTATTTCTAAATAGCCTCTAGGCTAAGAACAGCTTTGACATGTGTGGTGGTTGGGGGCACATCAAATTATATGAAATCCAACTTTCAAGTGTCCATAGCAAAGGGCTTGTCTGTGGTGACACATGGTCTCTAAGGCTTTGGTGCCTCAAGGCCAAGACAACAGAGACATCTTCACCTGGCCCAAAAGGCCTTCTCTTTGGAAATGTGTGCTGGGCTGGGGAGATGGCTCAGTGGCTAAGTAAGTGTGCTTACTCTGCAAGCATAAAGATCCAAGAAAGGAAGAAAAGAAAATCAAGCATCCCTGCAGCCCCAGTGCCCTGTGTGTGGGAGCCAAGACAAGCCTAGCTCCAGTGAAAGACACACACACACACACAACACATACACAACCACAACACACACACACACACACAGCACACACACACAACACACAGGCACAAAGGAGGAACAGGATAGAGGGAGTAGAGGATAAGCACTCCTTCCCCAAAATGTTGCACCTACAGACTGGAGGGCAGGGGGAGGGGGATGGAATCCCAGCAGGGAAGCAGAGTTTCAAAGCTTCCTATCAGCCCCTGGGGCATGAGGCCACTAGGACAGAAGGACACAGGTGTTACCAAAGGCCCTAGATGGCTACAAACCCAAGCTCCCCTGTACGGTGTTTCCCTTAGACCATTCCTGGGAGCTACTCAAGGTTCACACCTATTTTTAGACCAGGCTGTATAAGGACCCAGACAAGGCAGCGGCCAACTAGACTCAGGTGACCTGCTGGAAGCGTCCTCCAGACTCCCATGCAGAATTCACCTGCGGGGCTGAAGACATGGCTCAGAGGTTATGAACGTGCCTTTTATAGCAAAGAACCCAACAGTGTTCCTATGGCTAATAACAAGGATCTCAAAGCCCAGAGTCAGTGCATGCAATCCCTCAGAAATCCAGGGGTGGGGGGAAAAAAAAGCCAATGGACAGAAATGGAATTCACCTGTGGGGATGGGCGGTGGGACATGACTCCCAAAATGCTCCTCTTTTAAATGGCTCAGACCAAGATGGAATCAATTCTACAATAATTTCAACAGGTGAGGGGGGTGGCAGTCACAAACCAAGGGCAGCTGCCAAGGAGGTCACCTGGCTAGAAAAGCCAACTGTGAGCTGCATTCAGGGTTCTAGCTTGCACATCCCTGCGGGCAAAGAAACCACTGCCCACTTCCTAGGGCTGTTCTGAATATTAAATGATACGTAAGGCTCTCACAACAGCGCCTTGTCCAGAGCAAGCACCTGGCGAAAGGTCACAGACTCATCTGGGGGACAGGCTAGCCAGGCTTTCACAAATGGAAGTCCCTAATAAATAATTAGTAAGAGGGCCGACAGGGTAACTCAGCCAGCAAAGATGCTTGCCACCAAGCCCAGCCACCGAATTCAATGCAGGACCCACCATTTAATCTCTGACCTCCACACATGTGCTATGGCCCTTTCTGGCCTCGGCACATACACAGTATGTGATTGATCAGCAGCTGTAAGGCACTGCATTCTGTTCTTATGACCTCGGCTTGTGCGTATCTAAGGAGCCAGCAGGCACCACCTTTGAAAACCTCTACTGCATCTGCCTTGACACAGCCACTGAGAGGCACAGTCTGTGAAAATAAACAGGAGAGCACCCTGTGCCGTGCACTGAAAGAGAATGCTCTCTCCAGGAAGAACCCGTGCGCTCTTCCAGAACAGTGAATGCAACATATAAATGGCCACATTGTGCTTTCTATTTTGGCTGCCAGAAAGCTCTGATCCTAGACTCTGGCTTGTGTGTCCCCCTGGAGGGAGTCTTGAGGTCTGCATGTGTGATCCTAGTTTCCCACCATCGTGGCCCATTAATTATTCTATGCCCTGCGTCTTATTTGCATTTTATGACATTGAATGTACGACCTTAAGCGCGCTCAGCTTTTAATGGCAATAGACATAAATACAAACTGTTAACACCAATGTAAAAATAATGTGATTTCAATCACCAGCAACCCTCTCACTCGGCACCTATGAGAAGCAGCACGCTGTTGTGCCACTAATGCAGTAGACCCGTGCAGCTCTCTGTTTACACTGGCCATAACATACTTTCAGACATTTTTAGAAAGTTAGCGAAATTATCCAGCAAATAAGGCCAGCAAAGCGGCTCAGAAGGTAAAGGCATTTGCCGAAGTTGGTCCCCAGAACCCATGGACGAATTCCAGCAGCTTGTCCTCTGACCTCCACACACGCCTCATGGTAAGCACATGCACCTTACACATAAAAAGTAACCAAACAAACAAACAAATGGGACTGGAAAGGCGGCTCAGTGCTTAAGACCTGAGTTCAATGCCCAGGTTTTTTGGTGGTGGTGGTGGGTTCTGTGTGTGTGTGTGTGTGTGTGTGTGTCAAGTGGCTCTGAGTTCAGATCCCCAGCACTACATAAAAACTGGGCACAATAGTTTGTGTTTATAATCCGGGTGCTGGGCATGTTGGAGCTTAGTGGACAGCCAAGCTAACAATGAGCACAGTGTTCACAAACACCCACATGCACAAGTGCACACACTCACATGCCACACACAGTGCTACTGGTATTGGTAGCTATCACTGCATTTCCTTAAAAAATCTACACCTTTAGGCCAAGTGTGGTAGCATACACCTTTAATCCCAGCACTTGGGAGGCAGAAGCAGGTGGATCAATGTAAGTTCGAGGCCAGTCTGGTCTACAAAGTGAGTCCAGGACAGCCAAGGTTACACAGAGAATCCCTGTCTCAAAAAACCACAAAAAAAGAAAAAGAAAAAAGAAAGAAGGAAGAAGGAAGAAGGAAAGAAAGAAAGAAAAGAAAAGAAAGAAAGAAAGAAAGAAAAGAAAAGAAAAATCTACACCTCTGTCCACATGGCCTGCCTGGAAACTATGCTGACAGCTGGCTAGCTGGGAGGCGGGGCTTTCTGCTTCCCCCTGAACTGCGCTCTGCAGTGGCCTCAGATGGTAACAACTGGCCCAGATCTTACACAAACACTTCTCGATGGAGATGCAAACACTGAGTCAACACTTTTTCTAAGGTCTGCAGCAAGCTCTAAGCACCACAGGTGAGCTGAGGGGCGCTCTTTCAGCCTTGCTTAGTAACTGACTGATCATTTGCCAGCTTGGTGCTGACTCAGCATACCGCTTAGCTGCCGGTCCTCAAGACCTCTAGGCGGACTTTGAGCTCTCCTAGCTTAGTGTGTTTAGTGCCAATATCCTGGAAAGAAAACCAACCTGGTGCTAAGAAACCAAGCCAAGCCCCACCCCATGTGTGGCCTTGGCCGAGTAACCACATTTTCCTGCATTTCAGTACCCGAAGAACCCGACATTCACCCAAAAAAAAATCACCTCTAAGCTACCTAAATATAGTAAAGTCCAAATAGAAATAACAGAAATATACAAAGAAATGCAAATGATCATAAAAGCACTATCCTGGTATATAGTGAGGTCTGGTCTCAAAAAAAACAGAAATGAGGAGGAGAGAGTAAGGGAGGGAGAGAGGGAGGGAGAAGGAGAGAGGGAGGGAGGGGTAGAGAGGAAGGGAGAGAAAGAGAAAAAGAGAAAAGCAAGGACACACTGAAGTCACATTACCCTGCTCAGACCAAGAAGGCATAGCTGATAACTTACCCCCTGGGGTTGTAGCACACAACTCAGTGGCAAGACACTTACCTTCCATCGTCAGAGCTTCAGAAACACTAATTACAGCCCACCCCCAAGTAAGCACCCAAGGAAGCCTCCCTGAGCCAAAAGACCTAATGCACTCTCTAAAATGGGTGACTGTTCTCACAGATAGCAGGACTGAATGACTACACCACTATTGCAGCTGCCCCAGCACTTTTGCAATGCAACAGAAACACACACACTGCACGATGAGATCCCAAATTCCACCTGAGACAGAGACTCTAGAAACACTTGCTAAAGTTAACATTCAGGGCAGCCTATAATCTGCCACCAACCTAGAAAACAAGTGATAAGCCCGTCTACCAGTAAGCCATTAACATACTCCGCTTTTCTGTCACCAGGGTAGTTTACAAGGCTAATTTTAATCCTACCACTAATCCCATGATTCTGCCAAACCGTCCCCAAGTCTGTGTTGCTATGGCGAGTGCTCGCGCACACCGGGAAACCACTCACTCACTGTCAGTTTCAGGAACAAGATCATCTTTCTCACCTCTTAATTTTTTTTTTTTTAAGTAAAAAGTTATTTCTAGGAAAAGGAAGATAATCGGGTGCCTGAGTTATGTGCTGTTCTCATCACAATGACCATTGCGGCCTCACACCAGGTACTTCTCCAGGAAAGAACACTGGCATCCTGCTAATGAGTCATGCTAAAGACATGGTAAGCACTAGCATGATTGGAAAGACCCATCTGGATATAATTACCAATGGATGGCGACTTTCTCATACTGGCACAGAGATTCTATGTCACCGACACAGTCGGGTGCAAGGCAAGGTACAATCCCACTGTTCAAACTCTGGGCAGTGCACATCACATGGCCGGTGAACACACGTGCGCACATCACCAAGCCTGTTTGTCTACTCCTTTCCTCAGATGAAGCCTGATGAGGCCTCCATGTGAGAAGGCGGAGGCAGTGTCCAGAGCACTGGGGCCTTGCTCCTGTCAGGGACTGAGGTGGGGAGTGGTGACGTGGTGAGTTGATCCCTCCTGAACCTCAGCGCTAGAGTGTGCAAACCAAACTGTCACAGGCAAAAACTTCCAACAGCACGTGCAGATAATTCCACAACAGCTCAGAACTTTAACAAAACTAGGAAACTCTGTATCTATGAAATCATCCTGAAACCAGGAAGCCATGGATATAACAGACTAACTCATCCTCCAGGGCCTTAAGATTGGGGGGGGGGGGGGAGCAGGTCCACAGGAATAATAAAGGACTAAAGTGTAAACATTCTCTTTCATTTGTTTGGGGGTTTTTTGTTGTTGTTTGTTTTGTTTTTTGTCTTTTTTTTTTTTTTTTTTTTTTGAGATTGGGTTTCTTTCTCCTGTCCTGGACTCGATTTGTAACCAGGCTGGCCTCGAACTCACAGAAATCCGCCTGCCTTTGCCTCCTAAGTGCCGGGATTAAAGGCCTATGCCACCATTCTATTTCTGACCAGCAGGACCTTTAGCCTTACTCCCAAGGGAAAGTCTTTACCATTCCCTATCTAACTCTGGGTTTTCCTGGATGTGTATAACAGCGCAACACGTAAATGGCAAACTATTTCCCCTGAGCACAAGCCTTGCTGGCCACTCATAAATACCAGCTGGAGAAGCTGCTAAGGCCACAGCCACCTCCAGGCACAACTTCCAATGCATCAATGACCGGTACTCAATTTCAAAGAACATTCTCGGATGCCAAAATAAATCAACGTCCAGTGCAGCTCTAGTCAGCTCATGCAATATAGGTTAAATAGAACCATATGGCAAAGACAGACACATGTTGCCCTCTGCTGAAACAAAGGACAAAAATTCCTAAACAAATTGTACCTAACCCTTTCACATGGGAGGAGGTGGGGACTATAGATGGACTTCTGAAGGGTGGAGAATTCTAGGAGGGGGGAACCTTACTGCCTTCTGTTAACAACAACAACAAAAACAAAAACAAAAAATGTAGGCTCAACAGAGCACCTCCATTTTTGACTCTCACTCTCGGTCTCAGACGCTAACACCACATTGTAATCTCTAAGCGTCATCGAACTGAGGTGGAGGAGGGCAGGCCAGCTGTGTGCAGGAGGCAGTGGCATCAGCTGGTCCCCAGGGTATGAGAGGCGGCAGGAATAAAACACCTGCTCAACTAAATTCAGAAATAAAACAGTAAGACTGCACCTACCTCCTCCCATGGCCACGGAAGGCAGTCGGAACGCCGCCATTATAGATTGCGTATGGAAAGAGAGTTCACATGGCAGCAATGCCACTAAGTTCCTGACTCAAAACACTCAGAGAAAAACAATCTCCCAGAATGAACACATCTTGGAAGACAGAGAGACACGTCTGATAAAATTGCCTTTCAGATTAGTTTCCTCCCTGCTCCTCCGTCTTGTGTCTTACTCACTACCTAACATATATTTACATGTTTGCTTTCTAAAAATAGCTTCAGTTCTAATACTCTGCTTAGTAATTTCCAGGACCATTCGGGCTGAGGATTAAATGCCAGATCTTCCTTGAAAAACTACTTTTAAGGCATGTTGAGAAGCACAAAATTATACTTCTTGACAACTGCGACGTGTGCATGAGAAAGGCGTTCCTTCCACACAAACAGCACAAGTCTCAGTCTGGCAGGGAAGACCACAGCTGCCAGCGTCACATGCAGGCAGATGCAGGGGATAAAAAAGGCAGAAGCCATAGCTGCAACTGCCAATTTCCACCAATCCTTCGGAAATATACCTCATTTACCTTGGGAGACAGGTCAGGACATTTACAGCCCCAGGAATGTAGTCATATGCCCAAGGTATGCCTCCTTGGGCTAAAACTAACTTTAAAGTAGAGTTTTGTTTTGTTTTTAAGATCCTGATAAACATTGCAAATTCACAGTCAATGCCTCCCTTCACTCTTCTTTCCGTAAGGTTAATTTTATTAATAAATTCACCATAAACAGAAACACTAGATAGGATTCCTTTCTTAAAATGAGTTTCTGGTGATTTTCAGAAATTCTTGAAAATTCTGAAATAATTATAGCTGGCTTCCAGTGACAAGAGGACTCCTTCCTGCCCACCCTCCTAGGGAGGAGAAGGGTGCCCCCACCCCAACAGAGAAGAAAAAGGCCCTGCCTCCCCCAGCTGCAAAACTTCCTGCTGGTGGAAGAAGAGAGGGTGGGGGCCAGGGCCTGAGTGCGCAGAGTGCTGCCCCTCAGCCGCCCCCTGACACTCTAAACCCTGAACAGCTGGCTGCCACTACACTCCAGGCAGTCTGGTGCAGAGGCTGGGATCAGGCCCCACAGTCAAGGCGGCAGCACCAGTGAGCGCAAAAGCACACGGGAGTAAAACCCTGCCTACTGCCCCTGAGCATCTCCAGGGTCCACATTCACACCTGCCTCCCCGCACCTCCAAGTTCCTCTCAGCCAGGGACACAGCCTCAGTTTCCAAAAGCCCCTTCTTCCTTCCTTCCTGGGCCTTCACAACAGCCCTACATCCTGAAGCTGGGCTTGCTGGGAAAACGCAGCTCCCGAGGAGATGCAATTCCCAGCAGCACCAGAGGGGTCGCTCGCCTGCCCTCCCAGCTACGGAGTAATGAAATTAGTCCCTCAGGCTTCCACGTGAGTAATTCTGGAAGATAAGGTCAAAGGTGCTGAATTTTAAGCAGACCGGAGAAGCCTAGCGAAGCACCAAGTAAAACTCAGGGGGTGGACTCACACCACAGCTCTGGGGTGCGTGCCCAGGAAGATGGGAGGCAGGGGATTTCCTTGCTTTTTCCAGAACTTTGCGGGGCGTTTGGTGGTAGTGGAGGGGGGTGTCTAACAAAGAGATGCATTTTTAAAAAGGATGGCGTCAGAACAGCTTTCTCCAAGCACTGAAACATAACAACACGTACTTGGTAAGCTGCTTTTGAGGAAGCAATGATACCCCCAAGTTCAAAAGTGTATAAAGCAAATACCTAACTACATTTAAGTTTCTCCTTTCTTCCATTAATTATGATCAAAAGAGAAAGAAAAAACTGGGCTATTCGGGATAAATATGGCCAGTCAAAAGACCAAACTGAAAGCCGATATGCCCCCTGCACAGTAACAGCCATGTTTGCTTTGGTTGTGAGCCTGGACATAGTACAAGCAAACTATTTCTTGTAGTGCCATAATTAACACCTGTCCCTTTCCCCTAAATTGAAAGTCGAGTAAGAAACAAAACAGTGAGCCGACCAGGCGACCCTCTAAAGGAGCAACATTATAATAGGAAAGCACTCAGGCTGGGGCACGGTCCCTCCCCTACTGCCCAGCTATAATCAGCTTACATTTCGGCTCCTGGCTCCTATTTCCGTGGCCTTAAGGTATAATGCCGCTGAAATTCTACACACAGCCTCCAGTCCCACTCAAGGCCACTCCCACAAAAATTCTTTTTCAAAGATTCCTTCTGGTAAATTGTGAATAAGGCCACTACATATTCTGCAATATGAACACACAAAACTC
The DNA here is from genome assembly GCF_903995435.1 of Acomys russatus. Classification (NCBI taxonomy): domain Eukaryota; kingdom Metazoa; phylum Chordata; class Mammalia; order Rodentia; family Muridae; genus Acomys; species Acomys russatus. The sequence continues at coordinate 68,418,592 of NC_067156.1, read as the reverse complement.
CACAGCAGCCCCTTAACCCCAGGACAGGAGCCCTGACTAAACAATCAAAGTTCCCAAGGTACAGTACAGTGGAGGAGTGGGGGCCATCTGCTAGTGCATGCCCCACTTCAAAGTATTCATAAAGAATCTCTTTTTCTCTTTCACATAATTGTGGCTAAACTTAATCACCTCAAATGCTCCACTTATAAAACTCAAATATCTCTTGGTAGGAACCAGTAAGGCGAACAGAGTTAAAAGTTTCATTTATCAAAGTGGAGACACAGTGTGACCCCGGCTAGGGGGAGCTTCTCTCAATCCACTTTAATAGTTGTCTCTGAGAGGACATCCTGGGGAGTTAAGAAATAAGGTTTTAACATCCCAGGGGAAATGTTTTTAAAGGTATCTTAGTTGCCCCTATAAGGTGTTTACAAATAACAGTGCTGGAAAACTGCCTTGGTAAGCTACCATGAGGACACATCAGCAGTTAGTACCAGCGACACATACCAAAGTTAAAGTTTGAGGCCCCAAGATGATTTCATACATTACATTTTTAAAAGTTCAGAACCACAGATAATCAAAATTCCCTTCTGTTCACTGTTGGGAGCAGTTGAGTGGCCAGGGCAAGCTTCGGTGGTGTTTTATTTCCTTTTGGAAAGGCTTGCCCACTCAGCTTGCTCCCTTTCTCACAGACTCACTGGGCTGGCTTCTTTTTTGGAATGCTAATATACTCTGAAGGCTTCAGTATTAGCAAGTGTAAGAAAACAAAGTTCTCCTACTGAACTAAGAAAATACCAGACATGTATTTATCTTAACACATCAGGATTATCAATTCGATTATCAAAACAGTTGTGAGCCTTTCCCTGAGTTCAGTTTATCCCAGAGCCCACTTGAGATGGCTACGGGGTCACTCTCCTGGAACTAAAGCTGTCCCCTCCAGTGACCCAACCCGCACCCCTGACAGCGGGGCAGCTCAACTCCATCTCCAATTTTGCTGGGGGGAGGGGGAAGGCAGGGGAGGGGACCCTTAGAGTCGTGCACAACAGCACTGTGGTATATTTTTTTTTTCTGTGGTATATTTAATTCTCGCTGGTCTATGTAAATAAAAATAACACAGCTATTTTGACTCAACAATTGAAGAATGCAAGAGAAAAATCAAGGAGTGATAAAAATGGGCTCTTGTGTAAAGGGCAGTAGCGAATATCATATCAAATAGCAGGCATGCCGAGTTCCTTAAAGTAACACATTCCTAAACCGAAATACTCCAATCATATTAATAGGGAGGTTTAAAACGTAATCTGGAAAGATCCTGTTGGGGAGCTATCCTCTGCTTCTACGCCGGTCAACGCACATCAATTTTTAAATTATATTTAATCAACATTCAAGACTTAATGGTAGGTTCTCTGGGACGTGACTTTCTGCTGTACCTTTAATTAAGACGCCGTCTAAAGTTCCTTCCGAGACTTGCTGGTTAAGTGGGCACAGAGAGTGGACTAGAGGTCCAACCAAGCCCTCGGTCCTTTGTTACTCAATGGACACCCTGTAAGGCCCGCCCCAGCCCAAGGGCACATCTGGGATTCTAGAAACAACCCAACGTCCTCTCCGGCCTCCTCACCACCCCAGACATCGATCAGGTCTCACGCGTAGACCACAGGAGCCCCCACCCCCACCCCCTACGAAGCAGCCGCCAGCACTACTTACCCACCGGCCACTCCCGCCCCAAATCCGCCCCTGGGAGAAGCCGGGCCCAACTCAGGTGTGGAGACTTACATAACCGCCCCCCAGAGGGGGGGACGCCTCCCCTCCCAACCCACCTCCAACAGAACAAAGTGAAGTTTAAAATAGAAACCAATTACCTGGCCTGCCCGCGGTACTGGGCCGCGAAGCCCCGCCGCGCCTCCGTAAAGCCCCCGCCCGGCTGGGCCACCCCCTCCCGCCCACGCACGCCCACGCCTCTGTCCCACGAGTTCGCCGCCCCTCCCCACTTTCCCTGTGCCCACGCCCCTCCCCCACGGCCCGCGCCCCACGGCCCACACGGACCCCAGCCTTTGTTACGGTGCGAAGTTGGGCTGCGGGTCCCCGTCTCTTTCACTTCTTGGGTTACAGTGCTGGCGTGTGACGTCCGCTCCACATGACGGGGGCGGGGGGCGGGCGCCCGAGAAGAGGGGGCGGCAGACCCGGGCCTCCCCTCAAGAGCCCCGCCCACGGCCCGCCCCCCGCAGCCCGCAGCCCAGCAACAAGCGGCCGCCGCCCCCGCCCCCGGGACAGGCAGGTGGGTGTCCCGCCCCCAGCCGCACGCCACGCCTCTAGGGCGGGCAGGTGGTGCCCCGCCCCCGAGCACCATCTCCATCCCTCCCCTTCGCCCCCCCCACTCCTTCTACCCTCACTAGCCACCCAGGCCCACGGCCCCCCAGCGGCGCCGGGCGGCCGGGATACACAGAAATAGGAATGATTTAATGCAACGACATACCCATTCCTCAAGCCGCCGTCTCGCTGAGATTGGAGAGAGGGCCGAAAGGGGTGGCAATCTGGTTGGGTGGAAACGGCCCGCGTAGGAGAGGATACCCCGGGCTGACAACACCTAGTAACCGAGTTGGAAATCTCGGGGCGAGGGCACCCTCGAGGTGACCTCGGTGCATCCATATACTGCACACGGGGTGTGGACACTGTGCTTTCCAAGGTTTGTGGCCCCACGGGGGTCTCTACAAAGGGGAGGCGCACGCGTGTGTTTAACCCAACATTGCATCATCACCACTATTCCCTAGTGAATCGCGAGGCAGACCACCGAGCTCCCCAAAGGCCCAGCATTTAAACAGACACTAGGCGGTCCAGGCCCAGGGCGTTCAAGTCCCGAAGTGAGTGCTGCACTCGACACCCATCACTACGGGTGTTCCTAAGAAGAGTAGAACAGATTCAGACAGTTATGCAGCATGGCGTGGCCCGTGACACTCTGCCAGTGAATGTACCCATTGTGGGAAGCAGACGCGGCCAGGGCACAGCACTGGTAAGACCGATGAACACCAGAACTTTCATTAACCGTGAGCAGTTCGCATTCTAGAATTTACCATGGACTAAGTATCACTCCCTGTGAGAGAATGAAATTGGAAGTTGGAAGACGAACGGTGCCCTTCACTTTTATATGGAGTTAACGTCCTTTTCAACAACCCACGAACTCTCTGTATGTTTGCTATCGGTAAGTAGCTGCAACACGACCCCATCGGCGCCAGGATCAGGCGGTTGGAGCTGCTCCGGAATCCCCAATGGCTCAGAAATGTTATCAATCGCTCCTCTTTCCTTCCTAAGTGGCAGGTTTCGTCTTGAACCCTAAAGTGTCTCTACTGCCCAGTCTTCGCAGGAAGACGTTGGGAGGGGGCAGGGTCTCCACTTGGACTGCTGCGTGCGCATCTAGCTGGACAGACTTGGATAAAAGCGTGTCCACGTCTACAGCACACATCTGTGCGAATGCGGGAGCCTGCGGATGCGCGCGGCTGGCCGAACTGTGCCGATACACGGGCGCGTGCTCGAGCGGGCGAGCGCGCGCTCGCTCACACACACCCCAAATTACCTCCGGGATAGAGAAAGCTGCCGCGGATTGGCCGACCGAGCCGTCACTCACACCCAGGAGGCAGGGAGACTTTGAGAGGCAGTTTCTTTTTTCTCTCTCTCTCTCCCCTCCCTGTCGTTCCATTTAATGGTAAAACAACAGCAGAGCTCTGAAAGTTAGCCATCTATGCAGAGTTTGTCTCCCTAACGAGGCAGAGTCAGAGGATACCATTTAAATATATCCCGTACTTCTACAATGGACGAAAAGGAAAATAATACGCAGCCGGAGCAGGGAGCCCTGAGTAAGGAGGGGGAGTCATGGGGCGGGTAGAGTTGTTCTAAGCACCCTAAAAAGGACTTTAACCATTGAGTGATCTAATAATTAAAAATATTTTCAGGAGTCAGATTATAACAAGTGTTCGTCCCTAATTTTTAGAGTCGTTATTTTATTATTTAAGCGTGCTGAAGCAAGCATGTTTCCTTAAGAAAGAACTGACCTATTTTTGGCTGGAGATAAACGATCATGTTAACAGATGTTAATCTTGTAATCTGTTTTTCCTGTAAAGCACTTCACATACCCGGGCTTCAAGACCTTAAAAATAACATCTTTTCCAAAAAGATCTGACGTCACAACCCACTGAGGGGGGGAGGAAATCACACTTCCATCCAGTTTCTTTTCCCTCCTTCAATGATTTCAAAGACATTAAATCTTTTTCATTTATAAGTGCCGATTTGTTCTGCCTCAACTCCCACAGGCTTTTATTTGCATTTCAAATTCCACAGGTTACACCAGTCGCCTTTTCAAAAAAAAAAAATGTAAACCAACAATGAAGCAGTAAATGGCTTTTTGTGCATCTGGATTAAATAAGACACCGAATGAATATATTTAAAAAGAGGGCCAAGCAAGTTGATCTGTGCTCACCCGGAGACCAAGTGACTCTTCATCAACAAGCCAAGCAATGAGTTAGCTACACACACAGCCCGGAGCGGGGGGTTGGGAGAACTGGGCTGATCGGCAGCGGAGAGCTTGTTAACGCTGGTGATGGATGCGGCTGACTTACAGACCCACATTTTTCGGGTAAAAGGCTGGTTCTCTGGAGTCCTAATCGCAGGGATCCACTGATTTCCCGATTCACAAAGCCCGGTAGTCACTGCACACCAGCCTTCCTCCATGAACCGCTTCGCTTAAAGACTCCACTGGCCTAGCTTTTTGACAAACTTATTCAGACAAAGTTTCTTTAAAACTTGACGAGGCAGCTTAATCTAAATACTGATCTTAACTATTCGGTGCGTTCTTCCTGGAAATGGCAGAGGAGGCGCCGTTTGAATCCCTACACCACCCCCGCAGCATACACCCCACTGCGCTCTCTTTCACACACCCTGGTGTAATTCGTGTGTGTGTGTCTGTGTGTACATATATGTGGCTATCAATAAGACCCCACCCCCACTCTGCTATAGCCCAGCAAGAGAAATCGCAATTCCTTCCCACCCCACTCCGAGTCACTTCCAGAACCTCGCCCCCGCCCCCACCCCTACGAGAACTTCCCTTTCTAGAGATTTCACTTCTTTAGTGTTCGGGTCACTCAAATCTCCCTGCTGACGGGCAGGAGTCCGGGGAGGGGACGGTGAGAACACCCACCACCAAACACAAATACGCAAACACGTCCCCTAGGCAGCGGCGCTCTGTGCCCACAGGCATCGATCCCCTCCGCCAAACCCTTAATAATTGAAACGGCTCCTCCGGCCCCGCCGCCCATCACCCACCTTCATTAGCCAGAGCGTTTTACTTTAAAGTAAGGCAATTTGCTCTTTGTCTCCTAATGGATGAGAGCGCATCCGAGCTCCCCTCCTCCCGCGTCGCCTTTGACGAAGTGTACAAAGCCAGAGCCTCTTCCGCGCTCCCACCCCGGCCCCCACCCCGCCCCTTCACTGCGGTAAAAGCCACCTCCCGGGCACTCGCCCCACCGCCCGAAGTTTCATCTTCTCCTCTCCTGGAATTGCAGAGCCAAGTAACTACCAACACAGAAAGGCAAGTCGCCCTCCAGGCGCCAAGAGACCTTCTACATGGCGTGTCCCCTGCCCAGCGCGCCCCCACCCCACGGGGCACAGGCAGGGTCTTGAGCACGTTGTGGGTCGGGTCCCGACCCTCCCGGCCCTGCCTACAGATCCTCCCTCCTACCGGCCAGGAAACGCCCCCGCCCCACTGCCCCTACCTTGGCGTGGAGGCGGCGGGCCCCAGGAGGAGGACGCGCACGCCCCGCGCATCTGAAGGTGAAGCAGAGCGCCCGCGGCGCGGAGCCGAGCGCTGCTCTAGACCGACCGCGCCAGCTGCGCCGGGCGCGGGGGACGCGCGAGGGCGCGCAGGACCCGCCACGCGCCCGGCCCCCCTCCCCGCGCCGCGCGCGCGCGCGCCCGGGACGCACCGGCCCCGCTGGGGCCCAGGCGCCGGCAGGGCTCAGAGGGACTGCACGGCGCAGAGAAGGGGACCCAGGTTCCACGGCTGGACCAAGCCCTAGGCTTCCCCCAACCTGGGAATGGTCTGCCCTGTAGGAAACAGCACACGCTTCACTATTGTCTCATCAGCACAAAGTTCTGCCACACTGCGGAGAAAGTCTGGAGGCTCGCGATGACTCAGACCCAGATAATTCGTCCCCTAATAGCACTGAATCACGACATTGGCGGCTAGTGGTCGCCCCTCAGCTTCAGGTCTCAGGTTGCCACAGCTCCAGTTCCTGGAGGCTGTTTACTCGCGCACATCGATACGCGCGCGCGCGCGCGCGTACACACACACACACATGCATCCATACGAGCAAACGGGTCTGGGATGCATGTCCAGCTGGCTCAAGCACCTGGACGCTGAGCCTCGAGCCCAGACTAAATGGTATCCACCCTGCCCGCGGTCTCAGAAGCGCGCGTGTCCCCTGAACTTCACGGGAGCGAGTTTGGGAGTCCGCATGCCGCGGGAAGAACAGGGCAGCTCTAGGGCAGAGTGGAGCTTAGACTCGTTTGTAACCGTGGCTGTTTACTTGTATCTTCAAAGTTTAACTCATTTTACTTTGGTTCTCAAAACTTCATTTGCTCCACCCCCCCTTAACTACTCTCCGAGAGTCACAGTTAGTGACAATATATTGAGTCTGTGAGTCCAAACCTTGATTTGACTCCCCAAAGCTTTCTTGGTACTTGGCAGGGAGGGGCTGTAGGAGGGGGGAGGGGAGCGGGAGCAGAAGGAGGAGAGAGGAGGAGGGGCCGGGGAGCGCGCCCCGCGATCCGCGGTGACGTAGGCCAGGGGAGCTGTGGCCTGCGGAGGGGCACTATCTTCTCCCACCAGACTCTTGGCCATATTGTTCGGCTGCTGCGCGTGGTAACTCCGCAGTGGAGATGCATTCCGGCCAGACGCCCCGGGTTGACTGTGCTTAACAATCAGCGCTAAGATCCGGGCGGTTACCTTCAGCAGTGGCTTTTCCCGGTGCCTAACCCTTGCTGCTAGTGCAGCTCGGGGGCCCTCCCTGGCCACTGGTTTTGCAATAGAAACTCCTGTGCGGACGAGCTGCAAAGGGCGGCGCTTGCACCTTGGCAGAGCTGGCAACCGGGCGGGAGCCCGGCTGAGAGTGAGATGTTTCCGTGTGCACGCGTGTGTTTCCGCCGAGGAGGGGGCGCAGAGGGAGGAGGCCCGAGAGGAACGGTCAGCGAATCATAAAATGTAAGCTCCGTGTGATTAATGGTAGGCACTAATTTGGAAAGCAGGCATGTTAAAGGTCACGGCCAATTGTTGCTAGTTTCAGCCTGAATGCTTAAGTGGGATGTATTCCTGAACAATCACATTTAGGTCTGATTCACAGAAAACTATTGAAGTGCCCACAATTCATTACAATACCCAGTGAAAATTCACAAGAGAATCGTCACCCAACTCAGCCAATGGCATAGATATAAATAGCATGTGTAGATGTTACATGTGTGTACACAGTCTTCAACACAGATTCAGATATGCGTAGCACAAATTTTAACTGGGTTTTTTTTGGGGGGGGAGGGAGAGTAATTTTAAAGCGGTATTAATCCACAGTAAAGTCCAGGACATGCAGGAGACATCTATCTGCTCTAGTTGCCGACTACAGGTTGCATTAATAATTTTCATGTGTTGAAAAAAAATTGGCAAGTTGGATCAGAAAACAACAAGAAAGAAAGAAAAACAAAAACAAACAAACCAAAACACCCCCTCTACATAGAATGCAATAGTTTTCGCGGCTTGCCTCCTTTCTCCAGTCAGCCTAGCGCTCTTCCATCAGCTGCTCCCTTGTGACTTCTCTCACTCAGTGCTTCCTCTGTCTGCTATGATACTGTGCTTTCAGATGGTTTTCTTGCACATTTCTGGACAATACATTTGAAATCTGAGAGTGAAAGCTGATAGATGGGCAAGAGTCAGATTCGGGTGCCCATGTGACAAACCTAGAAAAGGCAGCCTGAAGGCCAGCCAGCTTGTTACTGAGTTGAACCGCGTTTTACAGCACTTGCTCCAAAGCCACTGCTCTTGTTTATTGTCAGCATACCAGTGCTAGATTGCTCTACACATAAAGAGCAATGATATAAAAATGAATCCGAGCGGGTTCTCATGCTACTGGTACAACCATACTGCAGCAGTTCTATATATTCAAATATATACATTATATATACATATACATATATATATATATGGCCATTCAAGATTCAGGACAACTATACAACAAAGCACAAACCTCTAGGAGCCCTTGAAGGTGCAGGAGTCCTGTTCTGAAAGGGTTAAATAAATTAGAATATGTATTTAAAACAGCAGCAGTGTTGATGGTTATCACTGGATATTTACAGTGTTAAACCTGACAAAACAGGGAGAGGAAGGGAGCAGGAACCACCCTCTGCTGCTGCCTGATGAGTGATCCCTTCAGCGTTTGAAACTTGGCTCCTTTCAGGCCACTGGATAGGGCAGCTGTGTTCCCTGACTGAGGATGTTTAAATAAGAAACGCTCTTGAGGGGTTCCAGTAAAGAGGAGCTAAGAGTAAGGAGGCACCTTCCCACTCCCCGAGAAAAGGCCTCTCCTGTCTGAAAGCCTGAAGTGAAACTCTCTGTATTAGAGCATGGGATCCAAGGCAAACTACCAGGGTGTACTGGGTATGCAGGCTCAGAAGATGAGCCCCGGGAGGGGAGGGACCACCAGCAGAAACATCAATCCCATCTCTCCCCATTAGGAAGACTGCGGATTATATAGCTCACGAAGGAGAGTGCCGGGGCAACCCTTTGCTCTGTGTGAAGTGTACAGAGGGAACAAATATGTAAAGGTAGGAACCCAGAGAGAATGAGGCCTAAATCTGATTTACATTGCCAGTGGGTATTCCTAGCTGTTCCCTGTGTTAAATTGTTGGGAAGGAAAACATTTTATGTAAGAAATAGACAATGGGTGTTTGGTGCTATTTCAAAAGCGGTGCCCCCAATCCTAACGTTAGGGAGCTTTCGGAGGACTGGCTTCCCTTCCCTTGGAGTTGAAAAAACTCAGAACTCTCTGTACTGAGAACCCAGAGGGGCTGGGCATGATGTGTCAATAGAAAGGCAGCCACGCGGTGACCCCCTGGGAGGGCTGGGCCTCTGTTTTGAAGGCAAGCCATCTGCAGTGCTTTAGGATAGATAGCTTGGGGTGCTTTTCATCTTGGTTTAGACTGTCTCGGTTCTCTTAAATTTTCATTCTATTTAAGGTATGACTGATAGAAAGAAGCCATGCACTTCTTGCACACATACACACACACAACCACCTCTGATGGGAATTGTGCAGGGGTTGCCCTGTGTCTACATTAAGAAGCTCCTTACTTAGGCCAGTTCCTCTCTCATGAAGTAATTTATATTGCAGGTAATTCAGGGTAAATGATGTAGTCAAAATTTAATTTAGTTCTTACTGATCCTTCAACCGCTTGTGAAAATGTGTCCATCGTTCTAGTGACCTGAAGCCTGGGGATCCTGCACAAACTGTACCCGTCTGTCCGATGACAAGAATGCTTTACTCATTCTTTTCCCCAATGCAGAAATCTTAAGAATTTTCTCATTTCAAGAATCTTCCATTGATTTTCACACCACCACCCCCACCCCCACAGGAGTAGAAAAACAAACTAAAAATCGGCACATTGGCCCGTACACTCTTCCTACTGCCACACAGAATATCTTTTACTCATTTTTGCTGCACTTACTGCCTTTTGGGTTAGGCCAACAGGTCGCATTAACAAAGTAACACTGTTGAATTGCCGAGCCAGCCCCACTCCCTGACTGTTTAAGCCAGGCAGCTTATATTTTCTCACTATGTGCAGTTTTTGGTGGCTTCACAGCAGGTAGACGACCCTCGAGTCTGTTCCTAATTTCATCCTAACGAAAAGGCCCAGCAACAGCTGGCTCCAGAAAAGCCTCTGTAGAGCTGCACAGATGTGGGTCATAACAGTCTGAAGAATAAAAGGCATGGGGCCACAGAGTAGGATGCATTTAAGGAGAGACAGATTCAATAAAGCATTCCCTTCTCAAAGAGCCCCCGTGTATGGGAAAGAGGGGCTGTTTTCCTTACTAAATTCTCTCATAATCCCACAGCATGTTAATTCCTCAGCAGGCAGGTTGTGGCCCTATTAACACCATACATCCTTACAGCAGCAAAACCCTCGACTGTCCTCAGCCCCAAATCTCATTAGATGTCGCCATGCATAACTGATTACATGTGCGCCTTGACGGGAACTTTCCCAACAGAACTGAAAAGAGGAGAGGGGAGGCGGCCATGCCTCCTTCACTGTGGCCGGCTAAGCACAGAGTTACTAAAAGGGGAAGGAACCCTAAAGGGCCTTCCCCCGGGATGTGACACCAGTTAGCTTAGAGGAGGGGTCAGTAGGAGGAAAGTCCGTTGTCACCAGGCACAGGAAACCTGCCCAAATTAGGAGCTCAGGGCACTGTGGTTGATAGACTGGGTACAGTGACCGGGACTAACAGAACAGAGTGGACAGTTTGGACCATTTTCAAAGCACAACTGGTACATTTTGCCAAGCTGTGTAAGTATCTCCACAGTGCATGTCTGGAACCTTTTCATCATTCCAACAGAAACTGCCAGGCACTGGACACTTTTGTTCTCCCTTCCCCCACCCCTCCGCTGGCCCCTGGCATTCATCATCCTCTCCTTGTCTCTGCACTGACTGCTCTGGGGACCCAGAACCTCCAGTGCTTGTCCAGTTCAACAAGTGTAATTTCACTCCCGCCATGTCCTCAGGGCGTATCCTTGTTACAGAGTGTAGCTGGGTGTAATTTTGCTTCCTTCGAGAAAGACAAAAGTAGGCTAGCGATGAAGGCTCCTGGTAAGTGCTTGGCTACCCAGCTGGCTGGCACAAATACTACACACACACACACACACACACACACACACACACACACACACACACAGCCTTGAATTAAATTAACCAACACTGGGAAAAATAATTATAAATGGAAGCAAGTAATTTGAAAAGGCAATAATAAACTTGTTAATGAAATGACTAGACCTTCACTAAAGGCAAACCTCAGGAATTTTCCTGTGACCCACAGTGATTGATTCCCTTCTGGCTGTCTCATAAGCATCAGCAGCAATCCAATGGCTCTCGTTACTACCCAGTGGTACCAGCAGGTCTGTGCGGCTACAAGGAGCCAAGGAGAGGCCTACTCTGAGTTAAATTCTCTCTGGTTAGAGTTCGTAGAGTTTATTTATGACTTATGAGCAACTTCTTTTAATATAAAATGCCATATAACCCTGCCATAAAAAGGAACGCCAGGCATGGTAGTGCGTGCCTTTAATCCCAGCACTTGGGAGGTAGAGGCAGGTGGATCCCTGCGAGTTCAAGGACAGCCAAGGCTATACAGAGAAACCCTGTCTCAAAAGACAAACAAACAAACAAACAAAAAGAAAGAAAGAAACAAACAAACAAACAAAGAAATTTTGAGGAAATATGTTGAGATATGTATATATATAAAACATGAAGGAACTGAGAAATTAATACACCAGATATTGGAGATGTGTTAACAAACACAACTGAGGAGTAAGTAACTTCACGCCTCCTGGGCCCAAAGGAAAACTTTAGTTAGAGTTTCTCTGGTGCCTAAGCCCAGCCTGGTCTCTAGTCAGTGTAGATATGGTCCACTTTAAAACGTGGATGATGGTGCTCCAGGGGTACCCAAGAAGCATGAAGAAAACTGTGGGAGTATGCATGGACTCTTCAGAGGTACACGGTTTGATCTCTCCTGGCTGGAAAGTGCACGTGCTCTCACTTATGCACTTGTGGTCCTTGTGACAGCTCTGTAGGACCAATGGGGAACATGGGGAAATAGAATTAGGATGTCAAAGACCTTGTCCATCAGACACTTCCATGGTACTTTGTACTGGTAGTAATCATTTAAACAAGATCATAAGACCAAGAAAAATGGATCTTCACCAACCCTACAGCTGACAAAGGCCTAATATCCAAAAAATATATAAAGAACTCATGAAATTAAACACCACCAAACCATACAACCCAATTAAGAAATGGGGCTCAGAACTAAACAGAGAATTCTCAACAGAGGAATATCTAATGTCTAAGAAACACTTAAAGAAACGTCCTTAGTCATCAGAGAAATGCAAATCAAAATGACTCTGAGATTCCATCTTACACCCATCAGAATGGCTAAGATCAAAAATTCAAGTGACACCACATGCTGGCCAGGATGTGGAGAAAGGAGAACACTCCTTCTCTGCTGGTGGGAATGCAAACTTCTACAACCACTTTGGAAATCTGGTGCTTTCTCATAAAACTGGGAATAAGGCTTCCTCAAGACCCAGCTATTCCACTCCTTGGAATATACCCAGAAGATGCTCCAGCACACAACAAGGACATATGCTCAACCATGTTCACAGCAGCCTTATTCATAATAGCCAGAACATGGAAACAGCCTAAGTGTCCCTCAGTCAAAGAGTGGATAAAGAAACTGTGGTACATATACACTATGGAATACTACTCAGCTATTAAAAACAATGAATTCCCAAAATTTGTGGACAAATGGATGGAACTAGAAATGATCATAATGAGTGAGTTAACTCAGAAGCAGAAAGACTCACATGGTATATACTCACTTATAATTGGACACTAGCCCAAAAGGGATATCCCATGAAAATCTTCACTTACCAGGAGATTGGGATAGATGTGAGGACATCTTATTGGGATCCTAGGTGAGAGAAATATAGGGGAATGGGAAAATAGAAGGATCCAGAGGGTCCTAGAAACCTACAAGAAGAACAATATGACAGGCAGATCTGGACCCAGGGGTTCTGCTCAAACTACTGCACCAACCAAGGACAATACATGTAGTACACATTGAACCCCTACCCAGATCTAGCTAATGGACAGGACATTCTCCACAGTTGCATGGAGAGTGGGGACTGACTTGGACATGAACTCTGGTGCCCCATATTTGACCACTTCCCCATGGTGGGGAGGCCTGGTGGCACTCAGAGAAAAGATAAGCAGGCCACCAAGAAGAGACTTCATAGATACCCTGTGATCATATAGTGGAGGAGGCGGCCCCCCTCGGTCATAGACCTAGGGAAGGGGAATAGGGTGAAAGCAGGAGGGAGGAAGGGGTGGGTACAAGTGAAGGAAAAACAATTTAGATGTAATCCGAATAAATTAATTAATTAATTAAAAATTTTAAAAAAGACCAAGCAAAATGATAGTGCTGAGGAGGCCAACACAGGAACGTCCAAGTTCAAAGCCATCCTGGGCTACCTAAAGAGACCCTGTTTAGGTGTCGCACACCTGTAATCTCAGAACTCTGAAAGCAAAGGCAGGCAGATTTCTGTGAGTTCAAGGGCAGCCTGGTCTACAAAGTGAGTCCAGGACAGCCAGGACTATTACATAGAGAATCCCCCCGACCCCCGCCCAAAAAAGAGAGAGATGCTGTTTCAAAAATTTTAATAATAATATCACACCAAAAGCGTGACTAATTGCTGCATGCTTATTCACAACTGTACATTCGTTCATTGAGTCTACATTTACTACTTGAAGAAAGGCATTAAATCAAGTGCTAATTTTAAAAACAGAATTGATTGTACACTTATTATTGCATAACCTGCACCTGTGGACCATATGTGCCAAGAGAAGCTGTGACTCCAGCCCGACACAAAACTGTCAACTTCAAACATCATGAGATGTGTGTGTGTGTGTGTGTGTGTGTGTGCATGTGTGTGTACACATGTGTGTACGTGTGTGTGCATGTTTTCTTCCAGGCCAATTGTGTGGTTCTTAGCTGATGTCAAAAGGTTGGTTACACCTAATGAGAATCCCATAAGCAATTTTATTTTGTGCCATTCTGCTAGCCCATTTGTCGATGTCAACAGAAAGGCTCCAAGTTCACCCAGGAGGCCAGTGGGGAGAGCTGGCCAGTGGCAGGCCTGAGGTGGAGTGCAGCAGCCCTGGCCACAGTGTCAATATCTCACATGGCAGAAGCCTCCGTCTTTGCTAGGAAAACAGCAATTTGTAAAGGGCAGTGCCAGAAGTCGGTTTTTCTCTTGATGATGGTCACAAACTCCATCTCTAGTTATCTATTGGCCCTCTGCACATACATGAACTCTGTGACGTCTCTTCTCCCAAGTGTGTCACCCATGTCAGCATCCATCTCTTACACTTCATCATTTTCCTTCTGAACCCCCGACACTGGCGGGCAAAGTGCTTCTCTGCAAATCTTGTTAATTTACTTTCTTGGAGTTGAACCAGCTTAAAAAACAAAACAAACAAACAAACCAAAATCTTAAATACACGTAGCATGGCAGCACACAACACTCAAAATGCTGAGGCAGGAGGATGGTGAGCTTATGGCAGCTTGGGCTACATAGTGAGAACCTGCCTCAAATTTTATTTTATTTTTGGTTTTTTGAGACAGGGTTTCTCTGTGTGGCCTTGGCTGTCCTGGACTCACTTTGTAGAGCAGGCTGTCCTCGAACTCACAAGCAATCTGCCTGCCTCTGCTTCCTGAGTGCTGGGATTAAAGGCGGGCAGCACCACCACCCACCTCTGCCTCAAATTTTAAACAAACAAAACGTATATATGTAAAACTTAGAAAGAAATCAGGCCAAGATAAATTAGAGAAAGTGAGTGGAGCAGGGTGCGTGGACTCAGCAGGAGTTGGAGAAAGACAAGCTGGCTGGTAATTTGGGGATCATGGAGATCTTCCTCTCAGCCTCTAGCCATGATGGAAGCGCGTCCTTTACAAGATGTGAGCTGCCTGAGTATCCCCAGTGCTCTTACCAAAAGGACAGAGTACTACTTTTTTTATGGAGACGAAATAATCAACTTATAACTTAGCAAAACCGTACCCTGACTATGTGAAAGGTGGGAGCCACTGCGAACAAGAGCCGGAACTGCTAGCAGAACAAAGGGAACTGGCAGGAGGGGGAGGGGTGGCAAGGGGAGGGGGGGTGGCAAGGGGGGGGGGTGGGGCCTGTTCTCCAAGTACTTTATAGGCCTGTATCCAAGTGTCCTTATGAAACCCAGGGCCATGTGCAACTAATATTTGTCAATTAAAAAATTTTGTTTTACATTTACTTGTTCATATCTGGGGAGGGGGCAGTATGTACGCCGTTCGTGGCTCAAGTGTGAGGCTCAGAAGACAACTAAGAGTTAGTTCTCTCAGACTCAGGACATCAGGCTTTGGGGCAACCACCTCTACTTCCTGAGTCACCCAGTCATCTAGTCACCCTGCGCATCCATACTTTAATATATATATGTATGACATAAAAGAAAAAGCAAATGTGAAAATCGTTTAAGGTTGTTCTCAGGGTATGTCAGCATGGAGACGGGTTCTTAAAAGCACAGATCCCGCCCCCAAGTAGTTACTGATGCCATCAATATTCTCAAACTATAGTATAACCTAAGATGTCTGAAATACCAGGAAGCCTAAGCATGCTCTCTCTTGCATTGCAAAAATGCTCGGCAAATGTGAATCGCTTTTGAAATCTCTTTCTGTTCCCTGGTGACTTTTTTATTTTGCCTATCTTTACAGAACACTGTTGGTACAGACCTAGGATTGTGTCTCTAAGCACAGGCGAGTAAGCGAGAGCGCGCGCGGGCGCGCGGGCGCACACACACACACACACACACACACACACACACACACACACACACACACACACACACACACACACACACACACACACACACACACACTGCATCCATGTTGCCTGTGTGAGACCCTGCCCCTTTCTCTGAGGACCCGCCCAGAGAGAGCTCGCCTGGGCCCTGGGGCCAACTCCAGCAGGGAAGCTTCCTCCGGGTATGTCAGCACTTTTGACTTCACGTAGTTGAATTCCAGGGCTGACCAGCTTGGCCTCTTGCCTCCCGAGCCGCTCCTGGGTGTGCAGAGCACAAGGCCTTCGAGTAACTGGTGCCCGGGCAGGCTCCGGACAAACACTTTTCCCTTCTTTATTTCCTGCGGCTTAAACCCTTCGGCTTCTAGAAAGCCTTTATTTAAAATAAATACAGAAGAGATGTGCTTCGCTGTGAGCTATAATACAAAACAATCCTCCACTGAGTGCCGAACTCTGTTCAAACAAAGTTCACGGATGGGCTGACAAATTTACAAAAGCCAGGGACCCCAGAGAGGAGGGGCTGCCCCTCACCCGGGTCTCCCCGCAGCGTTGGGCAGGCCTGTCACCAGGCGCCAAGGGGGAGGGGCTGCGCAGTTGTCTCTTGGAGAGGGAGGCGGCTGCGGGGGCGGAGGGGGGCTTGCTCTGAGTTGCCAAAGTGGCCCTAAGTAGGGGAACTGGTGAGGTGAAAGGAAGCCTTAAACCGAAGTGGTGGTCTCTGTGCCCCTTGTTCCCAGAGAGTAAATTACCCGCTCCAGCAGGGTGGAAAAGAGACCCTTCTACGCCCCAACCCCTCCCCCGCAACCTTTTTTTTTTTTTTAAGCTGCAATGGAGCTGCTCCAGTTGTTAGCCCAGGGGCTTCTGAGTGGGGCAGAGAAACTGTTAGGCACACTGATGCTAAGCATCAGTTCTAGGTCTTGTGTTCTTTAGGAAACCTTCGAATACGGTTTTGCCGATATTTCCGGCTGTAGAAAACAGTCCTTTAGAAAAACTACAAAAGCGGCTTGGTTTTTTTCAGAGTCCTAGTTATGAAGCATCGCATAGCTAAACTCCTTACCTTTCTCAGTGCCGGGAAAGTTCAGTGTCCTTAAATCCAAAAGCATACTCACACACATCCTGTATTACACTTTCTATCTGGCACACGAAAACACAAGAAGAATTTCAAAAACTAAACCACAGAACCGTAGACTCACACAAGGACTGGAAAATCCTACAACCATAATGTGCTGTCTTACTGATGTCAGATGCCTGCTGATATTGAACTGACTCCTAACTGCGAGCTAAAATAAGCCTTTCTTCTATTGAAATTTATTATCTCAAGTGTTTGTTTTAGTAACAGAAAACCAACATGTAGACACTAAACCGTTTTGTTATTGAACTGTGAGAGGAGGAAATGAAATTCAAAGATTAGCTAAAAAGCTTGAAGTATCTCAGTAAAAAGTTACTTCAGAGAGTATATCTGCATGGCAAATAGTTCACCTACTAAATTTCTTTTTTTTTTTTTTTTTTTTTTTGAGACAGGGTTTTTCGTGTAGCCTTGGCTGTTGTGGACTCACTTTGTAGACCAGGCTGGACTCGAACTCACAGAGATCATCTGACTGCCTCTGCCTCCTAAAGTGCTGGGATTAAAGGTATGCGCCACCACACCTGGCTACCATTTGTTTTTTTTTAATTATAAGTCAAGACAGAACTTGGGAGGCAGAGGTAGGCAGATCTCTGTGTGTTCAAGGCCAGCCTTTAAAGCGAGGTCAAGAACAGAGAAACCCTGTCTCAAAAACAAAAATTATAAATCAGATTAAAAATTGAAACAACAAAACCAAATGTTTAGTCATTACCAAAAATGAAAAAAAAAAAAATACTTTGGAGAGTGTACACTCACTCAGTGGCAGAACTACCATACGTGAGACCTTGAGTACACCTCCTAGCATTGCCAGGGAAACTTCTTTTCCTTTTGTGGTCATCCAGAAGTGAAGGATGCCCGCACCGCAATGGAGTTTAAAGGCCAAGATCTACTTCTATTACACATAAAGATATTCATTTGCTACTCAAGCATAGTATGTAGAGGACACCATTGAAATGAAGGAAGTGACAATACATTATAGGTGACAAGTTACAGGGTGGTAAAAAACAGGCCTTGGCAGGGCGATGGTTGGCACACGCCTTTAATCCCAGCACTTGGGAGGCAGAGGCAGGTGGATTGCTGTGAATTCACGGCCAGGCTGGTCTACAAAGCAAGTCCAGGACAACCAAGGCTACACAGAGAAACCCTGTCTCGAAACAAAACAAAACAAAAAACACAAGACCTTGAATTCGGAGATGTCTCCTAGTGGAAGACACTGCTGTTTGCGTGGACAGCCATATGTCCCCGCAACAGCATAGCCCATATAAAAGCTAAAACTCCGGGCCATGGGTTAGCTTCTCAGTGACACTATCAATTAAAAGCAGACTTGTCTTGAACTCATATGTGTTTCTAAGATTTATGGATCTCTGTGATTCTTAAAAGCTACGCGCCCCATCCGTAGGCTGTGGAGAGGAGTCTTTGTTCTGGCTACTCCAGGACGGTTGTCTTGTAAGACAGCATGCCACCTTAAGCAATTGTTCTACCCTTCATAGGTCTTTGTCGAAAGGGATACTGAAAAAAATTATCATAATGTTGAGTGGCAAACCAATATGTTTTCTCACACATGCAAAAAAAAATGTAGCTGTGACAAGCTGTAAACTTGTGACATTTCTGGATAGATCGGTCTATGAATTAATGTCACATGCATGCATGAATATAACTTCAACAGGGTTCATGTAAGGAATAATGTTAGGAGATACAGCAAAGGCTGAGGACCACAGGGAACACCGCGCCTAGCATCATAAGGCAGTACAGTGTACCACCTAAAATGCAGGAGGTAACTCAAAGGCTGAGGACCACAGGGAACACCGCACCTAGCATCATAAGGCAGTACAGTGTACCACCTAAAATGCAGGAGGTAACTCAAAGGCTGAGGACCACAGGGAACACCGCACGTAGCATCATAAGGCAGTACAGTGTACCACCTAAAATGTTAATTCACATTGAGTCATGGCCTTGGCCCTGTCACAAACATTAAACACATATGACAAGCAGAGATGAAGCCGCTCATTCATTCAACTAAGACTGGCTGTTCACACGGTGCGTATTTGCTCCCGTGCTATTTTTAGTCTCCATCGACAGGCACTATGCTTTAGTGTGAATACAGCAGAGAGACCATGCCTCACACAGTGGCTTTGCCAAGCTGTCCATCTTGACTAGGTTCCTACACCCTCCATCTTATTGGCTGAAGAGTTTCTTGGGCCCACCAGCCATCACACTGGCTCCCACTTCCATCCTGTAAGCTGTAAACCTTGTCTATGGCCAGTGAGCACAGGACACTAGCTGGGATCCTGGTCTTGGAAAAGAGTAAAGAGAGACCTTAATGCAGTATGATGGTGGCCCAGTCTTTGTGCTTATCTGTCTGTAAACAGTATGGCTCTGCAAGAGGACACAAGAGGACATTTGCTAGGGGAATGGGAGCTTCCGGCAAAAGGAGTTCAGACCCAAGTGTCCTTTGACTTTTCCTGGAACACAGTCATCCAGGGTGGTAGTGGTTTGGGACACCAGGAACTGGTCTTTTTGCCTTCTGCCACACGAGGACGTGAAAACTCCCTTTCTGCTACTCACATTCCTTGATCTGGGAATTCCATTCTCCAGAATCATGAAAAATAACTGTGTGTTGTTCAGAAATCCCCCAGCTGGTAGGAATTTGTTTGAGCAGCACAGAGAGACAGAAGAAGCCCACAACCCAAAGCAGCTGCCACTGCAGGGAGTGTGTGTTAACCCTGAGCTGCCAGCTGGTCCCAGAGAGGGAGCAGGCAGTACTCAGCAATTGTTCAGCCTGTCGGGAGGGGAGCACACTGGTCTATTGAGGGGACACCCAGCCTTCTAGGTCTGGCTCTACCATTAGTGACACCTGAACTTAAAAACATCTATGCAAAACACAGAAGGAATGCTGTGGCTAGGGTTACTATTGCTGTGATGAAACAGCATGGGGAGGAAAGAGTTATTTGACTTCCTTATCCGGAAGTCAGGACAGGAACCTGGAGGCAGGAGCTGATGCAAATGCCATGGAGGGCACTGCTTACTGGCCTGCTCCAAGTCTCTTGCTCAGCCGGCATTTTTTTTTTTTTAATAAAACCCAGAACCACCAGCCTATGGATGGTACCACCCACAATGCTCAGGGACCTTGCCATCAAACTAAGAAAATGCCTTACAGCTAGATCTTCTGGAGGCATTTTCTCAATTTTTGTTTTCTTTTTCGAGACAGGGTTTCTCTGTGTAACAGACTTGGCTGTCCTGGAACTCTCTTTGTAGACCAGGCTGGCCTCAAACTCACAGAGATCCACCTGCCTCTGCCTCCCGAGTGCTGGGATTAAAGGCATGCGTCACCACACCCGGCTCATTTTCTCAATTAAGATTCCCTCATTTCAGAAAACTCTAGTTTGTATGTCAAGTTGACATAAGACTAGCCAGCACAAATACCTAAGACAAGTAGCCCAACTTAAAAGGGAGCCTAGGAAATGCATGCAGGCCCTTAAATCCATCTTAGATGCCTTAGCGATAGGGAAGGTCAAAGTCACAATGCGGGCATATCCCAACTAGAATGACTAGTGGGACTGTGGCAAATGGTGGTGACCACAGCCGGTGTGAAGCCACTGTCTCCTACACTGCTGCCAAGGTGTGAGATGCAGACAGTGCTGGGGATCAGGCTGTTGGTGACAATGTTAGAGTTTCCATGTGACCCAGGAACTCCACTCTTGGGATTATTCCCAGCAGAAATGAAAACGTACTTGCACAAAAATTGTATACAAAGCTTTACATACAACTGTTCTAATGAGCCTGAGTGAAGACAGTCCTAACGTCCATGGTGATTGAAAAGACGTGATTCATGTGTTCAACGGTATCCCATCACATGGGGGGGAAAGGAGAAAGAGAGAGGGAGGGAGAGAGAGAGAGAGAGCGCTGCAGCAAAGGTGAACCTTCTACAGTAACATATAACATGCCAGAAGCCAGCACAATGTGAGGACATTCCATCAACACAGAGTCTCCAGAGCAGAGCAGCTTAGAGAACCAGGAGGAGATTCGTGGTTGCTGAGCATCTTAATTAGGTTTCTGTTGCTATGATAAACACCAAAGATAGCAGCAGGGGTGGAAAACATCTTATCTGTCTTAAACTTCGACACCACAGTCCACTACTGAGGGCAGGAACCCACACGGGAACATGAGGACAGAAGCTGCTGTAGAGACAGACCATGGAACTTGCTGGCTTGCTTTGCATAACACTAGTGATGCTCCACCTAGCCGCAGATGTGGGCAAAGCCAGCAGGAAGTACAAGGTGCAGCACCCTGTCCTGTCCATCACAGACCCTGAAAATGGACTTACCTTCAGCTGTACTCAGTGAGCCCGCAGGAGCTCCCCCCTTCTTTCCGTAGCTGTGGAAGGTGTTTACCCCCGCCGGAAGCATAGTTTCTGGCCTGGATTGCTGGGCAGGTTCTTTGTTTTTGTTTTTTGGTTTGTTGAGACAGGGTTTCTCTGTGTAGCCTTAAATATCCTGGACTTTCTTTGTAGACCAGGCTGGCCTCAAACTCACAGCGATCCACCTGCCTCTGTTTCCCGAGTGCTGGGATTAAAGATGTGCACCACTACGCCCAGCTATGCTGGGCAGGTTCTTAACCCATGTGGCTACTACACGATACCCCGGCAAGCGATATTGAGGAGCCGTGGGGTCTCTCACCCTATTTCCCTTGATGGGTACAACTGTGTGCCCTGCTTTCCAGCATCTCGGCTGGGTTAGACCTGGCTTGGGCAGTGGGTTCAAATCCAGCCATTGAGGGAGGGTCGGGCTTCCAACTCTCCTTCACCTTGAATGACTTACCTTTGTTTCCAGTTCCACTGGTTTTTTTTTAATATAATAAAAACACATCTGGCATCAGCCTCATTAAAAATAAATAATTAAATAAACAAATATATAAGCTGAGGTCCTCACAGACCCCAGAAAGATGTGCTGATGCATTGAGTGATGGGCAAATGGCTTCCATCCTGGGCGAGAGCTGCCTCTGCAGCGGGAAGGGACTAAGTCCTGGGTGCACTACCCTCCATGAAGTGTGTGTGGCAGCACTAGGGTATCTCAGCATTTGCTAATTTTTTTCCTGGGGTTCAGAGCACACAGAAATGGGATTTAGGAAGGAAGAGGTTGGACAGGAGCACCTCTTTTTGTATGGTTTCCTTGTCGTCTTTGTTGTTTAAGCACACTGTTGTGTAAGTGTGCAGACAGGAAGCCACTTACACAGAAGCTTGCCCAACAGCAGATTGAATTTCACACACTCAGATGGGCTCCTGTTTGGAGATTGCTGTCTGTTTCAGTTTTGGGACCTACACTCAATATTGTGTTCTCTGAGAAGAACATTCTCGGGACTTTAAAAGAAGCTGGGAGGTTAGGGGAGCTGGTTTCATGGGTAGGAGGGCTTGCTGAGCAAATAAGAGAACTGGAGTCCGAATCTTCAGGACCCAAGTCAAAGCCATGTGCTCCTCTAACTCCAGTGCACGGAGGTAGAGACAGGTGCATCATGGGAGCTCTCTGGCCAGCTAAAATGTCTTCCTCCGGTGTCTGCATGTGTGCACAGGCATTTACACCTGTACACACATCTGTGTATACACCCTACCACCCCACTATGCATACATACACACTAAACAAGAAGCTGGGACCATTCTGTATAAATTTTCCTGGGTTCCTAATTGCTTGCTTGGGCCTACAACAAAATAATTTTATAATTCCTCTTGCTTTCTCTTTCAAAATCATAAAAACCTTGTGGTCAGCAGTAGGAGATAGAGTGGCTGAGCAAGCAGGAAGTACCTGTTGTAAGGTTTCTGCCGAGTTCTGCAAGGCTGTAAGCTAATAGGAATCTCTGTGCACATAGGAGAGGGTCTGCTTAAAGACCAGCCTGCCCATCTGCCCTGGCTGTCCCAGAGAGGGATGGGAGCCCTCCCTCCAGGGCTGTCCAGAGAGGGATGGGAGCCCTCCCTCCAGGGCTGTCCAGAGAGGGATGGGAGCCCTCTCTCCACCCTGTCCAGAGAGTAGTTGAGAAAAGCACCTTTCTCCCAGGGCCAGAGGCAGGCTGGCTTTCCACTGAGTCCCTTATTGGTGTGTTTGGTTTTGTTCGTTTGGCGATTAGACACACACACACACACACACACACACACACACACACACACACACACACACACACACACATTCCTGAAAAAAACACTTATGTAAAACACATTTGTGACTCAGTATGCAGCTCATGTCTTGTAATCCCAGGATTTGGGAGGCCGAGGCAGGAGGAGGATCCATGGGAGTTGGAGGCTACTCTGGGCTGCAGTAGGAAACTGCCTCAAAACAAACAAAAGGAAAAGCCTGTCAAAGACAAAACACATTAGTTGCTCCCGAATTCAGCCTGTCCTCCCTGTGTACCTGAGACCAACTAGCAGAGATTCAGAAGGCGGTCTTGAGGGGGAGGGATGTGAAGGAGGCCTTCGGTGGGGAGGGCCTGATGGGTGGGGAGGGATGTGAAGGAGGCCTTCGGTGGGGAGGGCCTGAGGGGTGGGGAGGGATGTGAAGGAGGCCTTCTGTGCTACCACTCCGCAAGCTCACTGCTCACAGGCTAAAGTTGAAGGCAGCAGCCCCAAGCAGGAAATGCTTGCTCCCTGCCTCTCTCCTCCTGCCTGCCCCCCTCACCACCACCCTGCCCGTGCTGGACAGGGAAGATGGCCTCTGTTAGACACTAAAATGACCTCTGCAGCCTACTCCACACAATAATAACCCCCCCTTAATTTTAATTTTAACACAGAGCATGTAGCAGCCATTTGAGCAAGTAACTAATATCTCCTTTTTAAAAATTACTTTCAATTGGACGGATCTCAAATTTCTGACAAAATTTTAAAGGATCTAATATAATTTATTAGATCTGCCTGGGAAGAACCGAGTACATCGTTCTATGTTGGTTTCAAATAGGCAGTTTGCATATAGCACACTAATTTGTGTCTTAGCAAACTTTATTATGGCTTACTACATTTTCAAAGCCACACTAAGACCAGGGGAAATACATCACATTATTTCCAAACAAAATCTACTGCCACCTAATTCCCTGTGACTGGCTTTGATTCGCTTTTACTCTTCAAGGCAGTTCATGAAGAGTGTGATTTTGGTAGTAATAGTAAATCATTTTGAGAGGTTATTTGTACAAATAAAACTTAGCCGTAATTAATGTATGGGTAGTGTGGTCTCTCACTTGGACCGTAGTCGTGTGGCCTTTGCAATGACATCTTCAAGCCTTGCTTTGAAAGCCTGATGGGCCGACACCTAAATTCAAGAGGCACTCCAGTTAGGCACTACAACTTGGCTAAAACCAGCTTCTTCATTTGTATAATTTGCTGAGTTCTCAGAGTCTGCTGAAGGCTTGCCTGGTCTACTGACCGAGGAGAGTCACTGGAAAACCTGGCTAGGCCCATATGGAGTGAACACCTTAGCCTGTGTTCTGTTTCTGCATTTTCTGAGAAACCGAGAAGAAAATCATGGTTCTCCGGACACCGAAGCCTGTCTTCCCCTCATTTCATTCAAGTAGCAGAACACCACAGACACATGGCAGCCCTGAGACACACGTGACATAAGAATTAGTTTCCGGATTTACAACTGAACTCTGAGAGCCGCAGGAGTGCCCACTCCCGGTTAGACAGCTCACTATGTAGGCTGGCTGCCTCTGCTTCCAGATTGGGTACGTGTCAATGCACATATGCCCTCTGGTGACCTCAAAGCAGGGCAGTGAATCCCCCGGAACCCGCAGTTACAGGTGTTTGTGAACAGCTGGGTGTGAGTGAGGGAAACCAAACTCAGGCCCTCCGTAAAAACAAAAAGCGCTCTTACTGGACACTTCTCTGGCCTCCAGGGTTAGCTTTTAACGTGCAAGTTAATATTCCAAGTGAGTGGCCAGCTTTCCCTTTGCTACCACTATTTAGCCCACATGATATGCTGGAGTGGGTGCCGGCTGAGTCTGGGCTCCAGCCACAGCTAGGTCATGGGTGTCCCCGCCACTCCCCCCGCCCCCCGACTTTTAGCAGAAAGCAGAGAATGCCAGAAAGAACCCGACATATTTGAATTTCCATCGAAACGCCACCATCTCGCAGAAGTTAATGATTAGCGTTAATACTGCAAGGCCTGCGTCTCAGCCGAGAAGAAAAGGATGAGGTGAGCCAAGGAGCCAAGGAGCCCGAAGAGCGTCCCCTCCTCGAGGCT